>NW_027481275.1:549522-1084824 GCF_051309035.1 Mrakia frigida
TAGTCGTTGTCGACTCGTACATCATCCGAATCGCGTCGAACAGCCTCCCTCGGAACCCAGCCTTGTCCAACTCGATCCAGAGCGTGGGGCGGTGGCCGTTGGGAAGGAGCAACGCGTTCAGCTCATCTTTCCTCTCTCTGCTCTCTCCTTGTTTCTTCACTTTCCGGCCAGACAGATTTTTACGAGCAGCATGATGATCGAATAAGCAACGAACTAAGCTAAAGAAGTATGTATGCGAAGCTAAACGAAGGAACGACCTGGGATCTGTTCCCTCTCGGGAAGTCCAGAGCCTGTTTCAACCTCGTCGCCCTGCTCTGTAGGGTACGAGACCCTCGCTCCTTCAAAAAGAAGAAGCAAGGACTCGGAAGCATGCACTTTGAAAACCTCCATCTCCTCAGCAACCCCATCCCTCAACAAAGAGGAACCTTCCCCTCCGTAGGATCCACTTCGACGCAACCCTCCCCTTCGTCCCTTTGATCAACCCAAGAGACCTCGAACTCCTCCGCTCAAACCCCAAGAGGCGAGCAAATTTGTTCAAAGAAACCCGCTCGAGAAGGTAGAAGGACTAGGAGAGAGAGGGATCGAAACGAAAAGAGAAGAAAGCAGCTCCCTTCCTTGATTCTTCTCCCTCTGCATAACGCGAAGGGAGAGTCGAGAAGGAAGAGAGCAGACGTGGAAGAAGGAGAGTGGTAGGATCTCGTTGGATGTTCCTCGCGTATGACTCGACTTCCACCAAAACCTTGCTGGAAAGCGAAGGGGCCGATCTGGTACTCCTCGTGAAAAGAGCAGGAAGATCGACCATGATGGAGGACTTAAGAAACGAGGGGAGGAAGGGGGAGGGAACGAAAAAAAAAAAGTGGGAAGGAGGGAAAGGAGACCGAGATGGTGAGCTCGAGAAGAGGGATTCTTGAGCAGATCAACCCGAGACTCCTTAGGGATGGCGAGATCCAAGCGAGGAGGAAGAGAAGAAGAAAGAAAGAAAGAAGAAGAGGGGAGTGAGGGTTGGGAAGCAAAGAAGGCTTCTCAAGAAAGACGGAGGGAGGTCGACGAGATTCGGACTCAAACTGTCCTCTCCTCCAACCCCCTCCTCCTCCTCCTCCCTTCCTCCTTCTCCTTCCCTCTACGCCTCCCCTCCCATCTCGACCCATCATTTCAGCTCCGTACAACATGGTGAGTTCGATTCCAGAAGGAGAACGACAAGGCGAGAGGGCAAGGAGCATCTCCCCTTTGAGAAACGAAGAGAGCTGACACCGCAACCCACCCATCTTCCTCCTCTTCTCTCCTTCCTTACTTGCATATCGACAGAACGGCGACGATCAGCCGCAAGCTGGTCCTTCGAACCCTGAGGAACTCCAAGCTCCCTACGCTATGGAAGTCGACAACTCTCCTCAACCAACGATCAAAGATTGTGAGCACCCACCTCGATCTCCTCCTCCCTCTCCTCCTTCCCTCCTTCCCCCCCTTCCACCCGTCCTTACCAACCTTCAAGAGGCCGAAAGGGAGCTGGAAAGGGCTCAGATGGATAGCTGGGAAGGTATAGAAGCTCACGGAGCTCTCTATATCTCGCCGGAGGGGACACTGGCTTCTCTAGAACGCACCTTCGACCTTCGACCTCCTTCCTTCCGGGTGCGATGATGCTGACTCTCCTCCCCTTCCCTCGTCTCCTCTTTTCTCTCTCCTCCTCTCTCTCTACCTTCAGCCGAAGCCTTCGCTGCCAAGCACATGCCTGATCTCGGCCAGGAGGTCGAGGACTTCCAGGTCCAGACGTGGAGGGTTCAGAACTGGAGTGCGTCGTCAAAGAGGATGGTCGGAGCAGACTTCCTTTGCGGTGGGCACAAATGGTCAGTTTCTACTCCCTTTCCTTCCCTTCGAGATGTACCTGGAGGTGCAGGAGAGACGTTAGAGCTCAGAGCTGACTTTCTGTTCTTCTATATCCTGCTTGCGACCCACTCTCAGGCGCATACTCATCTTTCCTCAAGGGAACGCCAACGGTCAACCGAACGACATGGTCTCGGTCTACCTCGATTACTCCAACCCTAAAGCAGCAGCTGAAGGATGGCATTCGTGTGCTCAGTTCGCTCTCGCTATCTCCAACCCCAACGACCCATCCGTTTTCACCGTATCTCGTGAGTTTGTCTCCTCTCTCTCGCGCTCCTCACTTCCTCCTTCGAGCCGTTCCCCTCGTGCTTCTTCATCTCTCACACTCCTTCCCTTTTCTTCCACTTTCTTTCCATCGCAGATGCCCACCATCGATTCGTCGCCGAAGAGTGCGACTGGGGATTCACGAGATTCGCCGACCTGAGGAAGCTGCAGTCCGTTCAGGAGGGACAGACTCGACCAACGATTGAGGGAGACGAGGTGGATGTCACGGCTTTCGTGAGAGTGCTGAAGGATCCGACGGGAGTGCTGTGGCATAACTTCGTCAAGTGAGTTTACAATTATGTCTACCCGAGCTCGTGATGGAACGTAGGATGCTGGTTGATGGAGGAGCAGGAAGGACGAGGTGGGAAAGGAAAGGTGCGAAGGAGGAAGGACGAATGGCTGACCTTCGCTCTTTCTCGGTCCTCAATCAGCTACGACTCGAAGAAGTTCACTGGATACGTCGGACTCAAGAACCAGGGAGCTACATGCTACATGAACTCGCTTCTCCAATCTCTATATCACACTCCTTACTTCCGAAAGGTTCGTCTTTCCCTCCTTCATTCTTCCAGTCGACCTCCTTGTTCCTTCGAGACGATGCTGACTCGCTCGTTCATCGTTTCTCGCAGGCCGTCTACCAAATACCCACCGAGGAGGATACACCATCCGAGAGTGTCGCTTTGGCTCTGCAACGAGTCTTCTACAACCTCCAAACGTCAGAACAACCCGTCGGTGAGTCGTCATCTCCTCCTTCCTCCTCGAGCTCCCGAAACTGATCGTCTTCTCTTTCTCCAGGAACGAACGAGCTCACCAAGTCGTTCGGATGGAAGTCGCTGGATTCGTTCATGCAACACGACGTCCAGGAGTTCAACCGAGTCTTGCAGGACAAGCTGGAGGAGAAGATGAAGGTTCGTGTCCAGTCTTTCGAGCCTTCCTTCGCTCGAAGCTGACCTTCTTCCCTCTTCGTTTCATCTCTACCAGGGTACCAAGGCCGAGGGAGCTATCCAGCATCTGTTCATGGCCAAGATGAAGAGCTACATCAAGTGTGTCGACGTCGACTACGAGTCAGCGCGATCGGAGAACTACTATGGTGAGTCTGCTTCCTCTCTCCTTCCCTTCCTCGACCTCGCTCGAAGACTGACCTTTCCCTCGGTCTCCTTCCTTCAGATGTCCAACTCAACGTCAAGGGAATGAAGGATCTTCACGACTCGTTCAAGGATTACATCACGGTCGAGACGATGGACGGAGAGAACAAGTACCAGGCGGAGGGCTACGGACTTCAGGACGCGAGGAAGGGAGTCATCTTCGAGTCGTTCCCTCCAGTGCTGCACCTCCAGCTCAAGAGGTTCGAGTACGACATGCAGAGGGATACCATGGTCAAGGTTCGTCTCTTTTCCTCGCGTCGACCTTCCTTCCCAGACTCTCCTTCGAAGGAACACGAGCTGACTCGAGCCTCTCCTTCCTTCCCTTCCCTCTCTGCCCTACAGATCAACGACCGACACGAGTTCCCCTTCCAACTCGATCTCGGAGATTACCTCGACGAGAACGCCGAACGAGACAACAACTACGTCTACAAGCTTCACGGAGTCCTCGTTCACGCTGGAGATCTTCACGGAGGTCACTACTTTGCCCTGATCAAGCCCGAGAAGGATGGAAAGTGGTTCAAATACGACGACGACCGGGTCACTCCCGTTACCGACAAGGAGGTTCTCGAGGACAACTACGGAGGAGAGCTCCCTTCGCCAGGAGGAAACCAGCCGAGGAACAACAACAGCAACGCGACTCGACCAGCCAAGAGGTTCACCAACGCCTACATGCTCGTCTACATCAGGGAGAGTGCGATCGACGACGTCCTCAAGCCTTTCACCGAGGACGACACTCCTCCTCATCTCAGGAAGAGACTCGAGGACGAACGGATTCAGCTCGACACCAAGAAGAGGGAGAAGGAGGAGCAGCACCTCTACCTCACTGCGAAGGTTCGTCCTCGTCTTCCCATCTCTCTCCCTCTCTGCCCTCGACGTACTCGAGTTTGAAGCTCACTTTTCCTCTCTGTTTCTACTGCTCCAGATCATCTCTGACGACACCTTCCGTCGGCACCAAGGATTCGACCTTGCCTCGTTCGACGACAAGAACGTCCCTGTTTCCGAACTCCCGATCTTCCGAGTCCTCAAGAACGAGACCTACAAGACGTTCAAGGGTCGAGTCGCTGCTCACTACAATCACCCCGAGGCCAACTTCCGACTCTGGGTTCTCGTCAACAGGCAGAACAAGACCGTTCGACCTGACATCCCGATCGAGGACATGGACAGCGCTCAAAGTGAGTCTATTCGTTTCTCGTCTCGCTTCTTCCTTCCTCGAGAAAACGACCTGCTAACCGACTTCCTTCGTTCCTCTCGCAGCGATGGAGCAGGTTCGAAACACCATGGCTAACCGGACCGCCGAGCTGCGTCTCTACCTCGACTACGAGCCCAAGGCCGAGTTCCTTCAGACTGTGAGCTCTCACTTTCGTCCTCTTCGATTCCTTTCCACTCTCCCTTTGCTGATGCTCTTGTTTCTCTACTTGTCCTTCGCCCACTCAGCTCCACTCCAACCACACCTCTCACAGCATGATCTTCCTCAAGCACTTCGACGTCGAGGGACAGACTCTCCTCGGAAGCCACAAGCTCTACGTCCTTCGAAACTCAAAGGTTGGGGATCTTCAAGGAACGATTAACCAGATGCTCGGATGGGCTCCTACTACTCCCCTCAAGCTCTACGAGGTTCGTTAGCTTTCTTCGTCTCTCTCGATCGACGCGTCGAACTCGACACTGACCGTTTTCGTCCGTTCGTTTGTTTCCGCTTCCCATCAAATAGGAGATCAAGCCTGGGATGATTGAGGTTATGAAGATGAAGTCGACCTTCGCCGTCAGTGAGATCCAGGACGGAGACGTGATCTGTTTCCAGGTCGACTTCGGACAAGACAAGGAGTGAGTCGACGCGTCTCTTTTCGCTCTCCTTTCGAACTCTTCTCTAACAACTTTCTTCTCCCTTCCTCGTCGTCTCCTCAGGCAAGAAGCCGCCGCCAGCAGCTTGATCCCAAACGCTCCAAACTTCTACGATCACCTCCAGAACCGAATCCTCACCGCCTTCAAGCCCAAGGGCGAGGATGCTGATCCCAAGGCAACGTTTGACGTCATGCTTACCAGGAAGATGACCTACGAGCAGGTTCGTTCTCGTTCCTTTTTTCGTTCTCTCCTCCTTCGTCCCTCGCCTCGGTCTCGTCTTCGAATCGAAACTGACGCGTCGTCTTCTCTTCCTCGTTTCCTCTCTTTCCTCTCAGATGGCCTACAAGGTCAGCGAGGCTCTCGGCGGATGGGATCCTCTCAAGCTTCGATTCACCTCGTCGGCAGGAAACAACAACGCGCCGAAGGGAGTCATCAAGCGGTCGCTCAACCAGACTGTCCAGGAGATCCTCCACTCGACCTACCAGAACCCCATCGCCATGCTCTACTACGAGAAGCTGGAAGTCAGCATCATCGAGCTCGAGACCAAGAAGTCGTTGAAGGTCACCTGGACTGGACATCTCAACAAGGACGAGGTTCGTTCTTCCTTTGGTCTTCGACCCGCCGACTCAAGCTGACTTTTCCCTCCCTTCTTCCTTCTCTTCTTCAGGGTCAGTTCCCCTTCCTCCTCCCCAAGACCAACACCATCGACAACCTGGGAGAGAACCTCGCCAAGCTCGTCACCCTCTCGCCGACTGGAACAGGCAAGATTCGATTCTTCGAGATCTCCAACCTCGGTCGTCGGAAGCAGCACGACTTCTCGGGCTCGGAGATGATTGGGAACATCCAGGAGACCATCGACTTGTACGCTGAGGTGAGTTGAAGACGTTCAGTAGTGTCGAGAAGGAAGGTTTACGAAGCGGAGCTGACTTGCGTCGCGTCTTCGTTTCTCCTTTGCAGGAGGTGCCGCTCGAGGAGGTCAACATGGGCGAGGACGACACTCTCATCTCGGTCTTCCACTTCTCGAAGGAGCCATCGCGTTACCATGGAATTCCTTTCCGATTCGTCGTCTCGCCGGTACGTTCTTCCTTCGATCCGAGACGCGTCTCGAACTTTCACTGACCTCAATCCTCCTTCGACTTCTCCAGGGTGAGAAGTTCTCGGAAACCAAGAAGCGACTTCAAGCTCGGACAGGAGCATCGGATAAGGACTTCGCCAAGTACCGATTCGCTCTCATCCTGCAGGACACGTCAGGATACAAGCAGCCCAACTACATCGAGGATGGTTCGTTCCCGTCTGCCTTCCTTCCTTCCTTCTTCGTTCCTCCTTCTCTCTCGAACTGACCTCCTCGTCCCTTCCGCTCTCGCAGAGGATGAGATCCACAACCACAAGTTCACCAACTCGCACTACCTCGGAATCGACCACATGGACAAGACCGGAAAGTCGAATCGGGGAGGACTCGAGAAGGCCATCGTGATCCGCTAGACTGGTTGCCCCTCCCTCTCCGCCCTCGTTTCCCTCGTTACTTTCCTCGTCGGCTGCCTTCTCTGTTGTTTACGATCTTCCTCCCTCTGTTACCCTTTCGCTCGATACGCTCCTGCCTTCTCCACCTTTCTGCCCTGGTGCTGGCTCGTCTCGCTCGTTTCGTTTGTTTCCTTCGCCAACTCTTCTCGCTGTTTCTTTCGACTAGATTTGGGTCTTCTTGGGCGGCGTCTCTTACTAGCTTTCATCTACTGCTTGCTTTCGTTTCGCTCGTATATCTACCTTCCTACCTTCTTCCTTTCTTTCCTCGCTCGTCGTTTCCATCACGTCTCTTTCTCTCCTTCGACCTCTCTTTTCCTTGGTTGATTTTCACCTCCTATTTCTTCTCTCTCTCACGAATTCACCCCCAAATCAAAAAATGATCTCTTCATTCGGCTCTCTTTTTTCGTTCCGACCGAGGCCAGTTTTTCTTTCCTAGGGCTGTTTCCTGACGTCACTTCACTTCCTTCCCTCCGCCCCCCCTTCCTTCCCTCCTTTCTCCCTAACTCTCACCCTCTTCTCTTCAGCCCGCAAAACTTCAACGACACTTCCCTCCCACACCTTTACCTCCCCTCTCTCTTCTTCATCCAACATGGCCATCGCTGGAGCTGCCATCCCCGGACGTGAGTAGAAACACAAGAAAGGTTGAAAGCAGTGACAACCTCGAACGAACTGACCTTCTCTCCTCTTTCCCTCCTCTTTCCTGCTCCAATCCCCATCCCAGTCTTCTTCTCGTTCGCAGCTTGCGCTCTGCTCGTGATCGTGTCCGTCTCCGTCCCCATCTGGAAGAGCGTGAGTTCTCGCTCGTTCTGGCAGAACTTCTGTCCTCAATCGAAGTTCTCAACCGCGAGAAATCTGACCTTGCTCTCCCGCTCTTCCCTTCGCCCCTGCCCCCTTCGTTTCTGCAGGTATACTTTATGTCTGCCTCTGATGGATCCGACAACCTCATCTTCGGAAACTGGGGGATCTGCGCTGTCAACGGCGCTTGCACAGCCTCGAAACTGGGTGAGCTTTGGGATTCCTTCGGAGGGAGGGACAGAAAATGACGCTCGAGTCGAGACTGACTTTGGTGTCTCAACTTTTCCCCCTTTGCGCCAGGTTACAACCTCGACCTCACCTCCCTCGGAATCGACAGCGAGAGGCTCTCGTCGGTGTTCATCAAGAACTTGACATACGTCCTTATTTTGCACCCTATCGCAGCGTGAGTGTCGAACTTTGAACGCATCGCCTTTCTCCCTCTCCTTCCCTCCGAGAGCTCACCTTTCGTCTTGGTTCTTCTTTTCCTTCAGTGGCCTCGCTGGTCTTGCTATGATCTTCGGTCTCCTTGGCGTCGTGAGTCTCGAGATTCCTTTAGAGTCTCGTCGTTTCGCTAGCCATTCGCGTCTGACCCTCTCCCTCCCTCTCGCCTCCTCCTCCTCCCTCCTCCCCAGTTCTCCACTTCCCGTGCCGCCACCATTCTCATGACCATCGCTTCCTTCCTCGCTCTCCTGATAACACTCACGGCCTGGGTCGTCGACATGGTCCTGTTCGTACATGTCTCTCTCTCCTTTCCCCGCCTCTCGTCCTCGCCTGACCGCTTCCTTCCTTTCTTTCTTACAGCTGGGGAATCGCCCGAAACAGGATCAGAAACATCGGAGGAACCGCTCAGTACGGGAACGCCACCTGGATGGTCCTGGGAGCCTTCGTTGCTCTTCTCATCTCGTGCTGCGTCTCGCTCTGTGGATCGTTCGGTCGCTTCAGGTCGAGCCGAAACGAGAAGTACTAAAACACTACCGAGTGGTTCTAGCAGGAAGGGGTGGTGGCGTGAAGATTCTTCCTTCTTTGATTTTTGCTCTCTCTCTCCCAGTCTCGTTTGTTTTGGTTTCTTCTCCTCACTTTGTCTCTCCCAATCCGGTCTCGAACTGTATCGCTCCCTCTTACTTATCTACTTACACATCTGCTCGTCTCATGGGCTCGGCACTTAATGCACTCTAATCGTATACACGTTGGTTGGTCAAAACAAGAGGAGAGGAGGGGAAGAGACGACGCGTCGCAGGAGCAAGAACGTTTCAGACGGACAGAGAAAGAGACGGAGCAGCTCCTCAGTCGGTGGAACCTTGAAGCCAAGGTTTTTCATCGTAGGTGTCGAGGAGATGGTCTGAGTTTTTGTCAGGAAAGGAGTGGGAGGAGGAAGACGACGAGGGAAACGAGAGGACGGGCGAGAGTTGAGACCTTTAAGGGACAACAAAAAAAAGGAAATTGGGCGACGTTCGAGATCGAATCGAGAGGCATATTACTGACTGCTGTGGAGGAGATCCGAAAAAAAAAACGAAATAACAGAGAAACAAGGCTCAGCCGTCCCTCGAGAAGACGTTGTGAGCTCGAACGCTTCCTTCCCTCAAACGGCCACCTCCCTCTTCTTCTCCAACAAAGCCATGTCTCTCTACGAACCCTTCGTCTCCCTTCTCTCTTCTCCTCTTGATCCCTCCAAACCACTCGTCCCCTCCTCAACTCTCTTCCCTGCCATCTCTCACTTCCTCTCCTCCCTTCCTCGACGGGACCTTCGCTCCTTCGCTCTCGCCCTCGTCTCCTCTCCTTACCTCTCCTCCAACAAGAACAAGAACAACCTACAAGGACTCCAAGACGCCTTACGAGCTTCTGTAGAACTCAAAGCTGCTTCTATAGCTGCTTCGTCAAGCAAGAAGAAGTCGGAAGGAGGAGTGGGAGGGAGGTTGCTCGGGTTCATCTGGACGAGGTCGAACGAGAGGGAGCTCACCTTGAACGAGTGGATCGCGATCGTTCTGGATGGATTGACAGAGGAGAAGACAGGAGAAGACCCAGAGAAGAGGGAGGAGAAGCTTTTGCCTCGTCTGGCTGGGTTGGCGGGGTTGTACCAGGGAGTCGTCGGTCAAGCTCAAGGAGTTGGCAAGTCGACAAAGAGGGAGCTCGAGGTTGAGCTGCTCGTGCTGCTGGAAGATGAGTTTAGGAGGCTCGAGAAGGGGAAGGGGAAGGTTTTGCATTCTGAAGTGGACTGTAAGCAGCTCAAATCTTCCTCCTACGTCTGTTGTAGAGGAAGGGAAAGGCTGACCGGCTCGTGATCCTCTGCAGCCGACCTCCCTCCGGCTTTCTTCATCGCCTCGTCCGTCTTCCCTCTCATTTCTCCTTCTTCTCTGAGAGCTTTGGATCTTCGAGTGAGTCTGATTTTCTTCAACCGAAGACGTCGAGAGGTTCGTGTGAACTGATCGTTTAGGTTTCTTCCCCAGAGCATCGTCGACCTCACAACCCAACTTCTTCCCTCGACTTCCTCAACTTCCATCAAGCCCGAGGAGCTCTCCTCCCTCACCACCGTCCTATCCTTATCCCTCGAAGCTCTCGCAGGATCAAGAAGCTCGAACTCAACCCTGTTCCAGAAGGTCGTCGACGATTTGAACGCGTTTTCCAGGACCGTCTCCCCTTCGCTGGATCCTGCTCTCGCAGGTCAGTTTTTCATCTTCGCACTTTCGAGTAGAAACAAAGACTGACGTATCGTTTCTACTTTGCAGACACCTACATCCAAACCTACCTCCTCCCCGTCTCCTCAACCGTCGTCTCCGTCCTCGTCGACTACCCCTCCCTCGCTTCTCCCTCCTCCTCCTCCTCCTCCTCTCTCCTCCTCACTTGGTTCCGCCTCTCACCCCACACTTCTCGACTGGGAGGGTTGGAAGGACTGGAAGGGTACGGGCTGATGTGGTGGGGTCTGATGGATCTTTGGTTGGGGGAGGGAAAGGAGGAAGTTGAACGCGTCGTCGAAGGGTTGAGGATTCTGAAGGACGAGCTGGAGACGACCAAAGAGGGAGGATTGGAGAGAGTCAACTACTACCTGATGGTGGTTGAGCAGGTGCTAGGAGTGGTTCCGACGGCGAGGTTGGGGGATGACGAGGTTCAGGAGTTGGTGGTTGGGGTTTGCGAGCCGTGAGTCGACGCGTCGCATGTTTGCCTTTCCTCTTGTTGTCGATGAGGAGACTGACTTTTTTTCGATCTTCTCACCTTTCTTTCAACAGGTACCTCGAGGACAACTCGAACCTGGAGGTCTTTGAATCATCTCACTCGGTCATGCTCGCTCTCCTCGTTCCTCCCAAATGGAAACCCTCCATCTCGTTCGCTCCCTCGGAATCTTCCCTCCTCGCTCGCGTCGCCGTCAACTACTCGGACGTGATCTTACGAGTGAGTCCACGCCATCCTCTCCCCAAAATCTTCCTCTTCTTCAACCCTGCTGAACTCTTGCTCCTTTTCTTTAGTCCACCGACTCCTCGACCCTGTCGCCCTCCCAACTCCAACACGCCCTCTCCCTCCTCCTCCCTCTCCTCCTCA
Source organism: Mrakia frigida (assembly GCF_051309035.1). Taxonomy (NCBI): domain Eukaryota; kingdom Fungi; phylum Basidiomycota; class Tremellomycetes; order Cystofilobasidiales; family Mrakiaceae; genus Mrakia; species Mrakia frigida. The sequence goes on from NW_027481275.1 coordinate 560,493, forward strand.
GCATCTCCCCAGCTCTCCCCTTGTCAGTTCTCTACCAACTCCATCAATCCGCTTCAACCTCGCCGAAAACGCTCTCCCTCTTCGCGTCCCTCCTCCCCTCGATCCCCGTGCCGCTGCTGCCTCGGTTCTTGGTTCAGCTCGAGGACGTGCTCTTCCGATCGACGGAGCCTGGATCGGAGGAGAGGGAGCAGGTCGTGGGGATCGTTTGGGACGGGGTGGGAGGAGGTGGGAAGCTGAACGACGAGGTGAGGGAGGGAGTGGGGAGGTGGTGGGAGGAGATGAGGGAGAGGCTCAAGACGGAGGAGAGGGCTTCTCGGAGGACGAGAACGAGGGAGGCGAAGCTCTGAGATGTTTGTGGAGTTCACTTTGTTTTTGTTTTCGAGTTTGCAAACGGAAGCAAGCTCATTGGAATCGAGTCAGAGAAAGGTCGAGCTTTTTGGAGAAGAAAGAAAGAAGGAGAGGTTTGAATGGTTCGACGAGCTAGAAGGAGGAGGAGGAGGGCTGAAACTCGAGCAGCTCGAGATTCAGGTTATCCAGGGTTTCGATTGAAGCTTGAGGCATGCATTTTTCTTACACGTACGATTCACTTGCGTGCAGATCTGAACACAGTCTTAGGATATTCCTTCCTTCTCTCTCTCTCGATATCGTGTACTACTTGAATGTCGTGTTTCCGAATCGATGGCGAATTTCGACCTCTTTCCCTCCTCCACTCGCCTTCCTTACTTTTCGTCCTTCAACTCTCACCTCCCCTCCCTCCCTCCTCTCCTTCCCCTCCTCCTCTCTTCTCCTCGTTCGGGTACATAAATCTGCATCGCTCAGGTGAGTTTCGTTGTATATACATTTGGGTCTCGATCTTGTGGGCGGAAGGAAGGCAGGAGCAGTTTGGGAGAGAGAGAACGGAAGCTCAGCCGATCCCCTCGTTTGTCCTTGCTTTGGCCTCGTTCTTACTCGTTCCCTCTTCTTTTCTTTTCTTTCTCTCTTTAGACAATGTCCACCTCTGCAGTCGGTCGAATCGCGTACCTCTCCTCGGATGTCGTGATCACCACTCCTCTCTCGATCTACACCCTCCCATCTACCTCGTCGTCCTCGTCGTCCCCGGTCGTTGAGGTTCTCCCTCCTCACGCCGACCCAGGGCTGATCGCTTCTCGACATTCTTCTTCGTCCAAGCTCACCTCGATCCTCCTCTCGTCGTCCTCCTCCTCTCCCTTCACTCGACTCATCCCGTCCCTCTCTTCCCTCGCTTCAACTTCAACCGTCGTTCACGTAGGAATCCCTCCAGCGTCCGACCTCTCCGACGTCGTCGCTCTCCGATCCGCTGGTTGGGTCGTCCTCCTCTCGAGCTCCCCTCAACACGCTCACGACCACGCCGTCATCGCTTCAAAGCTCGCAAGGGAGGCCAACAAGGCAGTCCTTCACGTCTTCGTCGCACGAGAACAGGAGGACCGAGTTCAGGAGGTTGAAGAGTCGAAGCTCAAAGAGTTCTTGGACGCTCCCTCCCCTCAACTCAACGGGAACTCGAACTCGAACGCATCGGATCTCTACAAGTCCTACGAGAGCGCTTCCCTCTCTACCCTCGCCCTCCTTCGACGACCTCAACGACCCTACATCTACCACGGACCAGCCAACGCTTCCACCGTCTTCGTCGTCTTTGGAACCGAAGCCGCCCCTCTCATCGAGCTCGCGTCCTCCTCCTCCTCCCCTTCCTCGTTCGGAGTCCTCGAAATCCTCATCCTTCGACCTCTCAACGCCTCCAAACTCATCTCCTCCATCCCCTCGGGAGTCAAGAACGTCGTCGTCCTCGAGCAGTCGTTCAAGAAGACCACCAAGTGGGGAGGAGTCTACCTCGACGTCGTTTCCGCCTTCCAGGAGAGCGAGTCCGAGGACTCTCGACCCAAGGTCCTCGGAGGACTTCTCGGACCCATCACCTCCAAGCCTACCCTCTCCACCGACGTCCAAACGCTCATCACCTCCATCGGATCCAACCAACCCCTCCTCATCGGTTCCCTCCCCTCCCTCGCTTCCCCTTCCCTCCCCACCGCTCCTCACGTCCCTGCCCTCGAATCGGCCTACACCAAAATGCTCTCGCAGGTCTTCACCTCGAGACTCGAGATCTCCAACTCTCCCGATCTCGTCTCTACCTCCGGACCCTCGGCTACTCTCCCAGAGTTTGCCTTTGGAAAGGTTCGAGCCGATCTCGCTCAGAGGGAGGAACTCGTCGAGGCCGTCAAGGGTCTCATCAGCTCGTACGACGTCGACAAGGCCGTCCACGGAGCCTTCGCCAAGTGGCTCCTCGCGAAGGACGACGCTCGAACCTCGAGGGATCTCGGAGAGAAGGCCCTCACCATCCTCGAGTCGTCCGACCTCGTCGCGTCCAACAAGGCCGCCCAACGGATCCTCGCCCTTCGAGCTCACGTCGGATCGGTCTCGAGGTGGATCATCGGGTCGGACGCCTGGTCGTACGATCTCGGAGCTTCGGGAGTTCACCACGCCATCGCGTCGGGAGAGAACGTCAACCTCCTCATCATCGACTCGGTCCCTTACACCGAACGAGACGCCGCCCAGGCTCACAAGAGGAAGAAGGACATCGGTCTTTACGCCATGAACCACGGAGACGTCTACGTCGCCAGCGTCGCCGTCTACTCGTCCTACTCCCACGTCCTCGAGGCCCTCGTCGAGGCGGACAAGTTCGACGGTCCCTCGGTCGTCCTCGCCTACCTCCCTTACGCTGAGGAGAACGCTACCGCCCTCGACGTCCTCAAGGAGACCAAGCTCGCCGTCGATACTGGATACTGGCCTCTCTACCGATGGGACCCTTCGCTCGAGGCCGTCGGAAAGGAACCCTTCTCCCTCGACTCGGAACGCATCAAGAGCGAGCTTCAGGAGTTCCTCGATCGACAGTCCCACCTCTCCCAGCTCACCAACGCCGCTCCCGTCCTCGCTCCCGAGCTCGTCGAGTCCCTCGGAGAGAAGCTCCTCGTCGCTCGAAAGGACAAGGCGAAGGAGGCCTACGACAAGCTCCTCTCCGCCTTCGACGGACCTCCCCTCCTCGTCCTCTTTGCTTCGGACGGAGGAAACGCCGAGAAGGTCGCCAAGCGACTCGCCACCCGAGCTGGCCTTCGAGGACTCGCCACTCGATGCGTCGCCCTCGACGACTTCCCCCTCGACGACCTCAAGCTCGAGTCCCACGTCGCCATCGTCACCTCCACCGCCGGTCAGGGAGAGGCTCCTCAGAACGCTCGAGTCACCTTCAAGGCGCTCAACGCGCTCGCTCTCAAGGGAGAGACCGACGTCTTCCCCGAGGTCAAGTTCACCGTCTTCGCCATGGGAGACTCGCACTACTGGCCTCGACCCGAGGACGCCCACTACTACAACAAGCCCGGAAAGGATCTGGACGCTAGGTTGGAGGGTCTGGGAGCGTCGAGGATGGCTCCTTTGGGATTGGGAGACGATCAGCACGCCGATGGAGCTCAGACGGGGTACAAGCTCTGGGAGCCGACGCTCTGGAAGGCGATGGGAGTCGACAACGTCGAGGTGACCGAGAAGGAGCCCGAGCCTATCACCAACGAGCACATCAAGATCGCTTCCAACTACCTGAGAGGAACCATCGCTGAGGTGAGAGCTCTCTTTTCCTCCTTCTCCCTTTTCGTTTCTTAACGACTCGAGGCTGACTTCTCCTTCCTTTTTCGGCAACGTCTTCTCTTCTTCTCAGGGACTCAAAGATACTTCGACTGGTGCTCTCGCTCCCTCCGACGGTCAGCTCACCAAGTTCCACGGAATCTACGAGCAGGACGATCGAGATATTCGAGACGAGAGGAAGGCCAACGGTCTTGAGCCTGCTTTCTCCTTCATGGTGAGTCTGATTTTCCCCTTCTTCCTTCTCGAATCCTCGAATCTTCTCGTCCTTCTCGTAGAAAAATACATTTCCTGACTTTGTTCGTCGCCTTCGTCTTCTTCCCTCTTCCGCAGGTTCGAGTTCGACTTCCCGCTGGAGTCGCCACTCCCGCTCAGTGGCTCGCCATGGACCACATCGCCGACGAGCACGGGAACGGAACCCTCAAGATGACTACTCGACAGACTTGGCAGTACCACGGGATCAGTGAGTTTCACATCCTGCCTTTCTTTGCTTTGCTCGAGAGCTTTTCGTTTCCTGACTTCTCTCCCGCCTCCTCGCTCTCTCCTCCTTCCTTCGCCTCTCAAGTCAAGAAGCACCTCAAGCCTGCGATCCAGGCCATCAACAAGGCTCTTCTCGATACCATCGCTGCCTGTGGAGACGTCAGTGAGTAGCTCGTTCTCTCCCTTCCTCTTCGTTCGAAATCGATTCGGTTTCGAGGGCTGACTTTCCTTCCCCGAACGCGTTCTTTCTCTTTCTCTCTCTCTCTCTCTTCCAGACCGAAACGTTCAGTGCGCCGCCAACCCTTCGATGTCCCACATCCACAAGGAGGTCTGGCAGTTCTCGAAGGACCTCTCGGAGCACCTCCTTCCCGATACCAGCGCCTACGCCGAGATCTGGCTCGACAAGAAGAAGGTCGCTGGAGATGCCGTTCAGGACTTCGAGCCCAAGTACGGAAAGTACTACCTCCCCAGGAAGGTTCGTCCTCGCTCTCTCTCTCCCTCTCTCTTCTCTCACCACTTTATTCCTTCTCGAAATACTGACTCGATCTCTCTTCTTTCTTGTTCCCTTCCAGTTCAAGATCGCCGTCGCCGTTCCTCCTCAGAACGACGTCGACGTCTTCACCAACGATCTCGGTTTCATCGCCATCGTCGACGAGAAGACCCAGAAGGTCCTCGGATACAACGTCTCGGTCGGAGGAGGAATGGGAGTCACCCACTCCAACACCAAGACCTACCCTCGTCTCGGAGATGTCATCGGATTCGTGACGCCAGAGGAGGGATGCAGAGTCGCTGAGGCCGTCATGCTCACCCAGAGGGACAACGGAAACCGTGCTGACAGGAAGAACGCTGTGAGTATTCCTTCCTTCTATCCTCGTCCTCTCTTGTTCGAACGAAGAGCTGTCGACTGACTCGTCGTTGTTCTTCTTCTTTCTCTCAGCGTCTGAAATACACCGTCGACCGAATGGGTCTTCCCGCTTTCAAGGCCGACGTCGAGAGGAGGTTCGGAGCTAAGCTTCAGCCTGAGCGACCCTACAAGTTCACCAACTCCATCGACGAGTTCGGATGGCGAACCGGACAGGACGGAAACCACCACTTCACCATGTTCATCGAGGTTCGTTTCTCTCCCTTCCCCTCGAACGCGTCGAGAACCAACGCGCTGACTCTCTTCCCTTCCCTTTCTTTCTCTCTTCCTTCCTTCCTTTTTTTCAGAACGGTCGAGTTCAGGACGAGCCCGAGCTTCAGTTCAAGACCGGACTCAAGGAGATCGCCAAGGTCCACAAAGGATTCTTCCGCCTCACCGCCAACCAGCACCTCATCCTCTCCGACATCCCTCCCTCCGAACTCCCTCTGATGAAGTCCCTCCTCGCCAAGTACAAGCTCGACAACCTCTCCCACTCGGCTCTTCGACTCTCGTCGTCGGCGTGTGTGGCTCTCCCTACCTGTGGTCTCGCCATGGCCGAGTCGGAACGATACCTTCCCGTCCTCGTCGACAAGGTCGAGGAGATCATGGAGGAGAACGGTCTCAGGTTCGTTTCTTTCAACGTTTCTCTGCTTCTTCGACGAGTACTGACCTTTCTTCTGCTTCACCTTTGTCAGGAACGACTCGATAGTCATGAGGATGACTGGATGCCCCAACGGTTCGTCGCGTCTCGACCTCTTTCTTCGTCTTCGATCTTCCTTCGCTGACCCTCGTTCCTTTCTCGTTTTCCTTCCTTTCCCCTCTCAGGTTGCGCTCGACCCTGGCCAGCAGAGATCGCCTTCGTCGGAAAGGCTCCTGGAACCTACATGATGATGCTCGGAGGAGGGTTCTACGGACAGCGACTCTCAAAGATGTACCGAGGTTCGTGTCTCGTCTCGTCTCCCTCCCTCTTCCTCTTCCTTTCGGGGAGATCCAGTCGCTGACCACCACCTTTCCTCCTCCCTCCTTCTGCATCTTTCTTTCACAGAGAGCGTCACCGAGCCCGAGATCCTCGCCATCCTCCGACCGATGATCAAGCAGTGGGCCACCGAGCGACACGACGGAGAGCACTTTGGAGATTTCGTTATCCGAGCGGGTCACATCGCTGCTACTACCGCGGGACTCAACTTCTACGCCAAGACGTCTATGGATCCCAACGCTTAAGTTCTTGGTCCTTACTTACTTAGCTTTCGTTTTTCGTCTTCGTTTCTCTTCTCTCGTCTCTCGCTCTCTCGTCTCTTTGCATTTTCCCTTTTTCGGTCGGTTCGTTCTCGTTCGGTTTCTGGTTCTTTTTCTTCTCTCTTGTTGGCTCTCGGTCTCAATCTAGTCTTTCTCTATCTATCTCACTTGACTCTTATGATCTCTCCGTCTGGCGAAAGGAAGGGGGAAGACGAGGCGAGAAGTTTTCTCCCACGGCGACGAACCGGAACGACGCGTCTCGAACCTGTCGAGAAACCATTTCGATCGGCCTAGCTGGAGGGAGACTGGTAAGCTCGTTCAGACACACACATATATATAGACCTTACTTGCTCTCTATCTAGCAAAACAATCCTAAGGCAACGAACCGAAAGAAGAAACCAAAAACGACGCGTCTTGCTCTCTCTACTTCCCTTCCTCCCCCTTGGCCGAAAGCTCCTCCCACCCCAACACCCCTCCCATCCAAACCTTCAGATCCATCATCTCCCCTTCATCGCTCGAATGACCCATCCCTCGAATCTCCTTCCAAGTGACGTTCTTCAATCCAAGTCCTCCAGCCTCCGCTTTCCACTCGAGGAAATCCCGTGTTTTGATGGCGTAGTCGAAGGAGATGACTCGGTCGTGGGTCCCGTGGGCGAGGAAGACGGGGAAGGACGAGCCGGGGAGGGAGGGGTGGGTTTTCTGGTGAGAGAAAGGAAGGGAGGGAGAGGGAGACGACGTGTGAGTTTGAGAACGAACGAAACGAGGACTTCGTCGATTCCAGAGAAGCGTGAACGGGACTCACGGATTGGATGGTATCGAAGATGGGGAGGAATCCAGAGAGGATGACGAGTCCTTCGAGCTTTTGTGAGGTTTGAAGACCGGTGAAGAGGGACATGACGGCTCCTGAGCGACGACAAGCGGAGGAGAAGGTCAGGAAGTCAGCCCTCGAGTTCGCACCTGTTCCTCCCCTGCTCAATTCGTTGCGCGCCTGAAGACGACAAACAGAAGATCTACCAACCTTGCGAGAACCCTCCGAGAACGACCTTCCTGCCCTCGTCCCTCTCGGTCTTGATCAAGCCTTCCAGCATCTGCCTCGTCTTCTCCATCCCTTCGACGTCCTGCAGTTCGGGCTTGTCTCTCGAGTTCTGAGCCTTGATGTCGAACCACTGGGGCATCTTCTGTCCTCCGTTGATGGTGAGAGGGAGGGAAGGAGCGTTGGGGAGGAGGATCTTGAGGGAAGGGAACGAGGTCGAGAGGGAGGAGTGCAAGGTCTGGGACCAACCAGCTCCTGAGTCTCCGAGTCCATGGAGGAAGATGAGGGTTGAACGAGCTCCTTTGGAGGAAAGGGCTGGGAGAATGATGGGTGCGAGAGTCATCTTGTAGATTATAGCTGCGATTAAAGTGGCGACGGAGAAGGTGGTGAGAGTCAGGAGGAACCTCATCGTCGAGAGGGAAGGAAATCGAAAGGTGAGCTTGTCATCTTTCCCTTCGTTTCTTCTTCTTCCAAACCTCCACCCTCTCCCCGTCAGCAATCTCACGATTAAAGAAATCCTGTTAGAGAAACTCGATGACTCCCACTCCCTCAACTCGGATTCAAGTTCACAACCTTACTCGTTCTCATCTCTCCCTTACCAACTCGTCCCACCCTTTCCTGGAAGCTGTCCTCCTCCTCCCTTCCTCCCTCGGCCCTCTCGCTTCCCTCCCTTCGTCCTCAAGAACTCCTCTCGAACTCGTCTTCTCAGTTCACGGCAGTGGCAAGCAGTATCGAGTCGCGCTTCCCAAGAAGGGGAGAGGGAAATCGTGGAGGAGGAGTAGATGGATGAAGGTCGACGTCGAGGAAGTCGATGGTTGTTCTCGTCCTTCTTCATCTTCTTCTTGGACGGGGGAGCACACTTTGAATGGGAATTCAAGTGCTAGGATGGAACTCAAAGCTTTCAGGATCAAGGTGAGCTTTTCAAACTAGAAAAAGAGCTCATCAAACAGGACTGACAGAGCTTCCCATTCGTCTTCACTACCAAACAAGAACGACGACGGCTCCCAATCCCTCCTCCTCTTCGAAACCCCTCCTCTCGACTCGTGGATGTCAGAACTTCCCGATTCTACCTCGCTAGGTGAAATGGTCATCCCTGGAACCCATCAGTCTACAGCTCTCTACGGCTGGCCCGTTTCGCAGTGTCAGCAACCAGCGACTCCTCTGGACGTGCAGTTGCGAGATGGAATTCGCTTCCTTGGTTCGTATTCAGTCTCTCTTCCTTCCTCCTCGCTGTAGTGATCCTTTTCTGACCAAATGGTTCCTCATTCAGACGTCCGTCTAGCAGAAAAAAACGGGAAACTCATCGCTTACCACGGCATCGGTGAGCTCTCTTGTCCCTCGTCGCGTCGTCCCTCCCACCTCCTTTCCACTTCGCTAACCTCGACTCCTCCATGCCTCTCCTCCCCAAAACAGTCACCCAACGCACCCCCTTCCCCACCCTCCTCCAGTCCATGACGACCTTCCTCTGCCAACCCTCCTCCTCCAACGAAACCATCGTCCTCTCGATCCAACAAGAAAACGCTTCCACCCCTCTCTTCCTCTCCCTCCTCCGTTCAGCCCTCCTCGAATCGTCCTACCCTCGCTCGCTCTACCACCTCAGCAACACGATTCCTCGCTTGGGAGACGTGAGGGGCAAGATTGTGTTGTTCTCGAGGTTCGGAGGGGAGAAGGGGAAGCAGTGGGAGGACGTAGGCGGGATGGGGATTCATCCCGTTGGGTGGGAGGATAGTAAGAAGGAGGGGTTCAGAGTGAGCTTGCCCAAGGGAGATAGGAAGGAAGGGGTGGATAGAGGGGAGGGAGGGTGGACGTTGGGGATTCAGGATTGGTGAGTCTTTGGGCGATCTTCAACGACGCGTGCATCGTTTCGCTCTCGTCTTCTTTTCTCCCAACTGACCAGAACCCTCTTCTTCTTCTTTTCTCTTCGTTTTGCCCTCGCAACAAAACAGGTACAACATCTACTCGATCCTCTCCATCCCCGAAAAAGCCTACGCCGTTCAAATCCGTCTCGACCTCGAAACTCCCCTCCCAAAACACGTCGCGTTGACATTCTGCTCCGCTGCGGCTCTCCCGTTCGCCATGCCTGTGACGGTCGCTCGAGGATTCGGGTGGGGATGGTTGGGCGTGGAGGGAGTGAACGGAAGGATGGGGAGGTGGTTGGGGAACCGGTTGATGGCGGGGACGGGTTCGACGCGTCGAGGAGGAGAGGAGGAGAAAGGGCTGGTTGAGAAGGAGGAGGGAAAAGCAGCAGGGGGAGAGGTTGGAGAGCTGCTGAACGGGTGGATCTTGTTTGATTTCTACAGAAGCGAGAAGGGGTTGGTGGAGTTGTTGTTGGCGTTCAACTTTCTGTGACGAACTCGACCTCGACCTCGACCCCTCTCTCGCCCTTTTTCTCTCGTGATTTATGTTTTGAACAACAAAATGAGCATCATGGGCAAGGTATCGTAAGAAGGGAGCATAAAGGAGCAGTACAAAGCAAGAGAGAGTTCATAAAAAGCAAGGAAGTTCGTTTTCGTCGTTTCGTTTCTGTTCGTTCGTCGTTCTGATCAGCACCAACCCAACCTCCTCCCTCTCACCTTACTCTCCCCTTCCTCGAAACACCTACACGCCCCTCTCTTCTTGCCCTCGCAGTTCATCGCACCACAGGTGACTCTCTCGCCCTCCCTCTCCATCGAGCCCAACCAGGACGCAACGACGTCGTCCTCCTCGTCGAACTGAGCGTCGTTGATCGTTTGAGGAGGGAGGATCTGGAGATTGGAGTTGGGAACAGGAGGAAGACGGACTTGAGATTGTTCCGGAGTGAGAGGGTAGGAAGAGCGAAGGAAGGGTCGGTTGCTAGGGTGATGGTGAGTTGTTGGGTTGGGAGAGGCGGAGGAGGTCGACGCGTCCGAAAGGGTGAGGGAGGGTTGACGAGCTCCGCTGGAGGTGGATTGGGAGGGAGGAGGAGGAGAAGGAACGTTCTTTGGGAACAGAGGCTTTAGAGGTTTGGACTTTCGGGGGAACTATAGAAAAGAAAGGAGGGAAAGAACGGGGCCTGCGTGAGTTTGACCTGCCAGCCGGCCCAGCCCTCAGCTGACCCTCCTTCTCGAGAGAAAGAGATGGCACGATGAGAAAAAATGAGAACGAACCTCTTTGTGCGAAGAACGTTCTTCCGTCTGCTCTCTACGAGACGAAGAGCTCAAAGTCGTAAGGTTCTAGAGAGGAAGGGAAAGGAACGGTCGATCAGCACCTCGTCGGCTCCAAAGGAAGCTCGAAGCTCAACGAGACCCCGCCTCCCTTCTGACCTTTCCTCTCTTCTGGCAGAGAGGAAAAAATCTTCCCTCCGCTCAAAACTCACCTTAGCAGCAACCGAATCGTTCACTTTCCTGAAGCTCCTCTGCCTCCCTATGATCCTCTGGTAGCCAGGGAGCTGCTCAACTTCCTCCTCTTCCTCCTCCCGCCGGCTCCCCTGGTCTTCGACCCTCTCCTCCTCGCTCTGCTGAGAGACATGCCTACGAAGATTGGCGAACGACGTCCAAGGGGAAGGTGGTGGTGATCCGGGAGGAGCTTCGTCCTGAGCGAATCAAAAGAGAGGGAGAGAGAATGAGCACAGCGAGAGAGCAGGAGGCGAGAGGATCGAGAGGTCAACAAGGAAGACTCACCTCTCTTCCGTCAAAAACGAGCCATTGGAACGAGGAGACGAGAGCTGTTCCGATCAGGAGGGAAGTGAGGACTGGCATCGTAGTGTGGTTTTGCCTCTTTTGGTGAAGAAGAAGGGAAGGAAAGGGGAGGGAGGTGGGAGTTGATGGGAAACGGGGAGCAAGGGCGGAACGAGAAGAAGAAGGAGAGGGCGTTGTTTGAGGGCTTTTGGTGCAAATCATCACCTCATCTCCAATCCTCGTTTAGCCTAGCTTTTCTTGGAAGCCTACGCAAGAGAGCTCATTGTACAGAGATGGCACTGTTCAGAATACTTTCGTCGCCGTCGTTGTTCTTGGGGAGGAGAAAGTGGCTCATCGCACGCCTTTCCTTCCTCGAAATCTTCTGAAGGAACGAACGATGCTGGCGCGCAAGGAGCGATGCGCTGTCTATGAGAAAAGCATCCAGATCGAGGAGTATAGTGAACGAGGGGTGCTGAAGAACAAGGAGAGAGATGACGAGGGGGCGGAGAAAAGTCGCGTCGCGAAAGCAGCTCCTCCGCGTTCTTTTCCCTCCTTCATCAGGTCCGATTTGGATCGATCAAGGAGAAGTGACCTCTCCACCCAGTCCAGGAAGAGGTTCTTCTCCTACGAGGGTTCCTCCGACCGAGTATCTGTAGCAGAAATGGAGAGAGAGAGAGAGAGAGAAATCGAAGGTCAGCTTTCTGACGACGCGACGCAGGGAGGGATGGGGAGCTTGGGAAGCACTCCTCGAAGGGTTAACAAAGAGCGAAATTATCCACTGGGACTCACGAGAAGAAGACGACCTTGAAAGTGAGGGCTATAGCAGCGTGCAGAACGACGATAGCGATGACGAGAAGACGAGGGAATTTGGAGTCGAGTCCTGCGAGAACTGGGTAGATGTTCCGTATCCTGAAAGAGAGTGCAACGAAGAAGAGTCAGACAATGCTCTGAGGCAGGAGAAGAGAGACGCTGAACTCACAGGAACCATCCCGAAGAACCAGCTCCGAGACCGACGAGGATCCAGCGAAGCATTGGGATAGGGATGATGCAGAGGACCGAGATGGGGATGTACACCGACATCGCGTCTACGAGATCGTACCGAAGCGCTCGGGTCAGCTTGTGGATCTCAATTCAACGAATAGATCTGCGAGACAAAAAGAGAAGAGCGCGACGACTCACATCCGTAGATCACCAGCGCTTCTACGACTCCCCACCCGACCTCTGCTCCTCCCAACCACCTCACGACCGCCCAAAGCAGCGCAGGGAATCCGATTCCATACGAGTAGACGAGGGCAGCGGCGAAGGAGATCTTGCCGATGTCCTGGATTGGAGGAACGTCGGGGTTGGCGATGTAGGCTGAGATGGACGTGGAGAGGGAGGAGAAGACGTAGAGGGTGAAAGCGAGAGTTGTGAGGGTCCAGAAGGGGCCTGAATGAGGTCAAAAAGGGAGAAAAGAAGGGCATGAGACGAGGTCCTGGGGCTGAGGAGATGAAGGGAGGAAGGAGCGAGGAGGTTGAGGTCGAACGAAACGAGCTGAACGAACCGTAGAGATCCGGTCGCCCATCACAGACGTCCTGAATGAAGTTTCCTGTAGGCTGAGAAGGTATAGGGAGCATAGCTTTCCCGCTGATGCATCGAAGGAAACGAGGAAAGAGTCAGAGGGAAAGGAGAAGAACGAGCTGGGAACGAAGGAGGGAAGGAGGAGGAGAGCTCACCATCTCTGCAGGACATCCACGCTGTCGATGTCGAACAGGTACTGGTAGTAGGCCAGGTTGAAGAGCGAAGTCGGAGGAGCTACACGATCCACGAGCAAGCGGGGTCAGCTTGGTTGTAGAGCTGAGGATGGGTTCGAAGAAAGGAAGGGGAAGGAGGGAAGATGGGACGAACCGACACCGCGAGAAGAGGAAGAGTTGACTCCTCCGTCGTACTCTGACTGAACGTTGGATGGTGTAGTACCTAGATAAGCTGCAAAAGCACCCAACGCGAGTCAGTTTTGAGCTTCAATCAATCTACAAGGGGGAGGGAGACTGACTCTTGAACTCCAATCCCTGAGGCTCGCTTCGACCCATATCTCCTCCCTCCTTTTGAATCGATCCAAAGAAGCGCAAGATCAGCTCAAGAAGACGAGAAACATGAACGGAATGGTTGCTTACCTCTTCATCTACGTCTACGATGGTGTAACCTGGTTGTCTGGACATTGTTGGGGAAAAGGAAGCTGATGGTTTAGGGAAGGAGGGCGACACGTCGCTTTCTGGGTTTGGATCAAGCTCACACTTTTCGTTTCTCTCTCTAACGACGACCATCTAGGCAAACGAGCCTTTCGACTTTTCGGAGAACATGTCCTCATATGTAGATCCCAAACGACGACTCGCTCCTACTCGAAGCCTTCGTCAACCTCAATCTCTGTCGGTCAAGGAGGCGAGCTCGACTTCCTCCTCCTCCTCCTCCACCAAGGGAGGAGCTCGAACAACGACGGATTCCGCTGCTCTTCGGCAGGTGAGCTCGTTCTACCTCTCAATTCCTGCCAAGAATAATGGCTGACTCTACTCTATGCCTTTGTAGAGTTTTCAAGACCGAGCTGAAGCCAACAAAGCGACGATGGTGGCCATGGAGTCGCTCCTGGAAGACGTCCCGGTCTCTCGTTCTGCTTTCAAAGAAGCTGTAAGTGTCCTTCCCTTTCCTTTCGTACCAATCTCTCGCTGACATGCTCCTCGACCTCATCTGTCCAGTGCACCTATCTCCTCCCGTCCTCGTACCTCTCAATCCTTCACGAACGACACCTCTCCTCCCTCTGCTCCCACCCTCTTTGTCCCAATCCCCCTCGCAAACCCTTCACCTCCTTCTCAACTCCACGCTCTCGCATCCTCAGGGACGCCTCGGACGGGAGCAAAAAGATAGTCCAAGTTACGGGGAACGAGGAGGATGGCTTCTGCTCGAAGGAGTGCTGGAAGAGGAGCGAGTGGGTGAGGCGGAGTGGCATGTTGGGAGAAGAGGGGAGGTGGTTGAGAGGGAAGGACGGAGTGACCGTTGGAGGGGTGGGAGGGAAGAAGTGGGAGCTGCTGGAGGAGGTAGAAGAGAGGTTGGAGAAGGAGAGGGAGCTGGAAGTGGAGAAAGAGATGGAAACGAAGGCTTGGGAGGAGGCTGAGAAGGGGAGGGAGGGAGAAGTCGCGTCGACGGAAGAGGTGGTCAAGATTTCTCTTGTATCGAGCCCGTTAGAAGGATCTGGAAGATTTCAACATACGGTCGAAGCTCCGTTATCAACTCCCACTCCATCCCTGCCGTCAATTAAACCACCACCGATCGCTTCCTCCTCTCCCGCTCGACTCCCTGCCTTCCCTCTCACTTCGACGGCACCACCACCGCCCGCTCCACCTCTCTCCGGTCCAGCAGCTCTCATCGCCTCCCTCACCATCAAGGAACGTTCAACACCCTCTCTCCTCCCTCAACCTCCATCCCTTCAATCCCAAACCCAACCCCAAACTCTCAAACCCAACGCGTCCGCCTCTTCCTCGACCAAACCCGCTCCCAAAATCGGTTCTTCCCCTCCTCCCCTCTCCCACAAAACAGCCGCTCGTCTCAAAGAGGAACGTCGTCGAGCAGACGCTAGTGCGGGAGCGATGATCCCCGGGTCGGTGGGGAGGATGGGAGACGTGCTGGTTGGTGCGAATGCTGGGAAGGGGAAGGGGAAGTTTGAGAAGAACGTGGCCGTCGGTGGTGAGAAAGGGAAGGAGAAGGAGGGTGAGGTGGGAGAGCGGATTGGGGAGGTCGAGGGAGAAGCTGGCGCGGTGAATCACGAAGTCGAGGCGGACGACGACGAGGACGAAGACGTCGATGGACTGAAGGATGTTTGGGAGGAGATGTATAAGGCTCGAGGGGAGTTGGAGGAGAAGGAGGGTGAAGGGGAGACGACTTGATGATTACGTTCGATCTCGTTTCGACTCTTGAATGAGAAAGAGTGAGGGTCGATGAAGAAGACGCGTCGACCCGCTTTCGGCTTTCTCGTTTCGTCAAGAGTGAAAGTAAAGACGAGAGAGCACATATATTTGAGTACCGAGAGTTTCAGCTTGAATAGTAGAATAGATAAAAGAGATCTACGCCGGCGAAAGGAGAGACAGACAAAAGGAGCGGGAGCGTCGAGGCGAGGCGAGCTGAGACGGAGATGGAGATGGTCCGAATCGGACGAAACAAAAAGGGCAAAAGGTAGAAGGACAACGTAACAAGGCGAGGAGAGAGATATAACGAACGAGTGTTTCAAACGAGTGGAACGGTTACAAACAAAACAAAGAGGAGGTGAAGATCAAAACGAAACAACGAACGAAAACGAGACGAAGAGAGAAGAAAGAGCTCCAGATAAGGTCCAGGAAGATAAATAGTTTGAGAATAGTCCCGAAGCAAAGCCAATATGTGAGAGAGAAAGTCCGATTAGAGAAAGAGTCCGTTCTGCGAGTCCCTACGCGCTTCCAAACACCTTCTTCATCTTCTTCATGAACCCGCTCTTCGCCTTCTTCTCCTTCTTCCTACCCGCCGCCATCCCTTCCTCTACGACCGCCTTCAAACCCACCTTCCCTTCCTCCACCGTCACGTTCACAACGCTCCCAGTTGTACTCCCTGAGCCTCCAGGTCCGGTGTACGTCCCCAACTCGTCCAAGCTCTCCATCGAGTTTGCAGCACTCGACATGGTGCTAGAGGATCCGTACCTCCCCAGCCTCGGCGGTTCGAGCTTAGGAGGACTTCTCAAGCCTGAGGCGTTGGAGGTGACGGACCGGAGGGACGAGCTGGAGGGAACGTTTCGCAGAGATTGCATCGATCCTGGACGACGGAGCGACGCGTTGGACGAGGCTGGGGAGCGAAGAGGGAGGACGATGGAGGAAGTGGAGGATCCTTGACGAGTGAAGACGGGTGCAGAGGAGGAGGAAAAGGAGTTGAAGGGGTTGGTGGTTGAGTCTGAGGGGTGGGCTGGGGATGGGTAGGAGGGTTGGACGGGAGGGGAAGAAGAGGGAGGAGGAGGAGGCGGCGAGGCGTCCGACCAAAGAGAACGGGTAGGTTCGGGGTTGGAGTTGACTTGAGAAGGAGTAGAGATGGTCGGGGAGTTGCTGGGGGAGGAAGACGAGGAGGAGGGAGTAAGAGAGGCGGAGGAGGAAGATGGTCCGGTTCCGAGCCAGGACTGTCGACGAGCCACCATCCTTTGCTTCAAGCTCGTTGGAGCTGAGGCTTCCGATTGATGCGATGAAGATGCTGATCCAGTGTCCGTCGATGAGGGAGAGAGGGACCTTCGAGCCTGAAGCTCGGGGGAGGCGGGAGGAGTCAAAGGTCGAACGACGGGAGAGAGGGAGAGCAACCCCAGTCCCAATCCCATAATGGACTTCCTCCTCTTCCCCAGCGACCCTCCGCTGCTACTCCCACTCGTAGAGCCCGACCTCGACCTCGAAGGGATGCTGTCCGTCTCGTTTTCCTCCGTTGCGGACGAGGGAGGGGTGAGCTCGTCCTCAACCGGAGGTTCCTCCTCCTCTTCGACGACGAGTTGAATGAGAGGCGAACGCCTTCGAACAGACGACGTTGAAGGATCGGGCGAGGATCCTGGTACGGGTAGGGTTTGAGAGGGTCTGACTTGAGGTCGAGAAGGTTTGGAGGAGGACGAGGAGGAGGAGGAAGGTGGTGAAAGAGCTGCAGACGAAGCCGTGGGGAATTTCTTGATCCTCTCCTCGAGAGGAAGTCCTAGCTTGTGTAAAGGAGTCGGAGGGAGTGTAGAGGGACCCGCGTAGCCGAAAGGAGTGTTGTCCGATGAACTAGGAGAAGAATCCCATCCTGAAAGAAAGGCCTCGGCGGCGGGAAGGGTTCCTGGATGAAGAGAAGGAAGGGCAGGAGAGGATTAGATAAGGGCTGAAGCTCATTCCCTCCCGACTGGTGATGAGATACGTACGGAAGGACTTGAATATCGGATTCGAGAGACCCTGGAGCAGAAGAAAGAGAAACGAAGGGGAGGAGATCAGCTCTGAACGCTCTTCCAAGGGAAGGAAGGGAGACCATGCTGCTCTGGAACAAGACGAGCTCGGCCGCCTTCTTCTTTTGAACGAAGGAAAGGAGATCGAAGCTCACCTTCAAGGCCTCCTCGACCTCGGACCATTCACGGAAGATCCCTACGCCTTGTACGCTGTAGAAGGTGGTCCTCATCCTGGATCGGCAGGGGGAAGGAAAAGGAAGGAGAGGGAAGGGAGAGTCGACGTTGAGTGACAGAAGGAGGCGTCGCGACTCGAGCCGATTCTTGCCAATTCTTCCAGTTTTTGTGAACCTTGGACTCTCATTTGCTTCCTTGGCGGAATTTTTTCTCTCAACGAAATGCTCGCCTTCGAAGATCAATCGTTTCTCTCTTTGGTCGAAGCGAGAGAGGGATGTCCAAAGGAGGAAGAGAGGAACGCGTTCAGATCCGGCCATCTCCTCCCTCTTCGTTCATCTCTGCAAGCTCGCTTCAGACACTCACTTGTTGTCCGAGAAGAAGCTCGACCTCTTCGCTGAGCTGATCGACACAGAACACAAGAAGATCTGTCGATCTCCTCAACGAAGTAAAACCCCAATCAGTCGAAACCAAGCATCACAGATCGTTAACCTACAACCGACGTCCCTTCTCAAAGCGCTTCCCACCTCTGATCACCGCAAGCAATCAGTCTACAGAACAGCTCGTCCCTTCTTACAATCGCTCCGAACTTGAAAGTCTCTTCCTCTTCCACCTGAGTCGTCTCGACCTCCTTCTCCTCAACGACGATCCCCTCCTCCTGCGTCGCTCCTCCCTCCAGCACCTCCGTCTCGACATCCGGAACCTCTACGGTCTTCTTCCTTCGGACCTTGAGCTCCAAGCCAGTTCCTCCAACTCCCTGAAAGCAGAGCGAAGAGACGAAGGAGGAGAAAGGGTCAGTTGGTTCGATCTTAGACGAGGGGAAAACGAAGGAAAGAGGAAGACGTCGATCTCAAACCCACCTGCAATCCCATAGCCCAACTAACGATCATCCTCCCCTGCCATCCCATTCCATGCTTCCTGATCTCTATGAGATCGTTGATCGGGATCGTGAGCTTTCCCTTGTTGCCGGAGTTGGGAGGAGCAGACGCGTCCGAGGGAGCGTAGTTGTCCTTTTCCGAGACGTTTCCAACGGTGGTGAAGAGAATACGAGCTGGAGTTAAAGTTTTAGGGTTGGGAGGCTGGATTATGATGTGACCTGGGCGACCGGAATGGTTGACGAAGAAGGCTGTTGAAGGAGAGACGAGGAAGAGAGGTCAGCGATTACGAGTTGGACGAGGAGCCAGAAGAAAAGTTCGGAACTTGAAAACGCACTAGATGGGGTATCTTCGGAAGAACCAGAAGCAGTAGGCATGACGGCGAGAAGACCTCTGGCGGCAGGGTTGTTCGTCGAGACGTTGAGCTTCTCCAGTGCTCCCTTTTCCAGGAAGAAACGAACGAGAAGATCAGCTCGAGTCCCTTGTGTACTGACGAGAAAGAATTTACTCACCCTCGATACCTTCTCCCAGTCGAACTGCTTCTGTCCGCTGACGTATCCAGCACTCTGAGGAGGGGAAAACGAGAGGGTAGAGTCGTCAGCAAGACGCGTCGAATCGAAGCAAGGAAGAGTGTTGAAACTCACCTCCTCCGTGAATTTGGCAGCACTCTTGATGAAACTAGCCAGCTTAGCCTTCCCGTTCCCTTTGGCCTTCTCCTTCGCAGTCGTCTTACTCCCAGAACTCGCTACACTTCTCACGCTAACTCCATCGTCTCCCACGGCATCCTCCCCTCCCATTCCGTCCGGTGTTTCGACGACCGAGAACTCGTCCGAAGTTTCCGTGTCGTCGTCGTCGTCTTCTTCGACTTCTAGAGCGGCAGGAGGAGGAGGTGGAGGAGGGAGCGGTCTGAGACGAAGCTCAGCCTCTCGAAGCAGTCGAAGGGAAAGCTGAGCGTTGGTTGGGACACCAGCGAGGATGCCACTGTGAGGAGAAAACGCCAAGTGCGATCAGTATAGGAACGAGTTGAGTGAACCGAGGTAGTGATAGACTCACTTCCGAAGCTCCATCTTCTCCTGCCAGTTTGGAATCTTCTCGTCGAGGAGAGGGACGAATCGGTCGAGGATTGGCTGTCCGAAGAAAAGGAAGCCGATGAAACCACCAACGACGCGAGAGAAGACGTATTCGGAGAAGATCCCACTTGTCGAGACTGAGGAAGGAAATGCAGAGAGAGAAGGAAAGAGTCAGCTCGAGGACACGTTCGAAGAAGACGCGTCGAAGACTCACTGATGGTAGGCAGCAGAATCGAGAGCACGACGCTCCGTCCACCGCTGGACCCAAAGGGAGCGGTAGGAGAGAATGCACTGTTGCAACAAATCGAATAGGGGTTCCCAAAGTCAGCCGAAGTCGCAGGCAGGGAAAGAGGACGCGTCTCGAAAACGAAAACGACGAAACTCACTTCGCCCACCTCTCCCACCCATCGGCCAAATCTCCAACGATCAACATGATCGGCCTCCCATGCTTATCCAAGATCTTCTCCTTCTTCTCCTTCTTCTTCAACTCCTTCTTCTCCTTCTTGCTCAACTTCTTCGCTGCCTTCTTCCCTTTCCCCTTCCCCTTTCCCTTCCCGTTCTTCCCTTCATCCCCTCCCTCCTCCTCCCCAGCGATCCCCACTTCAGGCTCCTCGTCAACAAGTCCCTCGTCAGCCTCCTCGTTTTCCGTCGCTCCAGCTGAAACGAGAACGGCTTCGAGTCCATCTGCGAAGTCGCCTGCCATTCGTTCGACTTCGACTTCTCGTTGAGCGTCGGACCCGGGGAGGATACCGTCGACGCCGGATGAAGTTGAGGTTGAAGGACCCAATGGGTCCGAGGGAGGAATGGTGGAGTCTTTGGAGGTGGTGAGGGGCATGGCGACGGGTGGGAAGAAGAGGAGTCGAGTTGAGGGGACGAGGATGAGGAGGGAGAGGAAAGAGAGAAAGGAGGCCGTGAGAATATTGTAGTACCAAGCGAAAAAGTAGCCCTACATATACACAAGATCGAAGAAGAACGAAGGGAACGAAAAGGAAGTCAGCAGGAGGCAGTGTTGGAGAATAAGGACGGTCAATTCGAGCTCACCACCAAGAATCCAGCGCTCCTCCATCCTCCTTCCCCCCAAGATCTCAACCTCGCAATCTCCTTCGCGAGCCTCATCAGTCCAACGACGACGGAAGCGTAGAACCTCTCGAGGTTGGATCGAAGGACATCGGCGCTGAAGAGTTCGTCCGGAGAAGGTTGAAGGTCGAGGAGCGGAGGGAGGGAGGAGATTCGAGGTGGGGAGGTTGGCACGGTGTGAACGTGGTGGATTTGCTGGAAGATGTAAAAAGAGGACCAGCAGAAGCGTCAGCAGCTGTTGACGTTCAAGAATAGATGAAGATTCGGACCCTCGGTCAAAAAGAAGGGTGGCAGAGGGACGAAGGGGAGATCATCCCTTCCTCCTCGTTCCTATCTTGCTTCACCCTCGCCTCTAGAGAGCGAAAAAAAAGGCTGACCTTGTTGAACCTCCTCATAAGCACACCGAGAGAGAAGTTGTCCATAGCCTCGACGATCCTCTTCTCCTCCACAACGACGACCTTCTTGTGCGACCTCGACGAAGAAGCGGTGGCCGACCTCTCAGGCCTCTTCGGAAGAGCAGGAGGAAGAGCCCTCGCTGGCGAAGGAGACGCGGGAAGAGGCCGAGTAGGAGCTGGATTATCTGCTGACGGTGTCCGAGGAGGAAGGGGGGGTGGGGACAGGGAGGACATGGTCGTTTGTAGAGAGGGAACGAGGGAGGGTTTAGCTCGGAGTTTCGACCTCAACTTCATCGTCATCGGTCGAGATTGCTAGATTTTTACGAGGAGAGAGAGCAGAGGAAAGTGAAGGGTGTGGGTTCTATAAGAAGGTATCTCGGAGACGCGGGGAGGAGTTCCGAAAAGCAGAAGAGGTGGGAAACAGAAGGAGGACGGGGTGCGACGCGTCGAAGTAGGAAGCGAAAATGAGGAGCAAGACCAGCGGAAGAAAGCTACAACGTGAATACGGAAAGAGAAGTGGTACTAGAACAGAACGAGAGGGAGAGATGACCCGAGGATATCGAAAAAGAGGGAGAGCGAAGCTGGTAGATCCAAGCTGGGGCTCAAGCCGTCCCTCCAGCCGACCGAGATCGCACCTGCGACCCTGAACCTCTGCAAGAACGAAAGCCAACGTAGGAAAGGAGCAGTCAGAACGAGGATGTCGAAAGAGACGACGAACGCATCAAAGAGACGAAGAACGCTTCGAAGAGACGGAGAAAACGCATCAGGGAGGGGAAGAACGGCAGCAGACTCACCCCATCAACTTGACGTAACTCTTTCTCTTTGGATCCTTATCACGCTTCGCTTGACTCTTCTTGACTTTTGATTCAGGGCGAACGACGACCACTGGAACGGACGAGTGGGAGATGCAGTATCGAGAGACGGATCCCATTCCGGGAGCTGTTGAAAGGCAGAGGGAAAGGAAGAAGGTCAGCTTGAGACGGAGAACAACGAGTAACGGAAGTAGTCTCGGGGAAAGCGTGGAGGGTCTGGTTCGAGACTAGAACGGAGGGAACGCGACGGACCTCCGAGAACAGCTCCCCAAGCAGCGAGTTTCCCACGAGACCCCTTGGTTCCGACGATGAGAGAGTCGGGACGGTAAAGAGCAATGAGTCGCATCTGTAAAAGAAAGGTGAGGGACGGCGATGAGCTTACGAGAAGGAAGAAGCAAGGAGGGAAGGAAGGGAGCGAGCTCACGATCGAATCGGTGATCTTTCCAGCTACAAACTCCACCACAACAGAGATCTGAGAGTGAAAAGAGGTGGAAGGTCAGCTTCAGAAGCTCCTGGTAGAAATTTGATGTCAACTAGCACTCACGTTCCTATCCTCGACCTCCTCGTTCTTCTCCAAGATGTACTTCTGAAGATCCCTCGCTTCCTCCCTCAACTGCTCCTGCTTGTGGGTCGACACACGCTCTAAATCAGCAGAAAACAACAGGAGGTCAGCATCTTCAGGTCTCTCTACATCTCCCTCTTCCTCTCTTCTGAAAAGGACTCACCATTCTCCTCCCAGGAGATGACCCTCAACGCAACGATCTCGTCTCCCTCCTCGATGAGGTTCTCCATCAACCAATCGAGAGCTTCCGACCCCGACTCATCAGGAGAAACTGCTACGAGGAAGACCCTGGTATCCCTCGTGGCGACGTAATCAGCAGATTTGGCTGAAGGAAGAGAGCGAAAGGGAGAAGGAAAGAGAGGAAAGGAAGGAAGGAGAGAGGTCAGCACAGCGAGCTCGCTTCGGCCTCGTTCCGTCCCTCCCATCGACCTTGGTTCGATTCGATTCGAACTCACATTGGAGGGTGAAGGAGAAGAGAGCATCGTCGCTGCTATCGTCGAAGGTGTCGAATCCTACTCTGGACTTGTAGCCGTTCCCTAGATCTCCAGAGGAGGAGGTTCGAGTTCGTTGGAAGGAGCCATGACGACCTACAGCTGGACGTTCAGATCGATCCGCTGAGGTCGAGGTAGCAGCTGGGAAGTGGATGTGACCGCCGTGGGTGTCTGCTGGTGTATCGGAGGGTAGAGGGACGTTGCTGGAGGTGGATGGAGTGGCGAGAGGAGACTTGAGAGCTGGTCGGTTGGGAGGAGGAGAGGTGGACATCGTTGAGAGAGAGAGGAGGAAGGATGGAGTTTAAGGGGAGAGTTTCGAGAGTTTGATGGGGAGGGAATGAGGAAGATTGAGATGGGTGGCTTTGGAAGTGATTTCGGGAGTTGTCGATGGATGGGATGGAAGAGGTTGAAGGTCAACTGAAGGAAGGAAGGAGCGTCGACGGAAGACGTCGCAACCTTCCGTCACCCGCGAGCTCTTCTCTTTCCCCTCAACCCACCACGCCTCCTATACTGCTATGCCCTCCTTAACTCCTCCCAAGCCCTCCCATCCTCCTCCTCCCAACTGGCCTCCAGAAATCCACTATCTAACAGCTCCGTTTTACGGAGGGCTGCCCTCCGAAGTCGTCTCGCTCGTCAAGTCCAAAAGGGCACCTCCGAACCATCAGCCCTCCGCCAACGTGGAGATCAAACTGGTCACAGACCCTCAACATCCCGCTTTCGGACAGAGAGGTCTGTATGCCAAGAAGAAGCTCAAACAGGGAGAGTTGATCCTCTGGTGAGTTCCAGGGAAGGAGCAAGGAGGGAAGGAGGAGAAGTTGTTGAGCTCGAACGAACTCTTCGAAGCTCACTTTTCCTTTTCCTCCTTCCTTCTTCCCAGGTACACTGGCCACGTCCACCTGGATCCCGAACCCGACCCCAAACTTCGGGAAGAGCGCGAAAAAAGTGACTACGACCTCACGCTGGTTTCTCGACTGGACTCCCTCCTTCCCTTCCCCCTCGCTCTCTCGACTTCAACCGACGCTACTCCTGCACCACCACCACCACCTTTCTGGAATTCCTTAGGAGTTGCCGTCGATGCCTCCAAATGTGGAAACCAAGCGCGATTCATCAACGATTATCGAGGCGTCCCTCCCATCCTCTCCTCTTCTTCGAAGTCAACACCGTCCTCCGCCCCCCCTCCGTCCAAGAAAGGCTCAAAGTCAACGACGACGTCGAAGAAGGCTCCTCCAGCACCCAAATCCAAACCCTCAGCTTTCTTCCACTCGGTCAGGACGACATCCCTCGACGTCCCTCCCGTCCTCAATCCAGACAAAACGACGCCTTCGGAGCGAGCGGTGAAGGAAGGAGAGCTGAGAATGGGGATCTTCGTGTTGAAGGAGGAAGGGATAGCGAAAGGGGAGGAGATTTTGATTAGGTGAGTACTTTTGCTCTCGAAGACGCGTGTCTCTTTCTCTGTTTGGTTTCTGGACGACGCGAGGTCGGCGTTTTAGGACGAACGAAGGTCCAGGACCTAGTTTCTCGTGGGACCTACCTGGCTGGTCCTTTCTTGAACTGCTGGTACACACACACACGAGAGCCTCTATCGTCGTGCCCTCGTGGTGTCGTCAGAAAAGACGAGAAGGGCCCAAGGAAAGACGTAAAGAAGAAGCTGACTGACTCCCTCCCCTCCCCTCCCCTTTCTCTTTCTCTCTCAGCTACGGGAAATCGTTCTGGGCATCCAGAAGAGGAGATATGGAAGAACAGTCGATTGCATGAGCTTGGCTGTATTCACGAGAAACTCAGAAACTCGATCAAAAGCAAGGAGATGTCGCCCAAAGGAGCTGCGAGCAGGAAGGAAAGCAAAGTCTCCTCGGACGATCGGATCCTTGCCGACCTTCCCTTTTCTCCCTCTTCTTCCTTCAACAGCTGACCTCTAAACCACTACCTTGCACAATGTCCACTACAGCCACGTTCCCATCAGACTTCTTCTTTGGATATGCTACAGCTTCAGCTCAGGTTGAAGGAGCAGTGAGTCCTCCCCTTCATCGGTTCGAGCTCGCATTTGGTTCCTCCCTCCCTCCCTCCTCGCCCATCTCCTTTCGCCTTTCCCTCCCTTCCTTCCTTCCCCATCTCCAGCCTCGATCGATGCCTTCCAGCAGTCTCTGTTTTTCCTCCATGCGAAACTCGTAGACTGACTCAGATTCCTTCTTCAACCTCCTCCCCCTCCAGCCCAACGCAGATGGAAAGTCGCCCTCGATCTGGGACGTCTGGTCCCACGACCCCTCGCACATCAAGGATGGGAAGACGGTCGATGCAGGAACAGGTTTTTATGAGAAATGGAGGGAGGATATCGCTCTGATGAAATCCTACGGTCAGTTTTCGAGCTCTTCAATCTTCCCCTTCCCCGCGCCCGAGCTTCCTCCGCCAACGCTCTTTCCTCTCTCTTGACTGCTGGCTCACTGACCTTCTCTCTGAATTATTTTTTTCGACCTCATAGGGGTCAACGCCTACCGAATGTCCCTCTCGTGGCCTCGAATCGTTCCCTCAGGCAAGAAGGGAGGAGAGGCGAACGCCAAAGCTATCGCTTGGTATCGAGACGTTCTTCTCGAGCTCAAAGCGAACGGTATCACTCCCTTCGTGACGCTCTATCACTGGGACCATCCTCAGTCCCTTCAAGAAGAGTACGGGGGGTGGCTGAGCGAGAAGATGATTGTGGATTTCGAGGTGAGTTTGAACGAAGTTGGAGAGACGCGTCTGGTCGATGGGCGAGTCGAGCTAAACCTGTTTTTCTTCTTTCCGTTCGGTTTGGACCTACAGTACTACTCTCGAGTCTGCTTTGAGAACTTTGGAGATCTGGTCGAGAACTGGTTCACCGTGAGTCTCTTCCTTTTGCTGATCATATCTTCGCAACGAGACGGAAACCAATCTCGACGCGTCTCGGAAGTCACTCCCTTCTCTCGTACAAGTTGCAGCTGACTCCATGTCTTCTTCTTCTTCTCATCCAGATCAACGAACCTAACATCCACTCGATGCACGGCTACAAGACCGGTCAGCAAGCTCCTGGTCGTTCGTCAGATCGAAAGATCTCTCCCGAAGGAGACTCTTCAGTCGAGCACCTCGTCGTCGGCCACCACCTCCTTCTCGCCCATGCAACGGTCGTCAAGATGTATCGAGAGGAGTTCAAGAAAGGGAACGAGAAGAGACAGATCGCCTTGGTCGTGAACGCAAACTGGGGAGGTAAGTGATCAGCTAGTCTCGCCCGTCGCTCGTCTCCCTTTTTGACCGTCCCCTTTACTCACCTTTCAAAGAGCCCATGGACGACACACCCGAGAGCATCTTGGCTGCTCAAGTCTTCTTCGACTGCAATTCTGGTTCGTCCTCACACCGATCTCTTCTGCCTCTCTCTCATGCTGAGACTCTCTCGCTTCTCTTCTCTGCCCTCCGAACAGGCTGGTTCTCCGACCCGATAGTCTTCGGAGACTACCCTCAAACCCTGAAGGACATCTGTGGAGATAAGCTCCCTCAGTTTACAGAGGAGGAGAAGAAGCTCGTCAAAGGCTCGACGGATTTCATCGCGTCAGTCTCCTTTCCCTCTTCTCCTTCTCGTAGCCTCGGAATCGTATCTCCCTCGTACTGATCTGTCCTTCATGTAACTTCCTTTTCAGCATCAACCACTACACAACGTTCGCTTTCCTTCATCGTCCTTACATCTTCTCGTCGCGTCTCCTTCCAGCTGACTGGTTCCTGGTTCCTCCCCACCGTCCTTTCCTTCGACTCGTTTCCTTCGACTCCTTCCAGAATGATGATCAAGAAACGAACCACTCCTCTTGATCCCTCCGACCAATGGAACAGCTTCGTCCCCGACATCGAGACGTCGTTCTTCGACAAGGACGGAAAGGAGATCGCTCCCGAAGCAGGACTGATCTGGTGTCGAACAGTGCCCTGGGGATTCGGAAAGCTCCTCGACTATCTGTGGAAGAGGTCCGTGCTTTCGCTCTCATGGTTTTGGCCTGCTTCTCGAAACTCCTCGTTGAAGGAAGTGAGCTCGGAACGATGCGTCCGTTTCACGTCGACCGTTGGTCGAGGAGGCCACTTGCTGACTCTTTCCTTTTCTCCTCACTCTTCTGACTTCGATCTTTACAGATATCAGCTCCCGATCTACATCTCGGAGAACGGAATCACCTGTCCCAACGAGAACGACATCCCGAGGGAGGAGGCTCTTCACGACGACTTCCGGATCAACTACTTTACCACGTACTGCGATCAGATGGCTCTCAAGGTCAGTTTCCTATTCTTCTCGCTCGTCTCTGCAGATTGAAGCAGGAGAACGATTCAGTGGAGGGATCTGACTGCTCTCGAGCTCGCGTCGTTCGATCCTCGTTGACCGTTCTCCCCCCCTTTCCTCTCCTCTCTCAGATTTCCGAGGGCGTTCCCATCAAGTGCTACCTCGCTTGGGCCTTCACCGATAACTACGAATGTACGTCCCAGCTCTCTTGACCCCTCCGACCTCGAGAAAGACGCGAGACTGAACGAGCGACGTCTCTTTTCTTTCCTTCTCCTTTCACAGGGCAAGAAGGATACTCGGCTAGGTTCGGAGTGACGTACATCGACTACGAAGACGGACTCAAGAGATATCCTAAGGACTCCGCTTGGGCTTTGAAGAAATACTTCGAAGAGAGAACCGCGAAGGAGGAGGGGATCAACGACGAGGAGGGGCGTGATCGAAGGTGTGACTGAGATGGAAGGTGTGACTGAGATGGCTGGAAGGTGGAAAGGGTCGCGATGGGCCGTGAAGGAGGGAGGGGGGGAGGGGGGGAGGGTGGAAAAGGCTTGAGGGACGACGAACGACGAACGACCTGGAAACCCTCTGATTTTGCTTCTCTCGATCTGCTGGAGACTGGGTTCAATTTCATGTTGATCTATACGTTGGCACCTGGGGGACCTGTGCTAAGCTGAGAGGGAAGAGAATAAAACGAAGGGAGCAAAGAGGACGATCAGCGTCCATCATAGGAGAGAGGGAGGGAGAGAAGGAGGAGAGAGAGAGCGTGAGCTTTGCCCCCTCGTTCTTACACTCACCGTCAAACCATGGATCCCTTTGATCTCCTCCTTCAAGATCGTGTTCACCAGCCGATGCTGCTTCACTTTAGACAGTCCTACGAACGCTGGCGAGGTGATCCTGATCGCATAGAAGGTCCCGCATCCGCCTGAAGTTGGACGAAGGGAGAGAGACGAGAGACGAGCGAGCTCCGATAGGTCAGCAATCGTTCTCCCTCCTTTGCTCTACTATGCATGCAAGGTCAGAGTTGGAACGTACCTGAGGTATCCTCTACGTCGCACCCCTCCGCTTCCAGTCTATCGAAGAGTTTGTTCCTGATCTCGGCCTCGTTCTCTGAGTGAGGTCGGTAAGGAGGAGGGATGGGCGAGGAGGCGAGCTGGAAGGGAGAGAAGGAGAGAGAGCGAGCTTGGAGGGGAGAGAAGGCAGGGATCGAGAACCGTTTCGGGCGGAGGAGGATGGAGGAACGGAAGAAGGACATTGCGAGAAGTGAAGGAGAGGAAGAGAGTTGGAGTTGGTTTCGTTTAGATGCTGGTCGTTGAAGGTCAAAGGAGGGAGGCAGAGGGAGAGCTCGAGCCGAAATCAAGGCTTGATGGTCCCTGCTTCCCTCTCCTTCGACCACATCCATCGATATTTCTCGACGAACGACCTCGAATGATCCCTCTACAAAGCCTTCGTCCAACAAAACCCCTTCCAACCTCGGGATTCCTCTCTTCTTCCCTTTCCCTCGCCTCCATCCTCGCCGTCCTCTTCCTGTCCTTCGCCGTCTTCTTCGTTCGCTCACGAACCAAGGCCAGGAGAGCGCTGGAAGAAGTTTACTCTAGAGAAGGAGAGCGACGCTTGCTTCTTGGTGTTACGAGGGCGAGGAAACCTCAGAGGATCTTCTTTGAATGGCAGAACACTCCAAGAGTTTACATTGCTGGTGAGCTCGAGTCTTTTCCCTTCCTTCCCCTCCCTCCTCCCTGCCCTTTGCTGACCTCTGTACGCCTCTTTCTTCTCACCATTTCAGCTACTGCTATCATCGTCTTCATCATTAACATCTTCAGTGAGTAGTGGTGGCGAAGGAAGCAGAGTTGGAAGGACGCGGAAGGAGAGGTCCCTCGACCCATCGGCTCGCTTCCGGTCGACCTTCTTGCTTGGGACCGTCAGCTCATCCCTTCTCTCCTCGCTCTTCAGGTATCGTTGCCTCAGCTCTCACAGAGCAAGTCGTCAAGGAACCCAAGTTCTGGTTGATCAAGGTCGTCAGCATCCCAGCAGTCAGCGTGAGCCTCTCTCTCTCCTCCTTCGACGCCCTCGCCCGAGCTTGTCGCGTGCTCCCTTTCTAAACCTCTCCTTCCTCCTCGCAGATCTTCCTCTTCGTCGAGACCTTCCTCGCACCTACAACCTATACCCCTCCTCAACTCAACTTTACCCTTCTTCTCCTGCTTGCTCTCATCCTTCTCGTTCTGGCGCCAATCTTCACTTCCATCCGTACGTCTCTCTCCCTCCCTCCCCCCCTCCCTCCCTTCCCTCCCCTTCTTACCCTCGCCCTCGACGAACAAACAACTGACCTTTCCCTCGTCCCCTTTTCCCTCTCCTCTTTAGCCGTCGACACCGATCGAGGCCGCCTCGGACTCGCTCGTCGGATCCTCGAACACGTCGCTGGTCCTTCTCTCGTTCTCGGAAGCATGATCGCCGTTCACTATTGCGTTCAGGAGGTCCACGAGCCTCTGGGAGAGGAAGGGGACCTCTCCGAGACTCCGAGTATCAGGAGCGAGGCGGGGATCATACCTAGTGGTTCTGGGACTCGAGAGTAGCTTTGAGGAGGGGAGTATCTAGGTTTCGCTCGTTGAAGGAGGACGAGGGAGTTGACCTTTTTTTGTAACGACCTTTTCTTGGTTTCTTTGTATACGGCTTCACGATCTTGATATCTTGCTTTGATGCTCTGGCTGATGCGGTTCAGAGGCACCGGCGATGCGTCTGTTCGTTCGCGTCGAGCAGCGCTCATCCCAGAAGTCACGACGATTTTCAGATGCACCAGGAATCTAGATCGATCCGCAACTACCCAAAAAGCTTATCGAAGCGGGAGCTTGACCTCTGCCCAAGCTCGAGCGACGTTCGCGTCGACGCTGTTCACCGATCAGCCCATAGACTCGCTGGGCCATTTCTTTACCGGTCTTCAAGTAGTCAGATGCTACAGCCTCTATCCCCTTATCAGAACATCTGGAAAATCTACTTCCCTTCTGTTTAGTTGATTAAATTCGGGCGGGAAGTACGCTCTCAGCCGTCAGCACCTCGTGAGCTCTCGCTGTCTCCCATCCACATCTCCCTCGCCATCCCTCCTTCTTTCTGCTCTCAACTCAGCAAACAAATATGTCATCGGAACGAAGAACAGCTTCGACTTTCGTGCTCGTCTCTGGTATGCTCATAACGTAAGTCCGTCAAAAAGGAAGGCAGCAGAGAGAACCAATGCGATCCCTTCCTCCTTCTCCTCCTCCTCTCCCTCCGACCCTCGCTGACCGTCTTCATGCTCCTTTCACATCCTCTCCTGCAGCGGAGCGGCAAACTCTCTTCTCACGAAGCTTCAGGACATGCAGTGGTTCGTACATCTTGAGAGTGGCTGGCTCTCTCTGTCAGAGTGAAAGGACGACGAGCTGACAGCCGCCAACGTCTCCCTCTCCTCTCTCTTCTCCTAGTGTGGAGAACTGCTCCAACCCCGATCCCACCAAACGACTCGCCTTCGAACAGCCCGTCTTCCAGAGTCTCAACATGTTCGCAGGCGAAAGCGAGTCTCTCTCTCTGTCATCTCGATCCGGCTCGAGCCACTCGTGTTGACCTCTCTCTCCTATCTCCCTTCTTTCAGTGCTCTGCCTCCTTCCTCTCCTCTACACCCACCTCTTCTCTTCCCCTTCGACCTCTCCCTTCTCAGCACCCCAACCTTCTCGAGCCAAACGCTTCTTCCACAAGATCACAGGGAAGCAACAGAACTCCTCGGCTGGATACGAACCCATCGGGACGAGCTCGGACGATGGAAACGACGACGATTCGGGAGTGGACATGTCGAGGGGAGAGTTCGGGCACGAGGGAGGGACGCTGAAGGGCTGGAAGCTGCTGCTGTTCTGGTTCCCAGCGGTGTGTGACATCTGTGGAACGACTGTGAGTGTTGAAGAGGGTGATCAGTCGAATCGAGGATCGAAGGACGCGAGCTCACCTTCTTCTCCTTCCTTCCTTCCTTCTTTCCTCTGTTTGCTCACAGCTCATGAACTACGGACTCATCTTGACACCCGTAAGTCTCTACCAGATGACTCGAGGATCGCTTGTGCTCTTCGTTGGTGCCCTCAGCGTCATCTTCCTTCGTCGTTCGTCCCATCTTCCTCGACCAGCTTCCGATTTCGACCGTTCTCTTCATCGACGCTCACACTCCTTCACGTTTCCTTTGCCAGGGCGTCTTTTCCTCTACCAGTGGCTCTCCCTCGTCGGAGTCATGATCGGTGTCGCACTCGTCGGTCTTTCTGGAGCTCTCAAGCCATCGTCCGAGAAGGGGTTGCAGGTCCCTGAAGCGCCTGAGAGCGAGGGGCAGATTTTCCTCGGTATCCTCCTTATCGTTCGTACTCGCTCCTTATTTCTCCAGCCTCTGGTTGCCATCGATGCTGACCTGACTCCCTCGTTCTCGCTGTAGATGTTCGCCCAGCTCTTCACCGCAACCCAGTTCGTCGTCGAGGAGAAAGTCATGGGAACCCATTCCGTCGAGCCTCTTGTGCGTTTGCGACGAAAGGATGAGAAGGAGCAGGAGTAGGAGCTGATCCTCCGTCCCATCATCTTTTTGCCTCCAGCTCGCCGTCGGTCTCGAAGGAACTTTTGGTCTCCTCACGACCGCGTTCGCCATGCCCATCCTTCACTACTTCTTCGCCGCCAAGAGCTCGTACTTCGACGTCT
The DNA here is from genome assembly GCF_051309035.1 of Mrakia frigida. NCBI lineage: Eukaryota > Fungi > Basidiomycota > Tremellomycetes > Cystofilobasidiales > Mrakiaceae > Mrakia > Mrakia frigida. The sequence continues at coordinate 591,752 of NW_027481275.1, forward strand.
ACAGACTCTATCATCAGGTCTTCGAAACCCCTCTCGTTTGGCAGCTCTCACTCGCCATGTGAGTGGCCCTCTCCTCTTTCAAGACCGATCGGCCCGTTGCTGACCCCCCAACGCGTCTTTCTATTCGTCTCCAGCATGCTCTCCATCAGCAGCTTCAACTACTTTGGCTTGAGCGTCACTCGAGTCCTCTCAGCAACCGCTAGATCGACCATCGATACTTGCCGGACCTGCCTTATCGTAAGTCGCGCCTTTCCTCCTCACTTTCCCCTTTCCCCGACGAAGTCTCTCTTTACTGACCGCTTCCACCTTCGTTTTCCAACCACAGTGGGCAGCGAGTCTTTTCCTCGGGTGGGAGCACATCCTCTTCCCTTCCTCCTTCGTCCAACTGTCGGGCTTCTCCCTCCTCGTTTGGTTCACTCTTATTTTCAACGGAATCGTCTCCCCGCCCTACTTCAAGCCCGCTATCGAGCTTAGAGAGGAGGACCTTAGAGCTTCGTTGGACGAGACGGCTATACTTCCCAGCGAGGGAACGGTGGGACGGGTGGGCTACGAGGTGCTGCCGAGGTTGGAGGAAGGGAGGGGAGACTGAACGGGGTCGTTCTTCTCGTTTTATTTCTTGATAGCCGTATATATGTTAAATGTTTCATCGAATACTAGAACCGTGAAGAATGCGAGAGAGAGAAAGAAGCGAAAGGTGAAACGAGAGCGAGAAACGAGGTGACCAAACGAAACGAAGGAAAAGAGAAAAAAAAGCGAACCGAAACCGAAGCCGAACCGAAAAGCTAAACTAGGAAGATGGTATGTAGATATTACTCCTTCCCTTCCCCACTATCTCCTTCTCTTCGACTCCAACCTCAAATCTTCCCCTCGCACCCGTGACAGACGAAAACCTCCTCCTCCTTCCATTCCTCGGGCTGCACCTTCCTCCCCTTACTTCCCACCGGTGCTCCCACCCCTCTCACTCCAACGTACTCCTCCTCCTCGTCCTCCTCCAGCTCCTCCAGCCCCAACTCCTTCCTCCACTCCTCAGGCAACACGCCCGTCTCCCCGTCCGCCTCCTCGTCTCCTTCGCAGAACGTCTTGAGCATCTTCCTCGCCTGGAGGACTCGTTTGGCGTTCCCTACGATCCCGAACCGCTCGCCTCCTCGGACAATGGGCTCGCTGGCGAGGGTGAGAAGAGCGAGAGGAGCGGTGGCGAGGATGGTGTGGGTGTAGGAAGAGGTGGGAGCTTTGGCGGCGGCGGCTTTGGACTTCTTTGCCGGACGTCCCTTCTTTCGAGGAGGAGGAGAGACGACGATGTTGTCATCGCCGGGGTTTCCGGGGAGGGAGATGATGTACTCGAGGGTGTCGTTGATCTCACGATCCTTGGATTCGAGGCAGTCGGCGTGGTACCTGCAGAAGGAGAGGAGAGGAGATCAGCAAAGCGAAGGGAACGCGACGGGAGAGAGGAGAGGACGAAAGGAAAGCTCACCATCGTTCACAAGTCGACCTAGGACAGTAGTGCATGACTTCAGCAACAGCGTAGGGCTTCTCGCAGTAACAGGTGGGAGGGCAGTAGGGCGCAGGCTGAGACGAGAAGGAGACGTCGATGAAAAAGAGAAAGACGCATTCAGTTCAAGAGATCTCAGCATCGAAGCGATGGAGAGAAGATAATCGACTCACAGGAGCCTTCAAACCCTTTCCGTCGAACTGAAGGATCTCGTGTCTGTGAGGTCGAGAGATCGACGAAAGGCAGGTCAGCGCAAAGTTCGAGACGCGTCGGTTCGAGAAGAGTTCGACGAACCTGATGAAATAGTCATCCTCAGCGATCTGAGCCTGATCCAAGTCGGTCTCGACGAAATCGAAGACTGTGGCCATGTCTGTGAAGAGGAGGGAAGGAAAGAAGATATCAGCACGGAGACGAGAGACGGAAACGAGATTGAACAAGATCCGCACCTTCACAGGAGCCGACGGCGATGACTGGAACGAAGCAAGAAACGAGTCAGCAGAGATATGAAAGAGAGCTTTGGGTAAATGACTTACCCTCTCGGTGGTTGGTGAGGACGACCTCGGCTCCGTGAAGATCGAGGGCCTTGCTGCAGAAGATGGAGGAAGGGCGAACTCACGCTCAACTCGTCCGAGACCCTGATCCAGTTCGAACGAGATGGAGGGGACACTCACGTGTGCTTGTATCCAGACGCCTTGAGCTGAGCTGCCGTATAGCTGTAGAACACCATTCAGAAGCGTCTCGTCAGATTGAGGAGACGAAGGCGAAAGAGAGGAGGAAGGGGGGACGGACAGCCAGGAGATGTTGATGAAGACCTTCGCCTTGTCGCAAGCTCGCTGAGAAAAAGAGAAGAGCTCTTCAGGTTCGAGCGTAGTAAGACGATAGATGGACAAGAGAGAACTCACGAGCTCGTTGACCCTGGCGAGCCAAACCTCTGACTTGGCCGCCTTGACGACCTTGACCTTTCCCTTCCCTTTCGCCTTCAACGGCGTTGCTGGGACGACCTCTTGCTCTCCCGGCTTGACGTAGATGTAATCTCCGACCCTGATTCGGAAAGACTTTTCGTCTCCCTTGGGGGGGACTGGATGGAGGATCGGATGAGCTCGAGAAAAGGAAGGGAGGAAAAAGGGAAGGAAGGAAGGAGGAGGGAGAGGGAGCTCACCTTCACAAACACGGTAAACCTTTGCTGCTGCCCATTCCTCCTTGTTGGGAAGTTCTCCAATGAGGTTGACCTTGACGGGAAGCTTCGAAGAAGATGATTTGACTGCTGCTGCTACCACAGGAGTTGGATCTCTCTTCCTCTTTATCTTCTTGACAGGAATCGGTTCCTCTCCCTCCTCCTCCTCCTGCTCCTCCTCGGCTGCTTCTTCGACAGGTTCTTCCTCCTCTTCCTCTTCCTCTTCCTCCTCCTTCTCCTCCCCGGATCCAGGTCCGTTCTGCTTGATGGGGGACTCAGGTGCCGCTGAAGATCGATATCCAAACATCCCAGAGATGCGAGATTTGAGGCCAGACATGGAGAACGTTGGAGGGTGGGTTCCTTCGAACGCGAAACACGAAGCGCGTCTTCTGCGTCGTCAAGACGAGATATCAACTTTGAAATTGAAGTTACTGAGGAAGTGAAGTCAAAGCTGAGAGTGTGGTACATCCATTCAAGCAACGAAAACGCGAAAAAATCTGCTTTTCTCTGCCCGAAAACGACTTGACGACGAACGACCGGTCCTCGATCCGACCTCCTCCCCTTTTTCCTTTCGTCCCCAAAACCACCACCATCGCCCAACAAGATGCCTTTCGATACCGTCATTCTCGGATCTGGATTCGCTGGAATCCTCGCTGCTCGAACACTCGCTTCCAAAGGTCGGAAGGTGCTCGTTCTCGAAGCTAGAGATCGAACGGGAGGACGAGCCAGGTCGTATGAAGGGGGAGGAGGAGCGCCTGTCGACCTCGGATGCAGCTGGATTCAGTAGGTTTTTCTCCCTCTTCCTCCTTTCAGAAAGCACAGACTGATTCTCTTCATGCTTCCCAGCGGCTACAACGAAGGAAATCCAGTCAAAGCCATGGTCAAGGAGCTCGGAATCGTTCGTCTCTTCTTCTCAGCTCACTTTCAGCCAACCTCCCTCCTTCTCTCGTCTCATCTCCATCTCTTCCCTCGTTTTCACTCAGGCCGCCCACGTCCCGAAACCAGCAGACGCTCTCACCTACGGTCCTTCAGGTCTCATCGATCCAGCTCTCGTCCAGAAGCTCAACGCCAACCTGGGAGCGGCTGTTGGTGCGGCTCGAGTCACGGCCCTTTCGACGACTGCGACCGACGCTTCCCTCGCTTCCTCCCTCCTCGATCCTTCCTCGCCACTCTTCGCAGGATTGAAGGAAGAGGAGAAGCCTTTGGCGATTGGTCTGGCCAGGACGATGCAGGTTGGTTTGGGCGCGACGCTGGAGAAGACGTCGTTGAGATGGAACGGGTTCGAAGGTGAGCTCGACGTTGAGACCGCTCGTTGAGGCACATATCTCGAGTACTGACGCGTCCTTCACGTGCTGGTAGACAACTACGACGGCACCAACGCTGCTCCAGAAGGTGGATACCAGACGGTCACCTCGGCTCTTCAGAAGCAGGCTGAGAAAGACGGAGCGAAGTTCCTCGTCAGTCTCGTCTTCCTCCCTTTCTCTTCTGAACCCCTCCGTTCTGGCTGACTGACACAAAGGCATCTTTCTATCTCCTCACAGCTCAACCAAATTGTCACCGGCGTGACCCTCCTCGAAGACTCTTCCATCGAGATTTCTACCGTCTCTCCCTCCGGCGAGAATTCAACTCACTCCGGGCGAACCGTCATATGCTCCATCCCAGTCGGAGTCCTCAAGCACGTCCCCCAGTCCTTCTTCGATCCTTCTCTGTCAGTCAGGAAGCTCGCGGCCATCGAGAGGGTTAACGTCGGGACGCTCGGGAAGCTTGCTCTTGTACGTCTTTCGAACGTTCTCCTTTTCGACGCGTCTCTTCTCTCCTCCTTCTCTCTTCGCTGACTCCTTCTCATCCATCCTTCTTTTTCTTTTCGGCCAACAGTTCTACTCCTCTCCCTGGTGGCCCTCCGCCGCCTCGTCTATCACCATCCTCCCCTCTTCCAACCCTCCCGCCCTGACTCCCAACTCCTCTGCCCTCGACCTCCTCTCCTCCACCTCCCTCGTCATCGCCTCCTTCTCCTCTTCCTCCCTCCCTTCCCCTCAACCCACCCTCCTCATCTACCTCCCCACAACCATCTGCGCTCAAATCGAGGCACTCCCTCTCGCCGTGGTTTCCCAAGCGGCGCACGATCTCCTCGTCTCCAAAATGAAACCCTCCGAGATTCCTGAGGGTCCCGTTCACGCTGGGATGACCTCGTGGACGGACGATCCTTTCTGTAGAGGAGCGACTACGACACCGGTAACGGTTGGAGGGGAAAGGACGCCGTTGGATTTCGTGGAACTGGGGAAGCCGGAGAAGGGAGAGTGGAAAGGGAGGCTTGGGTTCGCGGGTGAGCACACGGAGGTGGATCATAGAGGATCGGTAGCTGGGGCGGTGGAAAGTGGGTTGAGAGAGGGCGAGAGGATCGCTGGAGTGTTGGATAGGTTGGATTAGGGAGGGGGCGACGCGTCTCTCTCTTTCTCTCCTTCGGTTCTTTCTTTCGGTCGAGTTTAGTCCGATAGGGTTCTAGTCGTCTTGTTTTGGTCTCGGAAGTAGATGGGCTACCTTCAACTAGAGCTCAGCAGCTCCCGCATCGAGAGAGTCCGTCAAGACACCCCTTCGTCTCGTCTCTCTCTCTCTCTCTCTCTTCGACGCGTCGCTTTGAGGAAAGCAAACGAGAGATCGATAACTAGAGAAGCGGAAAAATCAAGACAAAGCGACGTAGTAAGAGCCGGGTTTCGTAGAAGGTCGTTAAGGTAAAAGAAGAAAGAGCGAGATTGGAAAAGGAAGGGCGAAGAAACTTCAAGCGACGAAAAGCAAAAAGCAAGGGGAGGGTTGTTGTGTTGGCATTAAAAGGAGCGATGGACGAAGAAGCGAACGTATTGAGTGATGCTAAGGAAATGGGGGGAAGCGAGAGCAAAAGCAAAGGTGAAGCGATATGGAAACAAGGTAGGAGGGCTAAGGTAACGACGAACGAGAAATGCGGTTTTGAGATCTAGAGATACGGAAAGGGAAGGAAGTGAGATTCTACCTAGTGATGAGAGAGTCGACCGTCGTTCTTGGACATGTATACAGCGGCGATGGCGACTCCCGAGTCTTCGGAAGGGGAGGGAGAGAGATGTTTGTTGGTGTTGAGATTGGTTGCCGACGCGGATTGGATTCGAGGTTTGATGGCTGGAGAAGCTCCGTTCCAGGATCTGCGAGGAAAGAAGATGAAAGGAAAGGCCTAAATCAGCACCTGGTGAAAAAAAGAAAGAGGAAAGAACGTACGACCAAAACTCACGGCTTGTTCGAAGGAGTAACGGTCCTCTTCCCACCCGCTACGGACGTCGCTCCCGTTCGACTCTTCGTCCTCGAGTCCACGGGAGGTTCAGGGGATCTCAGACGACCTCCAAACTTTTCCTTTGCTGAGGAACGACGGATGAGAGGTGGGACGATGGTTTTGGTGGATTGACCTGCCGAGGAAGACGCGCCTCGACGATTGGGCCCGGGGGTGACTCGAGGGTCGAGAGGAGGCATGGCTTCGACGGTGTCTCCGCCCCTGGAAGGATAATTGAAGTTAGATGTTAGCGTGATCGAGAGGTCGAGATAAGAAACGGAGGGAAGGACGAACCAGTAGCTGAAACTCATTCGACTCTTCCCTCCGAACGATCCATCGCTGTCGCTTCCATCGAGCTCCTCGTCTTCGTCCCTCTCGTCGAGATGGTCGGCGTCAGGCTGGGTGATGTTGGCTCGGGATCTGCTGATGCTGGAGAGGTAAGAGATAGAGAGGAGCATCGGTCAGCGATGGAAGGGAGAGTCGCGAAGAGGGGAGGAGGAAAGGGACGAACTCGTCCATCGAGGTCATTCCGTGTCGAGGAAGGCCACCTCCCATGTTCCACTCTTCGATCTTGACGAACTGTAGAATGGACAGAAGAGTGAGTCAGCGAACGAAGAAGGAGAACGGAGGGGAAAGGACGAACTCGATAAAGGTTCCTCGGTCGAGCTTGGATGTGCTTCCTTCCCGTCGTAGCGAACTTGGCCTTCCCGTTGAGCTCAGGAAGCGAAGCCGACCTCGACGAGGCTGTTGAGGCCAGAGGAAGAGACGTCGTTCCAGTTCGCTGGCAGAGAAGCGAGACGTCGTTGAACCGTCTGCGAGGAAAAAAGGAGGAACACGGTCAGTCGAACGACGCGACTTGAACTGAAACCGACGAACAGGGACTCACACAATCCAGAGGTCGTTGTTCCCTCCGACGTTAGGCTTCAGAATATCACTGAGTCTCCTGAAACTCTTCTTCTCCTTGACGGGGACGGGAGTCTGTCGACGAGCGGCTGCCTGAGCAGAGATCTTGGTTCCGTCGGCTCCGCAAGGGACTTCGTCGACGAGGAGACGACTTGGTTTGGGAGCGATGAGCATCTGGTTGAAGAACGAAGCGTAAAGATCAGCCGAAGAAAGGTCGAAGGGTCGAGGCGAACAGAATCGAGGAGAGACCGACCTTCTCCCTCTCGAGTCCTTCGATTCGAGCAAAGACGTCTCGAGTCTTGACCCTCTCCTCGACGGCCGTCTTCTCGTCCTCGATCGATCGAATGATGTGCTCGACCTCTTCGACCATGGCGACGGTAGCTTCGTACTCCTTCGTTGAAGGGTCGGTGTTCTGCGTCGAGAAAAAGGCCGAAGAGCGAAAGAAAGAGTCAGCCTCTCGTTCGAGTTGGTCGGAGAGGGCTGCTCGTGCCAAACTCACGTAGAGGAGGTTCTGAAGAAGCAGAGGGTACTTGAGAAGCCTGAGAGGTGAGAAGCAAAGCCGGTCAGTTGAGGAGATTCGAAGCGAGAAGGAAAAACGAAGACAAAGACGAACCTCTGGAACGGCTTCGACAGCGAGATCGCAAGTCCACTCTCTCCCTTATCAGCAGCCAGCTCGTCGAGTTCCTATCAGTACCAAGCAAAAAAGTCAGTCGCCACGAAAACGAGGGGGCGAGAGGCTCGGAGAAGCGAACGAACCTGGAAAACTCCTCTCAGCCTGGCAACCTCCGTTCCCTCCTCCGCCTTCCTAGCCTTCTTCCCAGATCCAGAAGTGAGAGCCGAATCGACGATTCCAAGAGCGTTGGATAGATGAAGGACGTAACTGCGAGAGGTAGACGGGGTAGGATGGAGAGGTCAGCTCGTTCGACGTTCGTCAAATCGACGCGTCTCGTCTCCCGTCGACTCACACGTTGTACTCTCGCAAGACGTAGGACTGTTGAAACGCAAGAAGTCGAAGTCAGAAATAATCTCGAACGGTACTAGCGACGAAAGGAAACTCACATGCTGAGTAAACACATCCGCCAAACTTCTCACCAACGGGTACTGCTCCTCGTACCTCTTCCTCAACGCCCTGCTTAACGCCAGATGCCCACTCAAAATCCCATCCCTCAGCACCTCCAGCACCTCTCTCAGATCTTCAGGCAGACCCATCAACTCCTGATCCCCTCCTCCACCGCTGACGGACGACCCTCCAGGCGATTTGACGAGCCTGTTGGATCTCGACGACGACTGAGCTGAGCTCGACCTTCCGGTCGTCATGTTGGGCGAGGTCGACGAACCGAAGAAATTGTGATGAGCCGTAGGAGGGGAGGAAGAGTTGGTGCTGCTTCCAGGAGAGTAGTGTCGAGGAGGAGGAGGGAGGGATTGATGGGACCGAGCGCCGCCTCCGGATTGGGGAGGAGCTGGGAAGGGAAGGGTTGGACCGAAGAGACCGTTGGGACGATGAAGCTGACCGTAAGGAGACTGTTTGAGGTTGCTGTCTATCGGTGCCGTCGAGGAAGAGAGGGCTCCGAACTGGTTGGCGTTGGACGATCCTTCGGATGAACCACTCCCTCCGCTCGCCTGTCGCTGACCGTTGCTGTAGGCTGCTTGAGCCGAAGCTGCTTCCTTAGATCCGATGCTGCTGAGGAACCGAGCTGCGATCGGGAGATGGTCGACGGTGTTTCCTGCGGCGGAGGCGGATCGAATGGGATGAGGAGGACGCGACGCGGATGAGGAGGAAGGAGGTGGAGGAGAGAGGGAGGCTCCCCAGTTGACGGGAGAGGTTGTAGTCGTGAGAGGATGGTGGTGATGATGGTTGTGGTGATCGTCGAGGGCGGAGAGAGAGGGAGACCAATCTCCTAGGGTTGGAGAACAGACAGGTTGACGAGGAGGAAGGAGCGCGTTGATGTGGGTGTCGACGAGCTGAACGAGGTCGTTGACGTATCTGGCGAGAGGACGAACGAGATCAGCAAAGGCGACTTTAAAGAGGTATAGCTGAACAGCTTCCCTCGTATCAAGAAAAGAGAAACGAAAGGAAAGCACGCACCTCTCCTCACTCGAAACAATCTCCCACAACACCTCCTGCCTCGTCCTCTCCCTCGGTCCCAAATTCATCAACAGATCCTCATCCGCCCACTCACTCCAGCTCCCTTGAGGTCCAATGAAACTCCCATTTCCTAGGCTCATATTTGTCCCTGACCGACTCTGAGTCCCACCGAGCGAGTGAGTTGAGTACGGGCTGGACGATCTCAGCTCCTCTGGGAGAGTAGGAGCCAACGAGCCTTTCCTCTGACCTCCTGTGGTTGCCGAAGAATGCGATCTAGCTCCTGCTGCTGGTGTCGAGGTCGAAGAGGTTCCTGGGAGAGTGGCGGTGGATCCCTTCTTGGGACGATTGAGAGCCGTTGAGGTTGCGTTCGAGTTGGAGGAGGCGGAGAAGGTGGTAGTGTTGGGAGAGGAGGACGATCTGGTCGCTGGGCGAACACCTGCTGGTCCGTTGAGCTGATCTGAAGGTCTGGAGCTTCCTCGAGAAGGATTGGAAGCTGATCTGTCGGAGACCAACGAGGGCTTCGGGAGGTTGGCTGTTCCTCCTCCTCCTCCTGTTGCTCCTGAGCTAGACGACGACGAGGGACCCCTGGGACCTGTAGATGTTTTGGACGACGACGCGATGGATGATTTGGGAGGTTGGGATAAGGATTTGGACGCTGGAGGGTTGGATAGCTTGAGATTAGGGTTGTTTGAGTTGGAGGAGGATGCGAAGGCAGATGAGGTGGAGGAGGAGTCTGGAGTGATGAGGGAATCAAGTCCGTTGGGAGTGGGAGGAGGAGAGATGAAAGCGACCTTCTTCTCTACGGGTGCTGTTGCTCCTGCTGCTCCTGAACCTGCTCCCCAGGGTGCTCTTCCCTTCAACGTGTCCTTCCCTGACGGTCGACCGTTCAACGAGGAGAGAGGAGCCTTCTGAGGAGGAGTCTCCGTTCCTTTCCTCACGATCGTCGAAGGTTTCCCGCTGCTTTTTGAAGCAGGTTTCGAGGTTAGAGGAGTTGATTTAGCGTTGCTCGCAGTCGTAGGAGGCGGTGGTAGATGGGTTGTTTGAGGTTGAGGAGGAGGAGGAGGAGGAGAGGAAGAAGGGGCCTGAATGTTGACGTCCGAGTTTGATGGTTTGCTCGATAGATGAGGGAGGAGAGGAGGAGGTATAGAAGGTAGTCCTTTGTTGATGTTCTCCTTGTCCTTCTCGGACTTCTCCTTGGAAGCTGCCGAGGGTGTAGGTCCTCCTAGACGAGCGAAGAAAGCTCGCATTGCTCAACGAGAAGGAGAGAGGGAGGACGAGGTCGAGAGAGGGGTTGGCGAGCTCTCCTTTGAGAAAGCGTCGCGTGAGAGATAGAGAGGCGAGCGAGTGGGAGTTGAAGGAAGGAGTAGATGGGAACGAGGAGGCGCAGGGGAGTCCTGGGTATAAAAAGAAGGGAAAGACGAAGGTGGAGGGTTGATGGAAGGGAGCGAGCAACCCTTGAAAGTCAAGCTCGCTTCTTTCAATAAAGTGACCCCAGACCACAACCATCTACAAAAACCATCTTCATTCTATCAATCTCGTCATGGAGTACGTCCCCATCTTCACTTCTTCACGCATTCCAAGCAAAAAACTGACCGTCCTTCTCGCTCTCTTCCAGCTCAAGTTCGTCCCCTCGTCCTCCCTTCCTTTCCCTCCCTCTTCCTCTCTCTCTCTCTCCCTAACCTCTTCCCCACCCCTCTTTTTCAGTCGACCCGGCCTGCAACCCTCTAAAACACCGCTACGACGCGTGCTTCATTCGCTGGGTGGAAGGCTACCTGGAACCTCTCACCGGAGACTCATCCCCCCTTCCTCCTCCCGCCTCCATCTCTTCAAAGCTCACCAACTCCTCCTCCTCGTCCCCATCGAAACCCGACCCTGCAATTCGAGCGAAGGAGAAGGCAGAGGAGTACGAACGCTTGTGTGGAGAGTCGTGGAAGGAGTACAAGGAGTGTGTTTGGGTGCGTTTAGTCGTCTTTTTTGGTCGAAGGAAGGAGGAGGAGAGGTTGAGCTCGAGAGGGAGGACGAACTCGTCCCCTTCGCCAGCTCGAGCTCACTTCTCTCCCCTTCTTCTTCTCTCAAGAGTTGCTCTCAACCTCGAACTGACGAACTCTGCTCTACTCTTTGGATCTCACAGAAAGGAGTCTCCAAAAAAGGCCTGACGACGCTCATCGAATCCGCTCGACTCGAGAATCCCCTCGTTTCCATAGATTCGCCCGTCGGAGAGGCTCAGTCGTCCGCGGCGGCCAAGAAGTAGACTCAAAAACGGACAGGACGCATTTGGAGCGACGATCAATGATATTCACGACCTCTCTTATGGACTGGGAACGGACTTGAGTTGAAGGGAAGGGGAGGAAACGATAAGCTCCCGACGGGACGAGCTTTTTCGAGCTCACCGCTGCTTCCAGAGACTCGGAAGACGCAGAGGGTAGAGAGCACAGTGATATATAAGTGAGAGAGCGAGAGATAAGGGGGTCGTCATTCGTGAACGTAAACAAGAAAAGAACAGGAGGCGATGGGCTTTGTGGGCTGATAGCCGGCAAGGACGATCCTCCGAGCGAGATAGACTGGTGCAGAACGTCCTAGTTGTTGAGACGAGTCTTGTCGTTACAATGAATACACTGGAGAAAGCAAAAAAGACCCATGATCAGCGGTTGAGACAAGCAGAAGGAAAACAAAGGACGAGCTCGACGCGGATTGAGCTCGTCTCGTCCTTCCTGGAGCTCCCCAGAACGAGGGAAAGGAGAGACGAAAAAGAGAAGGCACTCACAGTGTAGAAAGTCGTACTTCCTTCATCTACACTCCTCAGCTGCAGATCCTTGTAACTCAGTCCGATCTGAAAACGAAGGGAAGGCACAAAAAACGGTGAGCTCGACGTTTTCGCTTTCCCGCTTTGCTGCTGCTTAAACTTGGAGAGAACGCACCTTGTGGCACTTCTGGCACTCCTCTTGGATCTGTAAGATACGACCACGACAAAAAGCCAGCGAATTAAGGTCAACGAACATCGAAAGGGAGCTGGAAAGAAGGGAGGAAGGCGAGGATGCACTATCGGGTTAGGGTTCTCCTGCTCCTGATCCTCCGCCTTCACGACCAACGCCCTCTTCGCTCTCAGAGCAGAAGGGAAAGCAGCTGGGTTGGAGTGGGTTTGAACGTCCAGGTTCTCGTAGGCTGAAGCAAATGCAAACGCAAGGTTGAACGAAACGAACGAGTAGGTCAGCTTCCTGATTTCCTCCTTCCCTTCTCCCTCGAGCTCTGCTCCTGCTTCTCGTCAAGCCAAGGGTCTGACAGACGGGAGAACTCACACTCAGCAGGCTCCTCGTGACCGCATTGCTCGCAGACGATGACATCCGCGTCTCCTGGGAGGTCGAGCAAGGTCGAGCAGGTTGGGCAGAAAAGGAGGGATCCGATCAGACGGGCTTTGGTTGGGGCCATGGTTGTTGGTAGAAAGAGGGCGAAGTGGGGTTGGGTGAAGGAGGAGAGGTGGGTTGTGTGGAAGTGAAGGTGAAAAAAAAATCCGAGGTTGTTGGCGTTGAAGGGAAGGGAGGAAGGAAGGAGGCGAGCTCGAACGAAATTTGAGCTGGCTCGGTCGAGGACTTTTTTCCTCGAAGATGGTTGACGAGAGAGATGAAAAGGGTCGTGATAGATCGTACAACGGAAGAGGTAAAATGAATGGAGAGAAAAAATGAGAGATAAGAAACCGGAGAAAATAGAAGGAGAGAGAGAGAGATCAAGACGCGCTCGTTCACTCCTGATCGTTCAAGAACCCTCGAAGAGCGCCTCCGACGTTGACGGTATCGATCAGGAAGGTGTCGTGTCTGTCGAGCGAAAGAGATGAACTAGAGTCAGCGCCCCATTTCTGCGCGTATCGCCCGAGAAAGAGAGAAAGGCGACGCAAGAAGACGAGAACTCACCCCCAAACCCCACCCAGCTCGTAGTACCCAACCTTTTCGTTCCCAGCCCTCCTCAACGCCTCAGCCAAATCCCTCTGCTGCTCTACGGGGAACAAGATATCGCTCTGAACTCCGAGAACCAAGGTCGGAATGTTCTTGAGGCTGCTGAGTCCTTGCGCGAGGTCGTCGAGGTAGGGAGCGTGGCTGGTGAGGAGGTGGCCTTTTGGAGGGGTTGGAGGGGTAGTAGGAGGAAGGAGAGGGGTTGAAGTGGAAGTGGAAGGTTCGTCGAGTTGGGAACGACGGTGAGCGATGTCGACAAGGGCGGAGGAGGACATGTCGAACAGGTCCATCGCTTTGGAGACGTAGATGAAGGAGTTGGCGTCGTACTTGAGGCACCACTGCTCTCCCTGTAGAAGCCAAAGATCAGTTTGAGTTGACAGCAATTAGGCGAGGGAGCTAGAACGAACCTGGTGGTCGAGGTAAGTCTCGATGAGGAAGTCGGGGCAGAGGGCAGGAACTCGAAGAGGGTTGGATCCATCCTTGGTGGGCTCTTGAGATCTCATTCGTCGTCCAAATCGCTGCTCCCATTCGGGACCTGAACGGTAGGTGATAGTGGCGATTTCTGAAGACGACGAGGCGAAGGAAGAGAGCAAAGTCAGAGTAAGTCGTGCAGAACGAGAGAGAAGGAGGCAGACGTACGACGAGCGAGCTTCATCCCAGTGTGCGGAGGCATTCCGTCGTAATAGAATCCTCGGTTCCAGTTGGGGTCGGCCATGAGGACTGAAGATCGGCGCGAAGGGAGAACGAGCGTCAGTTCCGAAAACGAATCGACGCGTCCAAAGTATCGTCAAAAAACTCACCACTTCGTTGAGCGTATCTCAACGCAACTCCAGTCAGTCCAGAACGAGCGGATCCCGAGATCGAGACGACTTTGCCGACCTGAAGATCGAAACGAGAAAGGGCAGCAAAAGTCAGCTCGAGAAACGCGTCGAGAGAAAGACTTAAATCCGATTCGACTCACTCGATCAGGGTACATGTGTCCAGCAGCGATGGACTGCATTCCTCCCATACTGGCTCCAACGGAAGCGTACAGTTTGTCGACTCCGAGATGGTCCATGAGGACGAACTGGGAGCGAACCTGAGGAGCGAAGAAGGTCGAAGGAGAAGGTCAGCGTTTGCGCTCCTCGAAAGCAACCAAACGACAGCGACTCTGTGTGACCCAACGACACGACGACCTTCCAACTCACCATATCAAAGATCGAAACCACAGGAAACCTTGTCCCCCACCTCTCTCCCTCTCCTTCGGTCCCTTCAGGAATCAAACTCGCCGGTCCCGTCGTTCCGTAACATCCTCCCAGCGCATTGCAGCAAACCACAAAGAACTTGTCCGTATCCAGAGCCTTCCCTGGACCGATGAACTTCTCCCACCATCCTGGAGCAGGATTGGCGGGCGTGGAAGCCGCGTGGGAGGAAGCTGAGAGACCGGTGTGAAGGAGGATGGTGTTGGATTTGGTTTCGTTGAGCGTCCCCCAGGTTTCGTAGGCGATTTCGAAGGAGGGCAGGGGTGAAGAGTAGGTCAAAGGGAGAGGGTGAGGGTGGTGGTAGGTTTGGTAGGTTGACGGGGAAGGTTGCTAAGGAAGGAGAGAAGATGGGAGGGAAAGAGAAGGAGGGGGCGGAGGGAAAGAAGAGATTGATCGGTCAGCTTCAAAGTTTCTCGTCTTCAACGCCCAAAATTGATACCTTTGAACAGCGAGTGACAAAGGGAAAAGGCTGAACTCACAGCATAACTAGGTTCTTCTCCTTTCGGATCTTCCCTCTCTTCCCTGAGAGGAAAACTCGTCGGCAGAGGCTCCCGAGCCTTCAAACTCCCTTCCTTCTCCCTCGCGAGCTGCTCCAGCTTGCTCGTTCGAGCTTCGTGCGCATCGACACAGGGGAAGGAAGGGTTGAACGCTCGAGGGACTGGTGCGGGTGAAGGGTGAGGTTGAGGAGCGGAGAAGGGTTTGGAAGAGGAGGAGGAAGCGATGGGCTGAAAGGGAGAGTGGTGAGCTCGAACGAAAGTGGAGGCGAGCTGGGGAGCTCGAAGACTTCGGACGGCTTTCATGGACGAGGGACGAAAGTTTTTTGGGTAGGAATTTGACGAGGCGTGGCCGGTAGAAGAATTAGATTGTTGAGTGCTGAGAGAGAGCTGGAAGAGGGTTGTCGTTGTTGATAAGGGTGTGGCTCTAAGAGCAAAAGGGCTCGACGAAGACGAACGAACCTGAGTCAGGATTCGGAGAAGTCGAATGACGCCTTACGAAAATTTATGTTTCGTGACAGACGGGCAGATGGAGTCGTAGATCTACATATTTGGGACCTGTTCTCGAAGGGACGAGTTCTTGGCCTGCGTGGTTTCGCAGATATCGACGTTGAAACTTTTGGTGCGACGCGTCGTCGCTCTCTCCCCCTTTCTCCCTCCTCTTCCCTCTGTAGATAGGATTCGAGCTCATGCGATCGAGAACAAACTTGACTACTCCCCTGAGAACCTAACTAAGGTCCTCCGAAATCCAATAGGACGAGCCTGACGAGGCGAGGAGGAGTCGGAGAGGCCCACCTGGGTGATTCCGTTTCGACGAGTCGTGCTAGGACGACCTGGATGCGAGCCGGAGGAGGTTGACGGAGTCGAGAGGAAGGGAGGGTTGTCGAGAGGTAGAAGAGGAGGAAGGGGAAGGGATAGGATAGGGTCGAAGAGGGAGTGCTGGGGACGGGAGGGAGGTGAGAGGGAGGGTCGAAACGACGAAGGACGACGACCGAAAGAAACGACGACCAAGGGTAGGCCGAGCGATGGGTCCGATGAGTTTAGAACTCGGTATAGCCTCCTCCTTGGCTTTGAACCGTCGAATACTGACTCCTTCCGTCGTCGTCTCCCATTTCCGACTTGTAGGTGCTTCCGAGATCACTCGGTGCGAGCGATCCAATCGACAACCTCCTCCTCAGCCTGTCCGACTGCGAGAAGGCGATGGACGACCTCTCCGAGGGAGTCACTCCACTGATTCCTCCTCCTGTGACGACACTGGCTGAATCGGCGACCGAGCTGGCGTCTCCTCCTCCGTTGACGTCCTGGGAGATGATGGACGACGCGTAGGACGAGTAGGATTGGTTGCCCTTTCGTCCTCCGGTGGACTGAGAGAAGGGACCCGAGTTGGATTGGGAGGAGAAGAGAGGGATACCGGAAGAGGTGGAGTAGGTGGCTTGGGATTTGACCGACTGGGTGTCGGAGGGGATGTAGGCGAGAGGGTCGTGGGTTCGGTAGAAGGAGGAGTCGAATCGAGTGGGAGTGGCGCTTCGGTTGCCTGCGAAGAGAGCAGAGGGGGCGAGAGAAGACGATCAGGATGTGTTCGAGAAGGAAAGAGAGAGAGAAAGAGAGAGAGAAAGAAGGAAGGAAAAGACTTACCGGCTGCTCCTGGACGAGTATCGGGGTTGATGAGCTCTCCGGTGTGAGCGTCGAACTTCCTGAACTGATCCATAGCCTGAAGGGAAAGAAGAACGATTCGTCAGTATCCGACGGGAAGCTCGAAGCGTAGGAGAACGATACGAACCTTGTCGAGAGTCTTCCTCGGCTTGCTGAACTGGATCATGCTGGGTTGGAGGTTACTGAGAGGTCCCTCGACGAGGCAGGCTCGCTCCTTGAAGTGAGAGAGAAGGAAGTGCCAGAGAGGGTGCTAAAGAAGATTCGAACGCGGAGAAAAGGTCAGCGAAAGAGTTCGTCGAACGAGGGAGACCGAAGAAGGAAGAGAAGCGACGAACCTTGCTGAGGACCTTCGGGTTTCCCAAGATCACGACTCCGTACTTCGCTCTCGTCAGGGCGACGTTCAACCTCCTAGGATCGCTGAGGAATCCGATTCCCTGGTGCTCGTTACTCCTGACACAACTGAGGATGATGTAGTCCTTCTCTCTCCCTTGGAAGGCATCGACGGACGCGACCTCGACCTCCTTGTAGAGCTCCTTCTTGAGCGATCCGTTAAACTGCATGTAGTTGACGACGTACGATCGCTGGCCTTCGTAGGGAGTGATGACACCGATCTGGTTGGGGAGGACTCCGGACTTGAAGAACTTGGTGACGATCTTCTCGACGTTCGAAGCTTCCGTTCTGAAAAGACGAAGAAACGAGACGCAGAGTCAGCTCGAGCTCGTAGGGAAAGGAGAAACTGAGAAGACGAACCTGTTCAAGAAGGAAGTTCCACTCGACGAGATCTCCTCGGTTCCAAGGTTCTGGTAGAACATCATCGGCGTGTCTGCGACGGGCCAGGGGAAGTCGACGTTCTTCCTCAACCTCTCAGGGGCGGTGACTCCGTTCTGCAGAGTTCCTTCGTAGAACATGTTGGAGGGGAACTCCGAGAGGCAAGGATGCATTCGGTACTGGACCTGGAGTCGAATGGGTCGGTTTCCGAGGATGATGAGACGTTCGAAGAGGGATTGGGAGAGACCAGCTCGAGCGGCCTTCTTGTTCATGATGACGGGACCGAGTTGCTGTAGGAACGAAAGGACGAGAGGTATCAGTATAAACTCGAACGAGAGAAGAAGTCGAAAGGGAAGACGAACCTGATGATCTCCAACGAGAACCGCCTGCTTGCAACCGAGGACGAGAGGGATCATGCATTCTGCGAGACGCGACGAGGGGAGACAAAAGGTCAGCTCAACGAGATCGAGTTCGAAAGGTACGAAGAAGGCAGACTTACCGGGCTCAGCAGCTTGAGTAGCCTCGTCGATGAGGACCGTCCTGAACTTGAACTTGCTCAATCTTGGATCTCCCGTTCCGACACAGGTGCAGCAGATCACGTCGGCCGCGTTGAGGATCTCCTTCTCGCAAGCTCGGACGAGCATCTTGTACTTCCTCTCGTCACTCTGACTGAGCTCTCCCTGACTCTCCTTGAGCTGGATGAGCTTCTGGAGGTCGGTGTGGGTTTCCGAGTTGGCGACCTGCTCGTGAAGGGTGAGGAACGAGATCGGCGAGTCGAGAGCCTCTCGAGATTTGGCGGTGATTCGAACGACCTTGAGTCCGGTAGCGTGGATCTTCTCGGTGAGCTGGTCGACGGCGACGTTGGAGGGAGCACAGACGAGGACCTGTCCAGGGTTCATCTTGGCGAGGTGGTAGACGATGGAGGCGGAGGTGACGGTCTTTCCAGTTCCGGGAGGACCCTGAGGGAAGAGATGAGGGACGGTCAGCTTCGAACTTCGAGAGACGACCGAGAACGAAGAACGAACCTGAATAAGACTGAGAGGCTTCTGGAGAACACTCTTGACGGCAAACATCTGCGAGTGGTTGAGCTCGGGAAGACCAGGAGCGGAGAACCTGGACGCGACGAGGGAAAGGACGGTCAGCTCGACGTCAACCGATCGAACGAGAAGGAATGGCGAATAGCAAGCTTACCGTTTGGGCATCTGCGAAAAAAAGGTTCAAGGTCAGCTGGCAGTAGGAAAGGGAGATGACGAAGGGTAGAAACTCACCTGAGTTCGAAGAACCTGAGGTTCGAGCTCGTGTCCGAGGAGCTTGTGGTACTGTTGTTTGAAGACGAAGAAGGAGCAAGGTCAGACGCGTTCGAAACAAAACTTTCAAACGAGGGGAGAGCTTGAACTCACGATGTATCCACTAACACTCCTCTCGTCGACAGCGAAAGTCTTCATGGCGAGCTGCATTCGATCGAACGAGGTCGATTTCCAGACGAAGTCGGCTGAGAAGTTGTGGGTGCAGTCGGTGGGAACTCCATCGGATCGTCGAAGCTCGAGGCCAATCTCGTCGGAGACGTCTACAGAAGAAGGAAACGCGATTTGAGTCTCAGTCTTGAGCATGATATCTTCGAGCGAGAGCTGGAGTGAGACGAGAGAAGACTCACTGTTGGGAACCTTGATCACGTTTCCAATTCCATCCCAATCCTGTCCCTTCGATCCTCCTCCAGCAAACTTCAGCCTCAACTCATCTCCGACGGCGAGTCGAACCTCTCCGCTCTCGAGCTTGGGCATGTTGAACCAGGCGACTCGCTTTTGGTTGAGACCGACGTCCCATCGGACGATGATATCGTTCTGAGTCTGGGATTCCTTGACCTTCTTGTCGTAGTCGGCCTCGATCTTGACGAGAGGTCCGAAGATGTTCTGGTACTGGTAGGCGTCCTCGTATCTGAAGGGGAAGGCGAGAGAAGGAGGGAGGAAAGGGACGCGGTGAGCTTCGACTCGATGGGAAGGTAGCGGAGAAAGACGATCGTTTCGAACAGACTCACTTGAGAAGGATGGGCTGAGGTTCCTCGTCAACTCCAGCACGTCCGATGTCCTCGAGATCGGCGTTGGGATCCTCCTTCCACATCTCCTCGAGCTTGTTGATCTGGTGGAAAGAGATCTGTCGAGCTCGAAGCTGCTCCTGCTCTGAAGGAGTCTTGACGAGCCACGAGAGGAACTGCCGATCGTCGATGATGGCTGACCACTGAGAGGTGTCCCATACGATGTCCTTCGAGGAAGTCATGGCGGCACAAGGTTGACTGAGCAGGAGAGGAAAGGGAGGAGAAGGAGAGGGAAGGGAGAGGAAGGTCAGCTTCGAGGAGAAGGGAGAACGAGAGCTGAGAAACGATGAGACTCACCGGCAAAGCAGAACTACGACCGTATCACTCTTTGCAGGGATGAATCCGAGCATGAAGACGTTCTTGGATCCACAGTTGTAGCATTCTGGGGTGGTCTCTCCGAGAGGCGATTCGGCGTGAAGGATGACCTCCTTGTGCTTTGCTCGAACGAGATGGTTGACGATGTGCGAAGCTGAGGTCGTTCCTCGAGAGTTACAGAACCACTTGGCGCAGATCAGACACTAGATTCAGAGAATCATAAAAGCGAAGGAGGAGCAGGGAAGGTCAGCGTGCGAGGGTGAAGTTGGAGGAGGGGAAGGAACAGTCAAGAAGGAGCTGAAGTGGATGGGGACGAACCTTGACCACGCAGGAAGGGTTGTGAATCCCACAGTAGCTGTAAGTGATGAAGATGTAGATTCAGAGTCAGTAAGAAACAAGGTCGAGGAAAAGGCCATGAGAGGCTGAAGATCGAGCTCAAAAGGAGGAAGAGGAAGCTCCAAATCGAGCTGACGGCTGACCCCTTCCTTCCTCCCTTCTATACCACCCCAACTCTTCTGGTCTCCCATCAAAGGGAGCCCAGACCACCCTCCAAGCCTCTGGTAGAGTCTCGCCCCAGAAACCATCACGGAAAAGCGGACTAACCTGCAAGCATGCTCCACGACTCCTCCTCCCAACTTGAGATCCTCGAGCACCCCATCAAAGTCGTCGTCGAGCTCCTGGACCGCTCCTGCCTGTCCGTTCGGATGCCCGTGCTGATGGTTGTGTTCGTGCTGGTTGTGGTTATGGTTGTTGGAAAGGGAGTGGGTAGAAACGGACGATTCTGTCGCTGAAGGACGTTGAGAGGTCGCCGTGGTGAAGGAGGAGTAGGCGGATGCCGTGTCGTCTAGACCATACTACGAGAGAAGAAGGGATTCGAGGTTAGTCTAGGACCGTAAGAGACGGAAGAGGAGGGTCTACTCACTTGAGATGCGCCTTCGAAGGCTTCGAATTGATCCATCCAAAGAAGAGAAGGGAAGGAGGAGGTTGGAGGGAGCTCGACCTCTTTCAGGATCGAAGCTCGTTGAGGGCTTGAGATCTTCCTTGACGACGACTTTCTTCCTTTGATCAAGCCCAGAAACTTTCAGAGAGCACGCTCTGTCTCAAAAAACTCGTGATGTCATAAAAAAAAAAGGAAACCCAAAGCAACTTCCAACCCGATTCCCTCGAACGCGTCCCTTCAGCGCCTGTCTCTCCTCCTCGCAGCTTCCTACAGAATGAAGAAGACGGATGGAAGGTCAGTCTCAAGCTCAATCGAGCTCTTCGTTAACTGGCTCACCCTCCTCTGCTGCGTGTTGATCGTCCTGAGTCCAAGGTTGAGGAAACGATCGCCAAACTGAGTGAGAATGAGAACGACAGTAACGACGCTGACGAGGGGAGCTGAGGAGATATTGAAGGGTCAGAAGGTGTCCGTGGGGGTTGAGAAAGTGTAATTACTAACCAGCGATCTTCCAGAAGGACTGAGGTGTAAGAAGAAAGGGAAAAGACGGAGTCAGTGCAGTCCCTCTTCGACGCGACCCCTTCGAGACGAAACGAACCGCGATATCGCCGGTTGGGTTCGGTCCTCGCTGTAAGAGCAGGAAGGCAATCGGTCAGCTATTCAGTATCTAAAACAAAAATGAGTCCTACTCACAGGAGTTCCTCCTTCGCCGAAGACACCGATCTGTCGAGTCGAGGAAAAAGAAAACGGTCGAGGTGAGCTCAAGCGCCGCTGAGACTCGACTGACAGGTGACTCACGTCAGGGAACACACTGAAAAAAGGTGTTGAGAGTATTCGTCAGTGAACGGGAACGAAGAAGACGGGCAAGAAGGAGGAAGGACGGACCTGAAGTTCATTCCTACGAGGGAAACGACAACGACGAGATGAAGGTCAGCCTTCAGTCCTTTTTCCTGGAGGTGGTCGACGAGCTCGTGGGTGAGAAGCCGAACGAAGAGAGCATCAGGGTACCACTCGGCTTTGGAGTTGGAGAGACGAGTATAGTTGAGTGCGTCTTCGAGGGCGAGAGGGCTGGGAAGAAAGGAGAGGGAAGTCAGTCTCGTTTCGTTCCAAGACGCGGTCCGAAGAAGGTCAACGACAACTCACTGCAGCTCAAACTTGATCGCAATAGCCTTGAGGGCAATCCAGTTGAGTCCTTTCACGTTTACCCTGAGGAAAACAGTCGCAAATGAATCAATCAGCTTCGGCTCCCGAGAGAAAGCTCAAATTCAGACTCGACGCGCCCATCGCCTCACCAGGTAACCTTGCCATCCTGAGCGTCAGGATCAAAATTAGCGATGTACTCTTGAAGGTCGGCAGTATCCTTCTCTCGGAACTGTATTTCAACCAGCAAAGAAATCAGAGACGGCTTTAATGACGACCAACGGAGCCCTCCCTTTCTCCCTTCCCCTTCAGGACTGACCTTCTCTTTGTGAACCTGGAACTGGTTCCATTGTGATATCGAAACGTTCAGATGTTGGTAAAGTTGGCAAGAGAAGCGATAGAGCAGGTTAAAAGAGTCAGCTCAGATCGAATGAGGAAGAGGTTGAGCTTGGACTTAGGAGATCGCTCAACCGTTCTTCGGGTCGACTCCAGGTCTGTCAGCACGGGAAATGTAGAGAGGGGCGTCTATCAGTCCAACTTCAAACCAGATGCTCTTTTCGACCTTGAAGAAGAAACGCACTCAGCTCCCGTAGCCGAAGAAGACCAGTTGTACTTCCCCCTCTTCATCTCCACAGCTCTGACAGTTCGAAGATTCCTCACGGCAGATCTCAACCTCGGTCCATAAGCTGAGCCATTCCCTTCTCTTCTCGCTCCCGGAGGAGGAAGGGGAGGGAGGGTGACAGTCGGAGGAGCGGGAGGCGAGGAGGAGGAACGAGTTGAGCTCGAGACTCCGTGAAGGAGGTTGCTTCCTTCCCTTGAGTCGTCCCCTTCGTCTCGGAGGTAGGAAGTTGGAGATTCCATGTCTTGAAGGGGAGCCGAATGATGTTGAGATGAGAGCAAGCGGGTGGTGGACGTCGAGGGTTGAGAGTGAATGTACGGCATTCAGAGGGAGGGAGGGAGGCGGTGAGGGAGGAAACAACGATTCATGGCGGAGACGAACGGCTCCTCCCTTCCTCCAAACGACCACAACCTCTCGAGATATGTCAAGCTATGAAGGTGAGATATTCTACCTCATCGTCTTATCTGCGTCTTCCCGCACTACAAGAGCGTACTCTGACCCTCGAGCTCTTTCTCTCTTCCCTCGCAGATGATCACCCTTCGACTTCAGCCCCGGACGTTGAGACTGCTTCTCTTTCCCTAGACGAAATCTTGGAGGAGATTGAAGCTTCAGACGGTGGCCTCGTGCTCGTAGACGAGAATGGGAGACGAATGGTGGGTGACGGAGTTGTGGAAATGCTTGCTGGAGCGATGGGAGCGAGGTGAGCTCGACACTCCCTTCTTTCCCTCCTCCTCCCCTCCTTGTCCTTTCTCACTCCATCAGCAGGATTGCAGTCGCTAATCAGTCCTCCTATGCATCTATAGGAGTCAACGAGGAGCGTCAGCTGCGTATATCTCGAGTCTACCTTCCCTGACTCACAAGGATCTTGGGAAAGAGGGTGCGTTTCGTTCGACTCGCGTCTCCTCCACGTCTCCCTCGCTCACGTTCGTCTTCTTCGTTGCTCCCCCTTTCTCCAGACGAATCTTCTTGTGGCATCTGTCAAATACCTCTCCTTACCCTCGTCGATGAGGAAGAATACCACCTCGCTCTCGACTCGCCTGCGACTTCCAGGGAAACTTTGGGAGTCGTCACGATCGGATCCTGCTCCCATCTCTTCTGTCGACGAGACGCTTCCAAGTGGCTCAGCAAGGTCAGCTTCTACACCCGTTCATCTCTTCTCCCTTGAGCTGATCTCTCTGTCTTCTTCTGCTCCCTCCAGTCCAATTCCTGTCCTCTTTGTAGGTCTCCGTGCGATCCCTCTCAGCAACCACCTTCCGCCGACAGCCCTGCAGCTGGAACCCCACCCTTCGAACCACCTTTCCCAGGAGCTCCCTCTCTCCCTCCGAACCAGCAGCAAATGATGGACATGCTTCAATCGATGTTTGGAACGGGAGGAGGAGGAACGCCAGATCAGGCAGCGAGACAGAGGGACGAGGAGGAGAGGGAGAGTTTTTCGGGGATGTACTCGTAGCGTAGACCGAGTACGATGGTGCCAGACACTATTTTTTTGGTGGTTCATCTCTCTCCCTTCAAGAAAGAATCGTTGTCGCGACTCGAGACGCGTCGTCGACGACACGCGACGAACTCATTCAGAACCATCCTTCTCCAGCTCGAAGGTTCCCTAAACTTGTCTTGGCTATTTAGCACTGACTTCCCTCTTTATCACGAGACCCTATAGGTCGAGCTGCCCCACTTCTATTTCATCTCGGAGGAATCAAAGAGGCGGGACGCACTGCTTCGTTGATCAGCTAAGTTCAAGCCCAACTCTCTGTTCTACTCAACCTTCCCTCCTTCCCTCCCGTCCACCATGTCCCTCGAACCTCCTCCTACTCTTCCTACAGATCCCAACCTTCCTCTAGGGGACGAGGAACAATTACCGACTCAGATACCAGCCGAAACCGACACGGGGACGAGTAAAACGACGTCGTTGGCTGAATCCAAATCCTCGCCTTCCTCAATCTTTGCTTCAAGCACTCCCTCTTTGGCAAGCACTTCCCTCAGCTCGACTACCCCCTCGCCATCATCCTTTATAAGGTGAGCCTGAGCTCTACTCATTTTGAACATGAAAATCCTCCTCTATAGCACACAGGAGTAAAAGTCGAAACGAAGAAGCTGAACGAAGAAGCTGACCCTTGAGCTCACACCCTCTTGGTTTCCCTTTCTCAGCTCTTCGACGGCTTCCTCTTCGCGGAAGTCTTCCTCTCGTATCTTTTATATCTCCTCTCGTTCAACGTCTCGCCCTACGAGCACTCCCACTTCCGTCGTCGCTGCCGCATCAAGCTCAGGAGGGAAACGGCCGTCCCCTGCTCTCCCCATCGTACTCTCTCTGCTCGGTCTCGTCCTCGTCGCTGGACTAGGCCTCTGGTGGTTGTGCTTGAGGAGGAGAAGGCGAAATGATAGTCGAAGGCGAATGAGTGGGATCGGGCGTTGGAAAGGACTTGGGACGAGGGAGGTGTATCGAGATGACCCAGCACCGGTTGGAGGAGGAGAGGAGGGAAGGGGGGCGGGCGATGTCGAGATGAGAGCTGTTGTCGAGGAGGTAAGTTCAGCTTCTTTGAGCTATAGCATAGATTCGAGAGCTTTCTCTGACATCAAACGATCTCTCTCGTTATGCTCCCTCAGGCAGAGTCGACGCGTTCAAGCAGAAGAGGCCCTGGGGACCGTTCGTCTCTCGACACCGTCTCGTCAGATCCATATCTCCTCTCCGACATCTCTCACATCTCCACCTTCAACCCAACCCTCGAGATCCCTCAACCCAGTCACTCGTCACATGGAGCCTCACGTCCCTCCCACCACCCTCCATCGTCACCAGAGAGTCCAACTCCTCCCTCTCGCTCCGTCTCCTTCTCCTTTCTTCGGAAATCAGCCTCCCCACTCACAGGTCTCGTCGCCTCCCTCTTCCCAAGTGGATACGGAGCTCCTTCGCTTAGGACGGTGGTTTCGTCGTCGAACGAAGCGGACGATGGGGTCTCCCGCGCGTCGACGGTCACGAAGAGGTCGATTCCGACTCAACGGACGTTCATCACTGGGATGGAGTCGTCCGCTGGACTGCTGGAGGAGGGAAAGGAGACTATGGAGGAAGATGGAAGAGGGCAGGGGGAGACTGGCTCGATTTTGAAGCTGAGTGAAGTGCGGAAAGGGAGGAGGGAGATCTCGTCGGAGAGGACTCGTCCGGAGGCTGTCAGACGGGAGGGCATGAGAGGAGAGATCCACGATGTAGTTTAGGTTGTCTTTGGTTTGTTCTTGCTTCGCGGAACTCTTTTCTATACTATAGGACTTGCAACAGCAGAGGAGGATGAGGAGAGGATTGGTCAGGACGCGTCTCGGCCCGCCGACAACGCGCCTCGTTTTCTTTCTTTTGGCCCCGTTTGTTTCCGCCTGTTCTTCACTTTCGCGGACGTAAATAGATCGACCGAGAGCTGAATCCTGACTTGGCAGCGTAGCGAAGCCTGTGAATGCGAGGCCTGATAGAAGAGAAGGTCAGGCGAGAACGAAAGCGGATCGAACAGCTTTCACCTTTCTCTAAACGTTGGTTCTCCCTCAACGCCCACCCTTCCTTCCTTTCCACGATGCTTCTTTTTCAGCTCTTCATCGCTCTCGTTCTACTCTCCCTCGCCTCAGCTCAAATCTCCATCGAACCCTTCAACGAGCCTCCCTCCCTCTGCACTCCCATCGAGATTTCCTGGACCGCCGGCACTCCTCCCTTCGAGCTCAAGCTCTTCTCCGATACCAGGATCCTCAGCACTCTCGCTTCCTTACACGTAGAGAGATCATTCTCTTGGACTCCTCTTCGCGTTCATCCAGAGGAATCGCTGTACCTCACGATCTATGACGGATCGAGAACGACAATTGGGAAAAGCGGGAGGTTCGGAATTCGGGACGACGATCAGTGGGAGGTGGTGAATGAGACTTGCAGAGTGGTAGATCAGCTAGAGAGGAGTGTTAGTCTTAGTGAGGTGAGCATTTTTCGTTTTCTCTACAGATCTTTCAAAGCAGAAGGGCTGTTCTTGACGACGACTCATCGCTCATCGCCTTCCCGTTTCTCTCTCCTTTGTTTTTTTTTTAAGGCATCGGCCGCTTCTATCATCTCCAACCAGGAATCGATTCACTCTCGACCTTCGGAACCACTCCGAGTTGGGTGAGCTCGTTCTCATCTCCCGTCGGTTCTTATGAGTCGACGCGTCCTGACTTCTTCGTTGTTTCGCAGCCTCCTCATCTTCTTCGCGCTTCTTGGTGGTCTCGTCCTCTTCGGTATCCCACTTTGCATCTGGAACCGTCGAAGGCGAGCGAGGCTCATGCTTCAGACGAAGGAGCGTCTGATCACGTACGATGAGGCAGTCGAGTTCGACCTTTGGGGATCAGGCGAGGTCGCGTCGAGATATGGGTTCGTTGCTTTCCTTCTTGCTTCTTCAGCATGTCAGAAGTTGAAATCGTTCCTCTCTTTCTTGCAGACCTTTGCCGCCCTCGGTCTGTAGCTCCGCTTCTTTGGTTGGTAACTGAGATCGTGCGATCTGGGACGCGTCTCGTCTCCTCTCTTTGCTGATAACCTGTTTGTTGCTTTATCACTCATCACAACAGAGAGACTCTCAAACGTACCCGTCCATCTTCTCACACCTTGACAATCCACTCAACTCTCCGACCAACCTCATCTCCTCCTCAGATCCTCAGGTCGATTCGGTCCCAGGACCTCCTTCACCGCTCTTCCTCCAGCCCGACCTCCTCTCCCCGTCTTCAGAGGTTCCAGCCTACTCTGACGCTCTCAGAGCTGCACGAGCGAAAAGGTCGCCTTCAACGACTCGACCTTCGGGAAGAGGACGAGGAGAGAGGAGGACTTCGAACGCGTCGTCTGGAGCTCTCCCTCCTCCTTACAACCCCTTTGATACGTAAACATGTATAATGCTCCTTTCTAAACGTCGAATAAAAGATGAAGCTAAAGCAGAACCTGCAAGAAAGGGATAAAAAGGAAGGAGAGGGAGGTCAGTGGTCGTTCGAACGCGTCCAGAGCTCGACTACACAAATTTACTCACCGCTCAACTCTCCGAAACGACGGTGAACTTCGTCCTCAATCCTTCCGTCGATAACATCTGAACAGCTTTCATCGTTTCCGTCCTCTCCTCCTCCGACGCGACGACGAGGACTATCCCTCCCTCTCGGACGTGTTCCAGGCTTGTGATGACGGGGATCTTCTCCAAACGACCTAAGAAGTCCTGTCCATGATGTAGCAGCGTGTCGAGGTATAGACGAAGCTCGTCGAGACGAGCCAGGGTTGTGAAGGGTAAGGAGGCGGGGTGTACTTGAGAAGAATCGGCTTGATAGCTGTAACTGAGGACTCCTCGGAAGCTGACCGACTCGACCCTCGTCCAGTTCTCTAGATGAGGTGAGCGGACGTCCGACCATGGGCTGGAGAGGTGACCTGAGCGATGGGGGAGCTCATAAGCGACGTGGAGGGGATTGAGATGGGGGAGGAGTCGAAGGTGAAGCAGAGGTAGGAGGGTTTCTCGGTTGGAGGTGTTCAGGATGATGGTGATCTTGTCGAGTGGGATGAGTAGAGGTGGGTTCCCGTCGAAGTCGATGGTACGAGCGAAGTCGAGATCGAGGTGAGAGGAGAGAGGAGTGGAGGGGGAGTCGGGGAGGGAGGAGAAGTCGAGGGTGAGGGATTTGACCTGGAGGAGAGAGAGGTAGGAGTTGATTCTGAGCAGAGACTGAGAAGGCGGAAGAGAGTGAGCATAGTCAGTCTCGGGTTGGCAGTTCAGGTCCAAGATCTGCCGATAGGAGCAGGTGCATGATGGGCTGAAAAGGGAGGAAGTGTTCGAGCTCACCTTTGTCTCTCGATCCCTTCCAGAAAACAGCCCTTCTAAACCCTTCAAAGTCCTGATCTCGACGCGTCCATAGAGAATCTTTGAGGTTGCGATAAGAAAGTCCAAAGAAACGCCACCGAGGACGGCGAGGGTAGATGGGGAGGAAGCTTCAAAAACGAGAACGAGGATCTCCCAAGGGAGCCCACGACGATGCTGCAGAGAAAGAAAGGCAAAGATCGTCAGCTTTTGTCAAAGGTGGGCTCAAGATACGGGCCGATGGCTCACTTCTTCCATCCCGATCTGAACAAAAAAGGGGTGATGCGACGGCAAAAAAAGTGAGATGGACGTTGGCGAACAAATGAGCTTCGAACTTCCTTCCTTCCCTTCTTTTCTTTCCTTCTTTCCAACGACCAGCATCTCCTCAATGCCAACTGTGAAGCTCACCTTGCACTCAGGAGACGCAGCTCTCCACTCTTCACTGCTGGCCGAGCATCTCAAGCTCAAGACGTGGTACGAACAGAGCTTCTCATCCTACGGACTTCCATCGACCTTGGACGAGCTCGACGACGTCGGGCTCGAGACGTTGGAATCGATCTATCCCGTGAGCTTCGTCTATTTCCTACCCGTAGAAGGGCTATAGAGATCCACTGCGAAGTAGAAAGCACGGGGCAACGGGATATCTCGCCCCTGCTCACGCTGATGTTCTCTCTCTTGCCTTCTCTTCTCCCTTTCCGTCAGACCACCGAAACCACTCCCTCTCCTCTCCCAGTAGCACCACCTCCATCACTCGCCCTTCCACCATTCACCATTACTCTCTCCTCATCCGCGGGCCTCAAGAAAACCGTCCAGAACTTCCTCGCCCTATCCAAGACTCTTCCAAAGTTCAAAAGCAAAAGATCTCCGTTCCCAGATCTCTCCTTCCTTTCTCCCCTGGGAAGCAGGGTCTTCCGGATCGAAGACGACTTTGTAGCTCAGATGGGAGATGTGACGAGAGGGGACGGGAGCGGAGGAGAGTCCATATGTGAGTCGAGAACGGTGAGAGAAGAAGGAGAGGAGCTGATCCGTCGCGACGCGTTTGCTGATCATCGTTCTTTTCTGAGCAGATGGAGGGACATTCAACGACGAGAAGGAAGGTTTCAAGATTCCTTTCGAGCTGGGAACCGTTGCTATGGCCAGTGGAAGCAGCAAGAACTCGAACACGTCTCAAGTGAGTCGTGCGTCTTCCGCTCGACTTCCCTTCTTTCGATTCCCGTGCCTCGCCTCCGAAACTGAATTCTCTCATCCGCTTCCCTCTTCCTCTCCCTCAGTTTTTCATCACTCTCACTTCTACTCCAAGCCAACTCCAAAAGCTCACGGGGAAGCACGTCGCGTTCGGACAGACCTCTGATCGGGACGCTCTCGAGCGGCTCTCGAAGCTGGCGAACGGGAAAGGAGGGACTAGGGAGCCTGTTTGGATCGGGAGTATCGAGGTGGTCGAGGAATGAATGAACTTCAGCTCGAACGGTGACGTGCGAAAGGAATCGAGAGCGAGAGCACGAAGCCGACGCGTTTTTCCTTTCTGAATCTGCATGCGTCTGAACAATCAAAGCGACATCTAAGACCGAGAACTACAGCGAGATAGATTTCCCAACCCCTTCACCGAAAACACCAGAGAACCCTCTCCCTCTCCTCCTCAGATCGTCTCATTCCACCCCGGGAAGGCCTCGTACTCCCTGATTTCCTTCTCGGTCCAAGCAGGGAAATCCTTCTCGAAGGGCACGAGCTGCTCCTTCAGCCTCTCCTCTTTCGACGAGGTGGTAACAGCCACGATCCCCTTCGAGCAAAGCCAGCCGAGAGTGGCTTGACCCGGAGTGATGATTTTGCCCGTCGCTTTGCTGAGTCGTTTGGCGACTTTCTCGACGATGGAATCGGCGGGACCTCCTGTTTGAGAATGGTTAGAAATGAAAGACGGTCAGTGATCGGTTGGTGGGAGCAGGAAGGAGAGGGACGTGCGAGGAAAAGAGGGGAGAGAAGACGAACCTGGAGCTGAAGTGATCGGAGTCAACGAAGAGTAGGCTTCGATGAGGATGCCTTCCTTCTTAGCCAGGTCGAGCAGAGGTTGATGAGATTGAGCGTTGTAGGCGTGGTAGCGAATCTGGTTGACGGCGGGTTTGATTCGAGCGATGGAGAGGAGTTCAGAGAGCTGAGTCGCGTCGTAGCTTTTTTGAACAGCAAACAAGTCGAATCAGCGGCTGTTCTGTGAGGAACAGAAGAGGCGGAATGGAAAATCGTACTTGGAGACTCCAATCTGTAGATTCAACAAAAGCACAGAGGCGAAGTCAGCCCTCGCTCGAGTCAGAGACGACAAGAAGGAAAGCGAGACGAAGACTGACGGATCGAGTGAACCCCTGCTCCACGAGCGCTTCCATTTTCCGCCACACGTCCAGAGGATCCTTCACGAAGACGGGAGCATGAATGAGGTACAGATCCACGTACGAGACTCCCAACTGCGAAAAGAAGAGAGAAGAGAGAGTGAGGTTGTTGGAAGAGGAGCGCTCGTCGCCCGAGTCCTCCTTCATTGCTCAACCACTGCAGACCAAACCCAAACGCACCTTCTCCAACGAGCTAGAAATCTCAGCCTCTACATCCTGTCCATGCAGAGCATCGAACTTGGTTGTAATATACAGGGCTTCCCTAGCAATCCCACTAGCGGCGATCGCGAGGCCAGCTGTGTCCTCGTTAAAGTAGATCGCACTCTCATCTAGTGCGCGGTAGCCCGTCTTGAAGGACAAGAGAGCGTTCTCTGTGACGTTGGAACCCTTGAGGACTGATCCGACACCGAAGAAGGGGCTGGGGATTTGATTCCCGTCGTTGAGAGCTTGGGGACGGAGGGGAGTCAGCGGAGGAAGGGCTGCGAGTTGAGCTTGAACGAGCTCACTATATAGAACGTGCCCTGGAAACTGAGTTGGTGGGGTTGCTGCAGAGTTGAATATCTTCTCTGTGAGGGTAGAGAGGAGAGGGAGGAGAGTTGGGATGTACATTTGGGTGTGAGTGTTGAACGTTGAAGGAAGAGACCATGCTTGCGAGCTCGGAAAGACGAGACGGGTTCAGCCGTTTTTTTTTTTTCTTTTTCTTTTTAAAGTCAATCGTGAGGCATGGGCATCGAGACTTGTAGAGAAGGAAAGACGAAACGAGAGAGACGATGTGAACGAGAGAGAATCAAAAAAGCGTTAAGGAGCGAGAGATGAGATTAGGGAAAGTGTGTAGGTACTGTAAGAACGAAAGTAAGGAGAAACAAGAAGCCCTCGATTTATCTACCTATCCCCCAAGTTGGCTCTCGACGACGACCTCGGCGTCGAACTCCTCGACGCGCCTCCTCCCCCACCCGACGACGGAGGACCGTTCGGAGGGTTCAGCGGACTCTTCGAGCTCGAAGAGTTGAGTCGACTCCTCGCGGCTTGTTGATCTGGAGATCCGTTTCGAGCGCCGCCGCCGTGGAACGAAGGAGCTGGGGAGTGACCGTTGTTGCTTCCGGCGTAAGGGTTGGAAGGAGGGAGGTATCCCATGGGAGACTGGCCGTTGGAGGAAGGGAGAGGCATCCCTCCTCCGTAGGGCATCATTCCTCCTCCGTACGGTCCCCAAGGAGGCATTCCCCAGCCCATCCCGCCCATCCCCATCTGAGGAGCCATTCCTCCCATTCCTCCCATCATCGGAGAGGTAGAGCGTCCGTTGTCGTCTCCTCCGACTTGAGATCCAGCTTGAGAGTAGGACATCATGGCCTCTGAGGGAGGGAAGAAGAGAAAGAAGATGAGACGAAAGGTCAGCACGAAAGGGCGCGAAGGAAGAAGCTGAAAGACGAAGACGAACGTTGATAAGCAGCTTGAGCAGCCATCATAGCAGCCTGAGAGTCGACAGAGCGTTGGAAAGAGTCAGTTCGAGCTTCACGAAACAGCGAGACGAAGAGATCGAGACTCACCATCTGAGGATCCATTCCTCCTCCGTAGCCTCCGTAAGACGATCCTCCTCCTCCCATCTGACCCATCTGAGGCATACCCATTCCCCAAGGAGGCATCACCCCCGGCTGCATTCCTCCTCCTTGCTGTTGGCCGTAAGGGTTGTAGCCGTATCCTCCTTGTTGGCCCGACATCGCCTCGAGTTGTTCTCGTTGAAGAGCGTCGATCTTCCTCGCTCGTTCCTCCTGATAAAACGAAACCGAAGCAAAGAAGGAAGAAAGAGAGTCAGTACCTTGTCGGGGAGGAAAAAGAGCTGGGCGAAGAAGTTGAACTGACGGCTGTTCGACGATCTCGTTCTCGTTCGGTCATGGCTGCTCCGACTCCTCCCTCACGAGCTCGATCTCGTTCGTGAGCGGTGATGGCTCCGAGAAGTCCAGTCTGAGGAGGAGGAGGTTTCGAGGGTACGTTGACTGCAAAACATTAGAGCTCCAGTCAGCGAACGAAGAAGGAAACGAACCCCCTAAAAACGACGCGTCAAAACTCACCAAGCGACCCTCCCGTCTCCCTCGCCAACTCCTCCTGCCTCTTCGCCGACCGATCGTTCCTGTCCTCCAACCCAGCCTGCAGAAGTCCGTTCGGGTTGAAAGCCTTGGTGAGTCCCTCCTTCGCCTCGACCTCGACGAACGCAGAGTTGGTTTCCTCGGCTCGACCTCCGTGAGGGTTGGTGTTCTCGAGGTGGTTGGTCCAGACGGAGCTCCTCGACTTCCCGTTGATGGCTCCTGGTCGAGGAACGGGTTGGTGGAGCTGGTGATCCGACTCGTAGCCGCTGTAGGAGGAAGCTCGCTGACCGTTCCCGCTGCCGTTTCCTCCGTAGTTCTGATCGTACCCGGAAGGAGATCTCGACGAGGATCCTCCGTTGGCGAAGGCTGGTCGAGGAGGCTGGAGATTCTGCTGTCGACCTCGATCGTACTGGGACTGGTGTTGTTGCTGCTGCTGCTGCTGCTGGTACTGGTCGTAGTTCGATTCCGGTCGTCGACCACCGTCTCCCGAGTCATTGAAGTTCCTCGACGAGGACTGCTGCTGACTTGGGTTCTGAGGAAGAGGTCGACCGAGTCCAACGCCTCTTCTCGCCGAGAGATCCGACTGCGACGAAGCCTGAGGCTGCTGAGGGTAGGACGAAGTAGGTCTCCTGGGCCCCGAGTCGACGGATCCTTCGTCGTCGTCGTCGTCCTCCTCCTCGCTGCTCTGAGCCCAGTTGTTTCCCTTCTTCGCCGACTTTCCTCGACCGGCGACGGCCTTTCCCTTCCCAGGTTTAGTGAGAGCGTCGTCCCTCTGCTTCTCGGACGCCTCTGCTTTGGCTCTCCTCTCGGCGGCGCTCTTCCCTGGTCCGAACGAGGAAGGGTAGGCCTGCTGCTCCTGGTTCTCGACTCGAGAGGGTTCCGGGGGAGGGCTGAAGGAGGTTTGGATGGGAGGAAGATCCTCTCGTGAGGCTTGAGAGACCGCTCGAGGTTGAGGGGGGAGAGCTCGAGTCTTGACGGGGGAGGTAGAGGAGGGAGAGGTTGCGTCGAGGAAGGACATGGCGGCGAGAGCGTCGGCGTTGTGATCCGAGTGATCGTCCGACTCGGCTCGACGAGACTGCTGCTGCTGCTGCTGGACGACTGCAGGAGCTGGCGAGAGATTTCGGGGGAATGGGACGACCTCCTCCTCGTCCGAAACGACGGGCATCGTTCCAGCGGCTTCCGAGACGACGCGACGACCTGGAGCAGCTCGAGCTCCGGAGGGACGACGACCGAGGTTCACCATCTCCCGCTTCGTGCTCGACGTTGAAGTGGCCGATGGAGGACTGGAAGAAACCTCGAAGGCTCCGCTGGAGAGGGGAGGGGTTCGACCGGAGGACTGATTGAGACGAAGCGAGAAGAACACGGTCAGCCTAAATCGTCTAAGAGAAGAAAGGTTTCAACGGTACTCACAACATCGATGGGAGCTGAATGTCCAGAAGACGAGACCGGTCGACTCGACGAGAGCTCTGGCGGGAGGAGAGGACCTCTCTGACTCGACTGAGAAGGAACGGGAGAGTTTCGAGCCTCGATCCCTCGAGGATCCGCCGACGAGCGATGTCCGACCGATCCTGAAGGCGTCGATTCCGTCCGAGGAGCTGACGAGCTGGCGTAGACGACCTGCTGGGGAGCTCGAGAGCTCTCGAAAGCGTTGAAAGCTCCTGGTCTTGCGACCGTGGCCACTCCGTAAAGCTCGTCGTCGTCGGAGCCTGGAGCGAAGTCGTTCTTTGGCGTAGGCTCTGGTGGAGGAGCGGTGACGACGGCACGGGGTTGTTGAGCGGGAGCTGGTGCTGATCGAGGAGGAGAAGAGGGAGTAGCAGCGAGAGCGGGAGCGGCTTGGGCAAAGGAGGTGGGAGGGTGGTAGGATTCCGGGGACGTGACGAGGTTGGGAGGTTCGTTCTCGTCGAGCTGATAATCCGTCCGACTAGGTCTGACGTCCATCGTTCCTGGGAGAACCTGCATCGACGCTGATTTGTTAGATCCCGATCCTGATCCGTTCGCCTGCTGCTGAGCGTAACCGTTTCCGTTCGCGACGGGTCGGTCGACGGGCCTGTCGAGGAAGGAGGACGACGACGATCCCTGGCGTTGATGTTGCTGCTGATCCGAACGCTGCTGAGTATGAGCATACTGCGAGTTGGTGGTTGGAGACTTGGCCCGAGAAGAGACTGGCACCGGCGCTGTAGACTCTCGAAGAGGGGATCGAGGAGGAGGGGAGGAGGGAAGAACGGGAGCGGCTTCGTTCCTGGAGGAAGTGGAAGGAGGAGCTGATTCTTCGTCTCCGAACGAGAAAGGTGGAAGTTGGAACGTTGAAGATTTGGGAGCGGGGGCGACAGCTGGTGCTGGTGCTGAAGCTCCGACCCCTCCAGCCCCTCTTCCCGACTCGATGCTGCCTCGACCTCCGTCGACGCTGTCCCTCGGTGTCTGGACACGACTTCCGTTCTCAGGAGCTTCGGGTACTCCCTGGAGAGCAGGCTGTCGAAGCTGGGAAGGGTTGGCTCCAGGAGGGCCTCCGCCGTGCTGGAGAGGAGGTTGACCGTTCATCCTTCGAACGAGGATGTCCCTGAACCGTGAGCGAACGAACGAGGCTCGAGAGATGGAGATCTCGTCGGGGTTGGGGATGGGTTTGGTGATGAAGAGATCGTCTTGAGTGTCACCGTGCTGATGAAGAGAAAGGAGAGACGGTCAGTTCGACGTTCGCTTCGAGAGGAAACGAAGGGAGGAGGAGGACGAACAGGGTGAGCGAAGAGAAGCGATTTGGGATCCCTGGCGTCCCACGAGTAGTTTCCAGGTCGACCGTAGAGGTTGAAGGCGTCGTGGAAAGCTGGAAGAAAAATAATGAGCCATGTTAGCTTTTCGCACAAGCGAGGGGAGAGAAAGAACGAGGAACGAGCTCACCAGCCAACCACTTCAGCATATCCGACCTCTTCCCCGACGTAAACGTCTCTCCCTCCTTCTCCATCGGAATCATCAAGATCCAGCCCTCGTCCCTCCTAGCAGCAGTCCCCATCGCCTCTCCCGTAAGGTGTCCCTCGACCTTGAACATCGCCGAGTTGTCGATCTCCGTCTCGACCTCAGGGAAGACCGCGAAGGCTTGACTGACGTCCGTGACGTTGAGGAAGGGGACCAATCCCGACGACGCTGGGGATCTCGAGACAGTCGACTTGGGGGGGAAGGTGTAGAACTGAGCCGAAACGACAGGTCGACCTCCAGCTGCGACTCCAGCGAGAGACATTTCCGACGGACGACGCGCTCCCATTCCTGTTGGCGACGACTCTCCTGGGACGGGAGGGTAGGGAGTGGTGACTGTTTCTGGGGAGGAGGAGGAGTTGCCGAAGAGACGAGAGATCCTGTTCTTGGATTTGGAAGCTCCGGCTTTGGCGTCGTGAGACGAGGGAGGATGGGAGGAGGAGTTGGTGTTGTTCGAGCCGGGAGGTCCTTCGATGCTGAGGACGACCCAGAGGTGAGTCCAAGATCGAGATCCGAAGGTTCGAACGTCGAACCATCCTGCAATTCGATTGTTGTTTTGGGAGAGTGGAGGAAGAGGGACTCCGACGGATCGGATGCTGAGGAAGGAAGGAAACGAAAGGTCAGCTCGAGCTCGAGCTCGAGGACGAACGAAGGAAGCTGAACGAAATCTGTTTACTCACAGATGGCCAGTGTAGATCTCCATCAGACGACTCGACTCGTATCCAGCCAGCCTAATAGCAGTGACCCATCTGTTCCGAGGAAAGCCAAACGCGTCAGACTCCTCGAAACGCTGCTCTCTAGGGCTCAACAGAAGTCAAGATCGATCGAACTCACTCCATCATGATCTCCTTGTTCGGACACGAGAACAGAACCGAGTTGAGTCCAGCCGTGTTGATCGAGAAGACGAAAGGATGAGGACCGGAGGTAGGATCGTGTCGCGTAGGAGGAAGAGGTTGGATGAGATCGACGAAGGAATCGGTGGTGTTGATTCGGTTGGGATGCTTGTCCTGTCCGCGAGCGTTGGCTTCAGCGACTTCCTTCATGTTCCATACGTCTGTTCAGAGCCAAGTGAGAAGAGAGAGAGAGGAGGATCAGCGATCGTTCAGTCTGAGGGGCGGCTTGGTGCAAGGGTCCGAGGGAAGAGAGGAGGAGAGGAGAGGAGGAGGAGGAGGACCCAACACTCACGAAGGATGATTCCCCTCAGCTCGACCCAAACTTCCTGCCAGTCGTTCCCAGGCGTTCCAGGAGGTCCAGCTCTGTAAGAGAGAGGTGAAGGAAACATAAAAGAAGAAGGAAGAAAGGAAGAAAACGTCATCAGCTCGAGATTCGTTGACGAAAGGAAGGAGGAGCGAGAGAGAGGGAAGGTGAGCTCACCTCGGATGCTTGCCGTCGGCTCCAGCAGCTACCATACTCTTGAGGGTGGGTGGAGACGTAGCGTAGACCTTGTTGGGTTGAGCCATGATGAGATCGAGTGCGAACTGGAGCTCTCCCATCGACTTTGGAGAAGCGGAATCGGGACCGTCTTGAAGCGAGTTACGACGAGCGAGATCTTGAGAGTTCTGCTGATGTTGACGATCCTGTTCCTTGATGGGTGGAGGTGGAGGAGTGGATCCAGCTGTAGATGGGTTGGAAGTAGAGGATGGTTGCTGGGAAGGGAAGGGTTGAGGTGGGGGAAGGGATTGTTGCTGGTGCTGCTGGGGAGGAGGAAGACGACCCTGCTGCTGAGCTCGAGACTGAGCTTCGTGCTGCTGCTGCTGTTGCTGTTGTCGTTGGTAGGCTTCCCACTGGTCCCTC
Organism: Mrakia frigida; assembly: GCF_051309035.1. Taxonomy (NCBI): domain Eukaryota; kingdom Fungi; phylum Basidiomycota; class Tremellomycetes; order Cystofilobasidiales; family Mrakiaceae; genus Mrakia; species Mrakia frigida. Next base: position 628,926 of record NW_027481275.1, read on the forward strand.
GTCATCTGCTGTGGTGGTTGTTGTTGTTGGGGAGGAGGGGTAGGTGCGCTCGTAAAACTGCTGGCATACTCCTCGTTTGAAGCCGAGAGTCTAGAAGTTGTCCTCCCGAGGACTCCTAACATTCCGCCTCCCTTCCCTCCTTCGTGATGACCGCCAGAAGAGGAAGAGTGCTTGTCCTTGGATCCTCCTCCCAGCCCGAAGAAGGATCTTCTCTTGTCCTTGGTTGGAGGTGTTTGAGGAGGAGTAGCGATGATGGAGGGATTCTGATGGGACGTCGTGCGGGAGAAGGAGGGGTCGTTCTGCTGAGAGCTCATCGATGTCTTGCGATCTCGATGAAACATGGCCCTGAGAGAATGGAATGGGAGAATGGATGAGCGGGGAGTCGGCTGAGAGAAAGGGGAGAGGGCTGAACGTACGAGAAAGGGAAGGAGAAGGGAACGGAAAGGCGAGAAGGTGATGGTTTGGGGGAGCTCGACGGAACGCTGTGCGAAGGGAGAAATGGCCGATGCCGTTTGGTTAGTGACGAACACGAGCAAAATTGCTTTAAGTGGATGTGTAGAGACATTGAGAGGGATTTATGGAGCTGTGTGCGAGTCTATGGCGATGCGAAAATTCTCACAGCGAACGGAGAAACTGTCGACGAACCGCGCTTCTCCAGTCTCGTCGACTCTCGCAGGCTGGGACGGCTGCTTTCCCAGCTGTTCTTCTGCGCTCGAGCAACGTCGAAAACGCATACCAAAGCAATCAAACCACCCTATCACCCCCTCCTCGTCCCGTCCCGTCAAAAGCCCAAATCCAAATCGAGCCCACGACGCGCTCTTCTTCGGCTCCCCTCAAGATCAATCTCCCTCGGGAACTTCCCGTACTTCCAGCACTCTTTGTACTGTCGAATGAGCTTCAAAGAGATGGGAAGTCTCTTGACAAACCAAGGGAACGGAGGGAATTTCTTCCGCGAAAGAGAAAGGAAGCAAGAAAGCGACGCGTCCGAGTCGGTGTGTCGAGAAGAAGGGAAGAAGGGAAGAAGACTCGCTATCTCAGGTTGAATGTTCACCATCGCTCCTACATACCAAAAGGAAATCGTCCGAAACGAAGATGGTGAGCGAGCGAACGAAAAATCGAAAAAAGAGAAGACTCGAGAAAGCACCAGGCCAGCGTCTCCTCCGCAGAATACCCCATAATCCACTTCATTAATCTCCAACGGATCTTCCTTCATAGACGACAGTACTTTAGTAGTCCCTTTCAACCACTCGCTCTTTGCTTCTTCCAGGCTCGTTCAGCAGCACCGACAAGGACTGAACATCACGTCGCCTCCCTCCTCATCCTCATCCTTCGGACTGTTCAGCTGCTTCTCTGCTGTTGCGGTTCTGCTACTAGACACTCAAATTAATCCAGGGCTCTCTGCCCACAGGCGAGTCGTCGGATCGCGTCCGAAGAGGCACTCGAGAAGGGAACCGCTTCGAGTTCGTTCATCTAGCTCGAGTTTTTTTTGATTCCCTTGGAAGCTGAGATCCTTGACGTGGAGAAGTGGGCCGGAACGTGTACGGAACTCAAGAGCTCACCTATCTTGACCCTGGCCGGAAAGGAGGAAGGAAGTTTTCCGGGGGCGATCTCATCAACAAAAGCGTCGGGCAATTGGGTGAGTCGCCTGTGTCTCTTCTCCTCGCCTTTCCTGCGGTTCTGGGACCGAAATTGCGTAGATATGACTCCTTTGAATACTGAGGACGTTCCTACTTTGAACTTTCTTTGTCTCGTTTCAGTAGCTCCTGGAAGGACAAGAGCCGAAGGGAAAACAGCCATTCCGACGCGTCGGCACTCGACGGCTCAATCTCTCAACGTCTATCTTTGACGATCCTGCGGCCCACCCAAGCCCACCTGAAGCCGGCCCAATCTCCCTCTCTCTCATCTGCTGACCTTGGCGCAGGCTACGTAAATTGATAGCGGTCCTCTCCTCACAGATCTCCTCGCAACCTCCACCTTCAACTCTTCTCCTTCCTGCCCTTCTTCCCAGCCAACAACCCCGACCCCAACCACCTCTCCACCTCCACCATGGACGACGAGAAGAAGATCGACACCTCTGGTCAACACTTCGAGCACGCTCCCAACGGGGAACCTGCGATTCACGAGACCGACTTGTACCGCGAAGGATTCTCCTTTCGACGAGTCTTCCACCGCCCCGACAACTCGAAATTCTTCCAAGAGGCTCTCGACAAGTACGGGGAGGATGGATCCATTGATCCTGAGGCTGAGAGACGCCTAGTGCGAAAGCTCGACTGGACAATTATACCAGTGCGTCGAGCTCGTTTCTCCTCTCATCATCTTCTCTGTGTGGGACTCTCCGTTTTGCTCGAAGCATTCTGTTGAACTGAACATTCTTTTCTTGAACCTCCCCAGATCCTCGGAGTGAGTACTTTTTCCTTCTCGAAGCATCAGCGTTGCGGGACGCATCAAACTTTCGTCGACTTTGCTGACCATCTCCGACGCGTCGTTCTTCTCCTCCCTCAGATCTGCTACGTCTTCTGTGAGTCCTCGGCAAGCTCACTTTTTCGTGGCGGTTGGAAGCTAACTTTCACTCGCTGCTCAACCACTATCTCGCAGACTACGGTGAGTTTCAAGCTCCCGTCTCAAATCATGTCGACTCGAGTCGAAGCTCGAGAGCTGACTCCCTCCTCCCCCCTCTTTCTGTTTGCCTTATCAGTCGACAAAACAACCCTATCTTATGCCGCGATTTTTGGTATCAGAGAGCCCAAGCCTGTAGGACTCAACCTCCAAGGAACCGATTACTCGTGGCTTTCTTCGTGAGTCGCACCGTCCCTCTCGGTCTTTCGTTCCTGATCCTCATCTTCCTCTCGTCTCTCCTCAGAATCTTCTACTTCGTGAGTGTCTACTTCCATCTCATTCCTCTCTCTCTCACCTCCGCTGACCTTCTCCCCCTTTTTGTTCTACTTCAAAGGGTTGGCTCGCATGGGCTATTCCGTCCAACCTCTTGCTTCAGAAATCACCCGCTGCAACCTACCTCGGATTCAACATCTTCATGTGGGGTGTCCTCCTGATGGCCCAAGGTACGTTCGAACTTAACGGAGAGAGACCAGGCGACGCGATGCTGACTTCCTTTCGACTTTTCCCTTCCTCTCTTCAGCCGCTGCTCAATCCTTCGGTGCTCTTCTGGCTCTGAGGTTCCTCTCTGGAGCTGCCGAGGCGATCGCGGACCCAGCTTTCATGCTGGTAACATCCATGTTCTACACAAGAGCGGAACAGCCTTGGAGAGTGAGTTTCGCTCGTCTCCATCGTATTGTTCGAACAGCCCGCTGAACGGCCCGCGACGCGTCGTTCTCTTTTCTCAGATTTCGTGCTGGTACGCTTTCAATGGGGTTGGGACCGCTTTCGGTGGTCTCTTGGGATTTGCTATCGGAAACATCAAGGGGGCTCTGCAGTCATGGAGATACGAGTCAGTTTTTATCGAGTCCTTCACGCTTTCCGCTCGTCCTGATCCCATCCCGAACTCGTTTCTTCCTCCGGTCGCAGATTCATCGTCATCGGAGCAGTGTGCTCAGCTTGGGGTCTTCTCATTCTATTCTTGCTTCCATCCTCCCCTGCGACCTCGGTGTGGTTGAATAGGGACGAACGTCTGATGGCTGTCGCAAGATTGAGGGGAAATCAGGTCAGTTCAATTGCCCCCTCTTCCTCTTCCTCTCCCAGCTGACGTTCCTAAATTACACAGACTGGAATCGAGTCAAGTAAGATCAAAATTCACCAGATCAAGGAGGCTTTTATGGATCCGAAAACGGTGCGGATATCTTCTCTCATCGCGTCCGCCCGAGAAGCTCAACTCACTCCTCTCGCCCTTTCTTCCCCCACAGTACCTCTTTTTCCTTCTCGGATTCGTCGGAAACATCCCTAACGGAGGGATTTCCAACGTGAGCTCTGTCCTTTTCTCCTTTCCGTCTCGAACTTAAACTGATGCTCGCCGACTCTTCCTTCTTGTAGTTCTCGACCTTGATCATCAGAGGTCTCGGGTTCGACACTCTTAAAACCGCTCTTCTCGGAATCCCCCAAGGAGCACTCGTGGTGATCTGGATCACTGCTGGGGCTTTCCTCAACTCGAGAATGCCACCCAACTCTCGAACGGTATGTACGTCGTCGCGTCCGGGATCTCCGTTCGACTGAGAGACTAGCAGCTGACCGGGTTCCTCTGTCTTGGTATCCAGATCGTTTGCATGCTTTTCATGATCCCAACGTGAGCTCACACAAGGCTTTCGGCTGAGAGGGTGAAGCTCTAACTGACTTCTTTTTCGCCGGCGCTTCTGACAGGATCGGAGGAGCCCTCGGATTCCTTCTCGCTCCGAAGGACGCATACGTCGGACGTCTCATCGCCTTCTACATGACTGTGAGCTCCCTTCGTTTCTTCCAAGAGTGAGAATTGCACTGACGACTTTCTTTCTCTCAGGGGTCCTACCAGACAACTTTTGTTTTGTCTCTCTCACTCATGTGAGTACATGTATCTTCTCTCCTCTTACTTCGATCCTTCGACTCGTAGGCTGATCGACCCTACGCCTCCTATTCTCACAAGCACATCGAACGTGTGAGTAGCAGTTTCTCCTCGTCCTTTCGAACTTCGAGCTGATCCTTTCGACGCGTCGCATCTCTCAGCGCCGGTCAATCGAAGAAGATGGTCGTTACCGCTCTGATTTGGTTCGGAGCTTGTGTCGGGTGAGTTTATTCTACTTTTGCTTCATCAGATGCAACCCTTTCTGACTTTATTCTTCGTCGCAGGAACATCGCTGGTCCGTCATCGTTCTTCTTTTCCTCCCTCTTCCTCTTCCCTCTTCCCTCTTCAAACTTTCGCTGACGCTTTACCACCCTCCCGTCCCACAGGACCGTTTTTCTACAAAGCCGACCAGCTCCCACCTACAAGTTGGGAATCGGGTCTATGCTTGCTGCCAACATCATCGAAGTGCTCATCATCCTCGGCCTTCGACTCAACTTCATCCGAGCCAACAAGAGGAAAGCCCTTCAACGAGCTGCTCTGGAGGCTGCTGGAGTGGAGGAAGATGATCTGAAAGGAGTCAGACCCACGGAGAATAGTACTGCTTTCGCGGACCTTACCGACTTCGAAAACCCCAAGCGAGTCCACCCCTCGTTCGCGAACCGCTCGACGACGCGCCTGGAGCTGACTGTTTTCTCCCCTCCCCTCTTCTTCATCCAGCTTCGTTTACGTCTATTAGTTGCTTCGTATTATCATCTTTAGTTCCCGAGTTCGAGAATCGTTCCCTTGTAATTTTATGGCCGTCTCTTTGAAGTCGGGAGGGGAGGAAAGCTCGACGACGACTGATTCAAGCTTCACGCACTTCTGAATCGCTTCTTGGAGGGTCTTCGAAGTACCTCAGTATCTTTTGTTCCATAGCTAACGCGCCTTAGACTCACTGCAAAAAGGTGGCCTTGCCGAGAAGATCAACAAGGTCGTTTTCGAACTCCGAGCGGAGAAGGTGAGCTCCGTCTGACCTCTCTTCTTCTCTCCCAACCCTTCATCGTCGTCGACCTCAACAAACTCACGCGATGCCTCGACGGTCACTGGACGCCTCTGCTTCGGACGTCCTCATCAAGAAACCCTCTTCTTCCGACAGCGTTGAGGTCATCAAAGGTGAGGAAATGAGCAGGACGCTCCTTCCCTTCGTTCGCTCGAGCTCATTTCCCTTCGCCCTTCTTCCCATCTCAGCGTCCCTATCAGCTCTCGGACTCCCTCCAACTGGCAAGAAGGAGACCATACTGAAGTCAGTAGCCTTCATTCTTCCCACGCTTCTCCCTTCAGCTTGATCGCTTCGATCAAGCTGCTTCGAGCTGACCTTTTCGCTCCTTCCCCATCTTCTGCACGCTCCGTCCTCCCAGGCGCCTCAAGAAGGCATGGCACCACTACACTACTTCGGCAGCTCAAGAGGAGAAGGAACAGGAAGAGCTGTTGGAGAAGGAACGACTCAAGCGGATCGAGGCTGAGAAGAAGGACTTCCATCAGACGGCTCGAGGAGTGGGCACCTCCTCTCCTCCCCCTTTCCCTCCCCGTCCTTCTAGGCTTTTGCCTGACTCCACTCCACTTTCGATTCTGGCTTTATAGAAATACAAAGCCTTCCTAGTCCTCGACATCGAAGGTACCTGCGAGTCGGGGAAGAGTTTCGACTTTCCCAACGAGGTCATCGGTGCGTTCGCTTCTCACCTCGACCTTGACCTCCCGTCTCGTTCTCGAGAGTTTGCTGACCTTCGAATCCCCTGATGCCTCGTTAACTCACCAGAGTTCCCAGTCGTCCTTGTCAAATGGCGACCTATCGCGGCTGCGTCTTCCTCTTCTTCCTCCTCCGACCCTCAACCTCTCCACCACCAACAAGAGCTCTACGTCGTCGACACCTTCCAAACCTACGTTCGACCTACCTGGAGACCGAAGCTCACTCTGTTTGCCACCAGTTTGACCGGAATAACTCAAGTCAGTCGATCCTTCATTCGAGTTCCTTTCTCATCCGAGAGAGTTCGAGCTGGTCTCCTTCGTCCCTTGTTTACTTCCCTCCTTCTTTGCGACAGGAACAAGTCGATAAAGCCCCCACGTTCATCGAAATTCTCCCCTCCTTCTTATCCTGGATGAAGAAGCATGGTCTCGAGCACCTCGACGACGACAAGGACAGAGACTGGCTGTGGGTGACGGATGGAGTGAGTCGCCTCGCTTTTCTCCCTTGTTCGCTTGCCCATCTCTCTCTTGTCGCAGCAGCTCACTTCCACTCTGCATGTTTCTTTCCATCAGGCTTTCGACCTTCGAGACTTTGTTCGTCGCGTCTTTCCCTTCTTTCTCGTTGCCGTCACTCGCGTCTCACCTTTCGTCGTCTGTTCTCTCTTCCAACTCCAGATCGCCAAGCAGTCCTTCATCTCCAAGATTCCTCACCCCTGGTACCTAGCTGGAGACATCCTTGATCTGAAGGAAGCCGTAGCTGCGCTGCTCACGAGGCAATGGGAGGAGCGAGGAGGGTTCGACGCGCCTTCGGAGGTCGCTGCCATCGATCCTCCACCTTCAACGACCGAGGATCCCAGCACTACGGTGGTGGAAGTCGAGTCGAAGCTTCGAATGCAGGAGGATGCACCTCCATCGGCGGAAATTCTGCTTGGAGAGGTCGTCGAGGATTTGGAAGTCGTCGCAGCTGCCGTCGAACCGTCGTCGGAGCCGAGTTTAAATAAGGAGGCCCTCGCTGTCGCTTCGGAACCAGCTTTGGTGGATGTAGGGGTGGCGTCGTTAGTGAAGGAGATGGAGGGCATGGCTGTTGAGGAGAACGGGGGGGTCGTCGCGTCGTCGCCATCACCGATCGCAACCCCCTCCCTCCCTCCTTCTTCCCTCCTCAAAGCTTCGACCACACCACCCTCCAACTCCAATCCGTCACATTTCACTTCTTCGAACCCACCACCCACGTCCTCAGACCTTCCTCTCTCTCCTGAAACCCCACCAGCAAATCCGTCGACATCTCCATCTCCATCTCCCTCACCCGTCGTCGCCGACCCCTCTCCGACTCCTCCAAAGGCCAAGAAACGGAAAAACAACAAGAAGAAGAAGCCTCCCAAGTTCTACTACAACGTCACGGATATCCTCTCGCACCTCAACATGGCTCCTTTCGAAGGACGACCGCACTCGTTCGTCCAACCTCCTTCTTCTCTTCCCCCTCTCGTCCTCCTCGTAGTAGATCCGGCTCGCTGACCTCTTTACTCTTCATTATTTTCATTTCATCGCAGTGGCATCGACGACGCCAAAAACATCGCTCGAATCCTGATCGAGGTCGAATCTCGAGGCGTCCTCCTGGAACCGAACCGCTTCGTCCGACCTGGAGATCGTCGCTGGGGTTGGATGGGAGAGAACGGGAGGTTGATCTGGGAGAGAGAGGCTCAGGAGTGAAGCAGGCTGGAAGATGGGAGGTTGATCTGGGGTGAGAGAGCTCGAGGCTCAGAGCTGAGAGCTCGGGAGGAGGCTGTTGATGTTGGACGTTGTTTCTCTTCTCTTCGATTTTTGCTTTGTTTTTTTTGCTATGCCCTGCCTCGTTTTATACCTTACTCTTCCTTTCACGACATGAAACGTTTTCTCTTCTTTGTCGTCCTCGAGGTCGGGAAAGTGAAAACTCGACGCGTCTCTCAACTTCAAGACTGCAAGTCCTCGACCTCGAACTCCAAACCGCCATCATCTCTCCTTCCCTCCTCCCTTCCTTCCCGCCATGCCCCCTCGCAAACCCGCCGCTTCCTCCTCATCGTTCGCTTCGAGTTCCAAACCTTCGAAACGAGGAAAGTTTGATGATCCTGATCCCGAGTTGGAGGATCTTGCTGGAGGAGGAGAAGAGGAGGATCTGGAAGACGTCAAGGTCAGCTTCCTCTCCTTCTTCCTCCCTTCCGTTCCTTTGTATCCCAAGTGTCCCCTCGTTCGTTCGCTTACTGACCCTAACGCTTATCCATCTCGAACCCCCTTTCCTCGCTGTACAGGGCCGTAAAGACGGTGTGAAGCAAGAAGGCTACGACTCTGATTCCTCGGACGATGGCGAAGGAGTCGTTCCTTCTCGCAAGCTCAAGCCCACCGCCGACGGCGAAGACTCGGACGACGACATGTTCGGAGACCAACCAGCGAAACCCTCTACGGCTACTACGAACACTTCGGACGGCAAGAAGAAGAAGGAGCCCAAGTTCCTCTCCCTCGGCGAGATCGAAGGACAAGAGTTCGGAGCGGGAGGAGACGACGACGACGACGAAGGCAACGCTTCCGAGGATTCCAAGGACGGGATGGGCTTCGAGCTGTCGTCGTTCAACATGAAGAACGAGCTTCGAGAGGGAGCTTTCACCGAGGAAGGAGCGTACGTGACGAACGACAAGGATCGAATGGAGGTGCACGACCGATGGATGGAAGGAGTCGACACCAAAGCGACGATGCGAGCTGCTCGGGAGGCGAAGAAGAGGAGGGATCACGAGGAGGAGGAGCGAGGCAGAAGGGACGTCGAAGGGTTGAGGGATGGAGGAGGGAGGGAGGAGTTGGTCCGGGAGATCGTTGGCATGTTGGAGAGAGGGGAGACGGTGGTTGGGGCGCTCAAGAGGTTGGGTGGGACCATGGATCAGAAGGAGAAGGGAGCTGCGGCTGGTGGGGCTGCTGGAGGGAAGAAGCTGAGCTGGGCGGAGAGGCAGAAGGAGAGGAAGAAGGCTTTGGCGGAAGCTGCTGAGGCTGCTGCATCGTCCGCTGGAGGAGGAGGAGGAATGGAGGTCGACGGTGCAGCTTCGACGCATCACGACTCACCGTTCGAACGCCTCTCCACCATCACCTCGGATCTCACCGCTCTAGGCCAACTCGATCTCTACTCCATGACCAAGGAAGCCCTTCAACGCCTCCTCCCTCCCCCACCTCCCACTTCCACTCGACCTCCTCCTCCTTCCTCCTCTTCCTCCGGACCTCCTCCTTCAGCACCCCCACCCGACGACGGATCCCAGTACGAGTACCGCTACACCATGGACTACATCAAGTCCCTCCCGGAAGCCGAAAAACCCGTCGAACGAGAAGTCTTTGGTGAGTTTCGAACGCGTCTCGTTTCTTTTCCCGTTTCTCGACCTCGCGTCTCTCTCTCTCCTCGAGCTGACCCTTTCCTTCCTTCCTTCTCGCCTCTCCTCCTTCTTCCACTGGCTTTGTTTGTTCTGGCAGGCCCCTTCCCGAAACCCTCGATCCTGCAGTGGCGAGCTCAAGGGTTCTTTGGAGGAATCGGAGGAACGATGGAGAAGGTTGAGCTGAGGAAGGTGGGAGGACCGAGTGGGGCGGAGTGGGCGTTGTTTTGGTCGCTGTTTGGATAAGGACGAGTCCCTTTTCGACGTTGCTGGTTGCTCTCGAGAGAACGTCGGTCCCTTGCGCATTGTTTGTTCTGAACGATGGAGAGCAGCTCGTTCGGAAGAGAAAGAAGAGCACAACCGACGACGACGAAGAGACGCGTCTCGTTTTTACTCGTCTTTTCTCCTCTCTCACTCTCCCTCCCACTCTCCTTCCCTCCTTCTTTCGCCTTCTTTCGCTCTAGTCTAGTACGTTTGTGAGATTTGATTTCATTTTTCGATTTCTTCCTTCTCTTCCCTTCGCTTCCCTTCGCGTCGCTTCACCCTCCCAACTCAGCCCAACTCGTACACTCCCTCCTCCCCGTCGCTTCCCCTTCCTTCTCCCTACATCGCGCCAAGAAGAAAAGAAAAACAAAAGCCTCCTCCCTAGATACCTAACCCTATCGAAAAGAAAGAAAGAAGAGAGAGAAAAACTCATCAAAAAAAACGAGAAAGAGAGGCGAGGAAAAGCGTGAGTAAAGAACAACGAAAAAAAGGAGACCCCTGAAAAACGAAACGAAAAAGAGAAGGGAAAAGCAAAAGAAAAAGATGAACCGGAAGAGAGCGCGTAGTTTAAAAAAGTATGGTGAGGTGAGGGGGCAAGTCTAGATAGAGGTTTTGGGTTTGTGGTTTTTGGGGGGGGCGAAAAAGGAGGAGGAAGTCCCCAGTGTTGTGGAAGGGCAGGAAAGAACGGGACGAAGGAGAAGGAGAGGGAGAGAGAGAGAGAGAGAGAGAGGGTTTGGACGCGACGAAGAAGGACAAAAGAGAAGGAAGGGGAGGTCTGGGGGTATACGGCGATGGGTTTGGTTGCGAGATCGGGACGGGACGGACGGGAGAACGAAGCAAAAAAAAAAAAAAGTTAAGAGAAAGCGATAGGAGGAGGAAGGAGGAGTGGATGGATGCGAGGAGGGTTGGGCCGGTTCGTGACGAGGAGAGGAGGAGAGGAGATCGTTGAGCGAGACGTTTAACTCGACTGGGTCGAGTCTGTTTCAACGAACGAAAACCCGAAGCGAAGGTCAGTCGATGCTCGAAGGAACAAGAGACGGTACGAGAGAGGGAGAAGAAAGACGTACAAAGGAAGAGGTTGTTCGTCGCAGCGATGGCGATCGTGTTCTCCTTGGGATGCCAGCTTCCGTGCAACTGCAAGAACCAAACGAGACAGTCAGAATCGATCTTCGGACGCGTGAGGGAAAGGGAGGGCACTCACAATCTTCTTGTTGAAGTCCGTTCCAGTCGTATCCATTCCTCCCGACCCAGGCTTTCCTCCCTTCGGTCCTCCCTTGACTCCTCCGACCTTCTTGGCCTTGAACGCGGACTTGTCGGCCTGGAGGACGATGTCGTTCGTTGTCTCGACGTCGTAGATTCGGAAGTAGTTGTGGTAGGATCCCGTGAGGACGGAGCTGAGGAGAGAGAGAGGGAGGAAGAGGGAAGGAGAGGCGAGAGAGGTCAGCTTCCGACGCTTCGTTTCGTTTGGTTTTGTTCGTCTCCTTCCCTCCCGTTCGATCGATCCTCGCTCTTCGACCCAACCTACCACCGAAAAGAAAGCTCGGACTCACGCTCCATCTCCACTGAAGGTACACTCGAACTTGTCGAAGATGCAGTCGTTCTCGTACAGGTCGCAGAGCTTTCCTCGGAGGTGATCGTGGATGTTGATCGTCTTGACGGGCTTGTTCTCCATCTTGACGTCCCAGATCTTGAGCGTGAGGTAGTCCCTCGAGAGGATGAACCGTCCGTCCTTGGAGAACTTGACGTCCGAGATGGAGGAGATGATTTCCGAGAAGAACGACTTGTTGGTGGGATCCTCCTCCTCTTCGAACTCTGCGAACCGAACGAGAATCGAAAAGGAAGAGCGGAGAGAGGGTCAGCTTGAGTTTCGGGAGGCGAAGAAGAAGTAGACGGGCAGGGAGAGAGAGAGAGAGAGCTGCTCACGCTTCGCATGCGAATCGCACAGAGCCGACTCCCTCATGTCCGCGAGCTTGATGGTTCCCTTGGACGACGAGTACATGAACAGGTTGCAGTGTATCGGGTGGAACTCGGCAGCCGTGATGACCTCTGTCAGCTCCTCCATGTTCGTTGGCTTGATGTCGACGATGTCTGCGAGAGAGGAAAAAGAACGAAAACGTCAGGTCAGCCATCTCGTCGTCGACCTCGACCTCCTTCCCTTTCCTCCTCCTCCCAACGTTCGTCTCGAATTCCTTCCTCCTCTCCCAGCCTTCAAACCAAGAGCCTTCCTTCCGGGCCCTACCAACTCCACCGCTCCATCACGTCCAGAATCCAAGCCCAAACACTCACTAAAGCTCTGATCGCTGATGTTGAGGTTCCAAAGGTTGATCCTCAGATCGTCCGCCGAGATGTAGGTTTCCTGATCCGAGTTGATGGAGATCGAGTTGATGTGGTAAGCGTGAGCGTTGGCGTAGACCTTCCTCGGGACGGCGGCGACGATGGAGTCGTGTTGCTGGAGACGAGGGAGACGGAGGGAAGGTTGAACGCCAGGGACGCCTGTCGAGAGGTTGGAAGGAGGGACGGGACCGGAGCGGAAACCACCGTCGGCGGCGGCAGTGGAGAGGTTGTTATCGGAGACTAGTTTGATGGTCTTGTCGAAGACTTTCCAGAGTTTGATGGTTTTGTCTGCGAGGGAGAAAGAGAAAGAGAGGGAGGGAGGGAGGGAGAGGAGGAGAGGTCAGGGAAGGGTGTTTCGAGGAGGTCGTTCGGTTGGAGGGGAGGGACCGTTGGAGAGGGAGTGGGATGGGATGGACGTTTCGGAAACGTTGGAGGTGAAGGACAGTAAGGAGGGAGGGCGAGAAGTGGTAAGAAGAAGGAGATGGGAAGCAAACACGCACCGTTGGTGGAAAGAAGGAAATGTGCAGAGTTCTGCCGTTTGCACCACTTGATACGGTTGATCTTCTCCTCGATCTCGAGAGACTTGAGGTAGTCGAATTCCGGCTCGTGAGATTGGCTGCGAAGATGAACCAAAAGAAAGAGGGGAAGAAGGAAGGGAAGACGATGAGATGAGATCCTTCGAGCTCCCCATCACCTCTCTCTCTGGCGGCTTCCTTCTCGTCCTCGCAACCCATCTCTCTCTCTCTCTCGTTTCGGTTTGAACTCACAACTCGGTGTAAAACTTGTACTCGCATCCCTTCTTCTGCTCGAAAGGAAGAGAGGAGAGAAGGGAAGGAAAGGGAGGAAGAAGGTCAGAAAATGACGTCGGGCAAAGAGAGAGAGAGATCTCGATGGGAGGAGGGGAGGGAGAGGGAGGTGGTCGATTCCTTCTCTTTCATTTGAGTTTCAAGCGATGGAAGGTGCGTAATACTCACGGATTCGTTCCGTTCAAAGAGGACGACTCGTCCACCCTTGTCTCCTGTTGCTAGATAGTCTCCCGTGTGATCGAACTCGACGGTGGAGATGATGTCGGCTGGAAGGAGGGAGGAAGGAGGGAGTGGGTGACAAGTGGAGATCGTTTAGCGATGATTGAAGAGAAAGAGAGTTGGTGGAGGAGGAAGTGAAGAGAAATAAGAGTCAGTAGATGGCTTTGTAAAAGAGCGAGAGGAAGATGGCGAAGAAGGAAGAACGAGGAGATGGCGAAGAGAAGCACGAGGGAGGAAGGAGAGAGAGAGAGAGAGAGAGAGAGAGAGGAGAGGGAGATCAACAGGGAGATGATCCTTCCCTTCCTTCCCTTACAACCAACCCAACGTTCCTCTTCGTGCTCTCCTTGTAGAACACGACTGCGGAAGACTCTCCTATACCTCCTCTAGGTCTCGTTGCTCCAACAAGTTCTCCTCTTGAGATCTCAAGGGCGCCCTCCCTGCTCAGGTCGCGCCCTTCCTCCTCCTGCCCCTCCTTCCACCGAGCACCTGTATGCTTCTTGAAACCACTCTAGTAGAGAGGAGACGCTTACTAACCTTCTGTGATATCCTCTACTTCTCCTTTATCTCCAAAGCACTGAGCGAATCTCCAAGCGTTGGAAGGCGACCCTGACGCATCTGCCTCCATGATTCAAGACAGCTAAAAGGGGGGAGGAGGAAGGGTGGGAGCGAGAGATGTATAGGTGGTCCTAGGGGTAGAGCAGCTCAAGCTGTGCTGGATGAGTGTGTAGAGAGAGGGGAGAAAGGGAGTGAGTGAGTGGGTTGGGGAGGGTCGTGAGAGTTGGGAGGGAGAGGAGGTTCAATCGTTTCTGGATTCTCCCCTAGCGATTTTGAAAGCGAAACCAAAGTCTGGGTCGCTTGTTTCCCAAACCATCACTCTCTCTCTCTCTCTCTCCTCCTCCTCCTCCCTCTCCCTCCCTTCTTCTTCAACTATGATTCCCACCGTTCTCCGTCAAGCTGCCGTCTCTACTCGAGTTCACCGAGTCCCTCCTATCGTTGGAAAGGTGTAAGTCTACAACTTCTCTCAAAAGAGAGAAACGGTCGAATCGGAACGACCGCGAAGCTCACTCACGCCCTCCCTCCCTCCCTCCTCCCTTTCCCTTCTTTCTTTCTTCCTTCCCTTGTCTTTTGATTCCGTTCTTTTTACAGTAAGAAGGGTCTGATCTTCGATATCTCTATGGCGTAAACTATCCCACTCCTCCGCTCTTGCTTCGAACTTTGCTGGATATCGTGCGAGACGTTGAAAGACGAGAGAGCTGACGTTGATCGTTTCCCTTCCTTCCCTTCCTTCGCTCCAGTCTCGGACTCGGAACCGCTGCCGCTTGGTCGTTCTGGTAAGTACACCCATACATCCCCTTCCCGCGCCTTACAAAAATGCTAATCCTTTCGCGTCCTTCTAGGTACGGAGTCCACCTCCCCGGAGGTGAGTCCGGGACTGTTTCCTTCCCTTCTCAACTCTTCTTAAAGCCCACCCTCCGCTCGTTTCCTGACTCTCTCTCTCCTTCCTCCCCCTCCTCTCTGCCTCAGTCCGACAGCGAGACGAGTTCTACCTCAACCTCGAGAAGACCAAGACGGCCGAGAGGGCGCACGCCGTGTCAGAGTTCGTCTCGGGATCGGACGAGTAGAGCAGGAGAAGGAGGAGAAGGAGGAAGGGATTTTGGGGATGGATTCGGAGAGACAACAACGCTCGAAAGGGGGGAGGACGACGCATATATAGGTGGTGGGCTGGAGGGAGACGATGGTATCTTTCGTGTTTCTTTGGGAGGCCTTGGGGGTCGAGGCGAGAGAGGGAAGGGAAAGAGAGAGAGAGAGAGAGAGAGAGGTCGGAAGGAGGAGGGATCCCCCGAGAGAGAGGGACGACTCCTTTCGTCGAATCTTGACCTTATCGCTCAAGATGGAGCTGCTAGAGAGTCAGCAGAGGGACAGACGTAGCTGATCCGGTCGGCCACCAGCTCTTGAGCCGTGTGCTGATCTCTCAAAAGTCAGGCTGAGCGAGACGAATCGACTCGAATCGACCTCCGTTCGTCCTCTCCCTCCCTTTCTCTCTCTAAGACCCTCTTTCTCTGTTAAAAGAGACCTCGCTCGCTCGCTCGCAGGTCGTTTCGATGATCGTAACGAAAACACAGAAGAAGAAGAACAAAGAGAGAGAAAAGACAACGAGATCTATCTATCTCATAGCAACGCCCAAAAAAGAGAAAATCAACTCCGCTTCCCCTCCGAGACGCGACCGTCCGTTCGTCGTCGTCGTTTCCCACCGCTTCCCTCGACCGGTTGTATTGATCCCTCTCGCTCGGTCACATCAGATTCAACTTCTTCAACTTCTCGCACGATTCCAGGGGTTTCGTTTGGAGTCTGGTGGGGGGCGACGAGAGCGAAAAAAGGAAGGAAGGGAGGGAGGAAAAAGTCAGCGTTCGTTCGTTCGTTCGTTTCTCTCCGCTTCTCGTCTCTCGTCTTCACCGATCATCTTCCAACGAAAAAGCCAGCCTGAGCACTCACCTCCTAACCTCGTCCCAATCGGCTCCAATCCCAAAGAACCCCCTCTTCTCCTCGATCCTCCTCTCCTTCTCCTCCATCTCGCTCCTGCAGGCTCCTTGCAACCCCCTCACGTACCCCATCTCGACCTCCCTCTCCCACTTTCTCAGTTCTCCACTCCACTTTCCAGCCTTCTCCTCCCCCCTCCTCGCCTCCGGTATGCTCTCCCAGATCGGATGGCTCTCGAACTGCTTCTGGTTGACAAAGTACGGGATCGAGTACGTCGACGTTTGACGCTGGACGGTGTGCTGCGATGGAGGGTGAGGTTGGAACGAGTACGTCGGAGGAGGGATCGAAGGGGAGCCGAAGAGGGAAGGCAGGATGGTGAGGAGGGAGAAACCGAAGAGGATGAGGAGAGGGAGGAGTTGGACGTAGAGAGGGGGTGGGGGGCCGTCGGTGGTGGGACGACGGGCTTGGGGGGTCGTTCGACGGGTGGATTGGAAACCTCCGTTGCCGAAGGAGAAGGCTGAAACGGTCACGAAGAGCCGATAGGTTAGCGAGCTGGAGGGAGAGAGAGAGAGAGAGAGAGTCGAAGGCGAGACGAAAGGTCGAAAGAGAAATCGAATCTCACTCTGAGTGTTCCCACCGAAGCCACCTCCTCCTCCACCGAAGAACATGTTGAACAGATCCTCAGGATTCACCTCCTGAGCTCCAGAGAACCCTCGTTGAGAGCTGAAGCCTCCTCCTCCTCCTCCTCGGTTGAACGGCGAGCTCGACATGGACGCGCGCGAGTCAGGGTCGGCGCCGTCGCGGTCAAAGACGGCTCGTTTGTCGGGGTCCGAGAGGATTTGGAAAGCTTTGGAGACCACTGGATGTTCCAACCAGCAAGGAGGAAGAAGTCAGTTTGAGACTGAGGCTGAGGAGAAAGAGAGAGAGAGAGAGAGAGAGAAGAAGCAGCGAGGAGACGGACGTTTGAAAGCCTCGTCTGCTCCTGGAGCGCCGCTGAGAGAGGGGAAAAAAAAGATGCGATGGGATGGGAGTCAGTACTGCGAGTTGAGAAGAGGTTGAGAGGACGAGGATAGACGAGTCGAACGAACTTCTTATCAGGATGAAGAGCGAGAGCGAGCTGAATCAAGATCAATGAGGCCGACGAGAAAGATGTCAGCTTCGAGCTCTCCCTTCCTTCTCTCTTCTCCTCTGAGCCTCGAGCTCCCGAGCTACGGACCTTCCTGTAGGCCTTCTTGACCTCTCCATCGGAGCAAGTCTTCTCGACTGTAAAGCAGCAAGGAAAAGAAAGAAGAGTCAGCGTCCACGTTGACCGAAATCCCAAGGCTCTCCTCTCTCCTTCATCTCGTT
Source organism: Mrakia frigida (assembly GCF_051309035.1). Lineage (NCBI taxonomy): Eukaryota > Fungi > Basidiomycota > Tremellomycetes > Cystofilobasidiales > Mrakiaceae > Mrakia > Mrakia frigida. The sequence continues at coordinate 645,962 of NW_027481275.1, forward strand.
CGGGGGACGAGCTGCTACAGAAGAAGGGGACGTACCTGACAAAATCTCGTAGAACTGCATCGTCTTGCAGGTCCTGACTCTCTTGACGACCGCTGCTTGTTCTGGCGTATAGTCCCTCTTCTTCTCTGGCTCAGCTGCTTTGGCAGCGGGGGCGGCCGAGGAGGAGGAGGAGGAGGAAGCAGCTGTAGGATGGCGAGAGTGGGTGGTAGAAGCGGTAGGGTGGGTTTCCGTAGCTGTAGAGGTGCTCGAGGAAGCAGTCGAGGCTTTTGGGCGGGAAGGAGAGGCGATTTCCTGGGAGAAAGAAGAGACGAAGAGAGGAGGGAAGGGAGGGAGCTGGTCAGCTCGAGTGTCTCGCCTCCGTTCTTCGAGCTCTCCCTCCTTCGGTTCTGAACATGTTCTCGAAAACAAAAGACCATGAAACTCACCTTCTCAATCTCGTCCAAGAGCTTGAAAGCTTCCGAACTATCCTCCTTCATAGTGAGAGCCTTCTTGCAGAACCGTTTCGCCCCCTCGGGGTCGCCTGAGGCGAGCTTCCCTCGAGCTATCGACACAGCTCGGTCGTGCTGACTGTTATCCATGGGAAAGTACAAAGAGCGAGAGCAGTAAGGGGAAGAGGTGTAGGTGGAGATTGAGTTGGTTGGTTTTCGAGTTGCTGGTCGTTGAGAGGAAAGGGAGGGAGGGAGCTCTCTTCGCTGGCGACGGGTTGGGAGGCGCCGAGACGAGCTCGACTCGATTTCAGAAATCGAGCCTCCTCCGTCCCTTCCAACTTCCATCACCACTATGAACTCTTCAGCATTAAAAGCTTGCCTCGTTAGTACATCATGCACCTTCCTCTCTCTACTACCGAGTAGAACTCAAAATTCTGATCTCTTTGCTGGTCCTTGTTCGATCTCAAAAAAACAGAGGCTTCCCACTCCTTCCTCCTCGTCGAGCTCGTCCTTCCTTCTCTCCTCCCGTCGTTTCCCATCCCCATCGACACCGTCACGCATACCACACACCCTCTCCTCCCCCTTTCGTCGATATGCCACTCCTTCGCCCTCCTCTCCCACTCCTTCGCCAGTAGCTGGGCCGTCAACGGAGACCTACCGACCCATGAGCGAGCAGGAGCAGAGAGAGTACGTAGCGGCCCTTCACCGTGCCACCACAGCTCGCCAACAGGGATCCATCAGAACAGGTGGAATGTATCTGGCAGCAGGAGTTCGTACATCTTTTTCCTTGAGCTTTTTGGACTCGATTCGGTCTCGATCTGGCCACTCTTCTTCCTCCTTCCGTTCGTCGAGCTCACCTCATCCTCCTCCCTCCCTCCGTTTCTCTTCCTTCTCTCTCGTTCGCAGGTCATCTTCATGGTCGGAGCCTCCTACGCTGCCGTCCCCATCTACCGAGCCTTCTGTGGAGCAACAGGATTCGCTGGTATCCCCAACAGCGACAAGTCTCGAATGTCTCCCGAACGGTTGATGCCCACCGACTCTGAACGACGGATCAAGGTCCACTTCAACGCTGCGAAGAGTGATATCCTCCCCTGGACGTTCAAGCCTGCTCAGCCGAACGTGACGATCCGACCAGGAGAGACCGCTCTGGCTTTCTACACGGCCAAGAACAACAGTGATAAGGACGTGATTGGGATCTCGACCTACAATGTGAGCTTCGTCTTCCTTCCCTTTCTCTCTTTCCTCCGTCGCGTTTTCGCTTTGTTCAGCCCTTCGCCTCAGCTCTACGAACCTCGAAGCTGACCGTATCATCCCTTTATATCTCAGGTTACACCAGGAAAGGTGAGCACTTCGTTTCGTCTCGATTTCTCGTCTTGTCTTCCCTCCCTCTTCCTTCCGAGCTTCCGAGCTGACGGCGCTCCGTTTCAACCTCACGTCTCTTTCCTCTCTCTCCTCAGATCGCACCTTACTTTGCCAAAGTCGAGTGCTTCTGCTTCGAGGAGCAGCAGATCTTGGCCAACGAGGAGGTCGATCTGCCTGTCTTCTTCTTTATCGATCGGGACGTTTTGGAGTGAGTCTGAATCGAGTTTTGGTCGCGACGCGTCTTCCCTTTCGATTTGAAGCTGACTTGCCCTTCTGTCCTTTTCCCTTCCTTTCTTCTCTCCTTCAGCGATCCCCGGATGGACGACGTCTCTGATGTCGTACTGAACTATACTTTCTTCAAGTAAGTTTCTCCTTCTCAGTTCTCCTCGTTCTACCCTCCTCGCGTCGCAGGGACCTCTTCCTCCCGCTCCTTGCTCCCCCGTCCTGACCTCTGTCTTCCTTTTTTTGCACTACAGAGCTCGTCGTAACGACCGAGGTCACTCCGTTCCTGACGCCAGCCAAAAGACCATCGAGGAAGCCTCAGGGTTCGCCGACTTTGAACTCGCCAACCCTGAAGTCGAAGGATCCTACATCCCCGAAGGAGCGAATTTGCCTGAGGGAGATTGGGTTCAGGTGGGAGCCAAGTAGATAGGCATGCTTGTTTAACTTATCTCGACGTTTCCTGTGCGAGAAAGATTTTTTTTTTTGCTCTTGCCGACGGCTTCGAGAGATCGGTCACGCTGGAAGGCTGGCCTTTGTCCTTTTTGGGGAAGGAAGGAGCCCAACTTTCTGTCCTCCCTCTGACTCCATCCCATCTCCTCCCTCTTATCTCTCGCCCCCATCCCATCGCACACTGCTCCCACTCGACGAGAAACCTACATACATATACACCAACGAACAATGTCCAACCTCCCTCCCTCTCCTCCCTCTAAGACTGTTCCAATCCCCATCTCCACGACCTCCTCTCCCACCGCTGGTTCGTCCTCGTCCCTCCATCGACGACCGTCCAACTCGACCTCCCAGCACGTTCGATCGCTCTCCTTCTCCTTCGGCAGCGCCAACGCAGCCCCACCTCCTGCTTCTACCTCTCCCTCTTCGACTTACTCTCCCACCACTCCTTCTCCCATCCTCGCTGAGATGAACGCTCTGGCGGGAGCAGGCACGACCAAGTCGTCGTTCTTCTCCACCTCTCCTCGACCTACCTTTGGGAAAGATTGGGCTTCGTCCTGGTCTGGAGCTGGTGGAGGTGGAGGCGGAGGTGGTGCTGTATTCGAAGACGACGAGGACGAAGGAGCAATGGGACTGTCGAAGAGTTTGGGAGGACCTGCGGGAAGTCGAGTTCAAGGTTGGGCGGGTTCAGTTATCGGCTCGTCGAGCACTGCTGGAGGGACCGCTAGTCTCTTGGGATCGTCTACTGGGACGGGAGGGACGAGGGTCGTCGTTCAGAACGAAGGAGGAGGAGCAGGAGGCAGTCAAAAGATCAACGGCGTGTTGAGGAGGTTGTCTTTGGGAGGTGCCGGACTCTCAAGGGTGAGCCCTCCGATCTTTTGCTCTTTCTTTCTTGGCCTATCTTTGGATTTCTCTCGAAAGCTGACCTTCCCTTCCTCTGCCTCGATCTCGTTCGCTCTTTGCAGCCCAACTTCCAACAGCAACCCCAGCAGCAGCAACAACAACAAGCTCCCACTCCCCTCCCAACTCCCGTCGCCGCAACCCAATCGTTCTTCCCTCCCTCGGCCACTGCTGTTCCCGACTTGATTCCTGATCGACCCAGCGCGGTCCCAGAGATTCGACTGCCTCGAGGAAGGAAGGCTTCGGTGGGTGGGAAGGGGAAGAGAGGAATCAGTCCCGTGAGTCCCGTCTCGAACTCTGTCGCTCTCTTCCTTGCCATCGTTGTTCGTGCTGACTGCGGTCTTCACTTTCTTCTTGGACGTTTTCTACAGACTGGGGAGAGGATGCTTCAGGGACACCACGGAGGATTGTTCTAAACGAGAACGAGGTGAGTAAGAAGCAGCAGCGGATCGAGAGGGCCAGGTCGACGAAATCGAGCTGACTTGTTTGAGTCTCGGTCTTTCTTCGCCTCAGAAATCCTCACCATCGAAATCCAACTCATCATCAACCATCGAAAACCTAGCCTTTCGTTCATCGTTTCTTGCCTTCCTCTTCTTGCTCTTTCCTGTGAGTTCTTAGCAGCACCAACGAGGAGAGAGAGAGTAGAACGAGAGCTGACGGAACGACGCGCCTTGTTCCTCTTTCTTTCTCAGACCACTGTAACACCAACCATCACAACCTCACGTAACACCATCCCATCCGACTCCCAGGACTTTCGTTCTCTCCCTCACACGCTCGCTCGACCAACCTGCTCGACCGAAGCCGCCACCCACAGCACTTCTGGCTTCGAGACCCTCCGACGGAGGAGGATCTCCCTCATCGTAGCTTTTTCTCGGTTCTCCTCGTTGTACTTCCTTTCTTTCAAAGGACCACTTGCTTTTGCTTTCTCTCTTCTTTCTCTTCTCCGGCTTTACTGCACCATCGCTACGCTTCTTCACGCTTTCTTTTGTTTTTTCTGGTCGCGGCTCGTCTCCTTCGTTCTCGCTTTCTTGGTCGCTCTCCCAACAACAACACATTGTACCACTCTTCGTAGTCCTTCGAATCCCCAGTGGGAAATCAAAAAAATGACATGAATCAAACCAAAGTCCTGCCCTTTTTTGTTGGGAAATTGACTGGAGACCGAGAGGACGAACACGCGAAGCTCGCAGGAGGGCGAATCCTCCTTTGTTTCCTTCCTTCTCCTTCAACCACGACCACGCGACCTCCTACCGACTCTAGGGCTACCACCTCTACGACCCTTCCTCTTCTCTTCACCAAGCGGCCATCATCTCCACTCTACTACCCCTCCAGCCCTTTCCTTTTCGAGCTCGAACGATCCACCCACCACCCTTTTAGGGGTCAACACTCCCTCCCTCCCTCCCTCCTTCTTCCTCTCTCTCTCTCAAGCGAGGATGGATCGCCACGCCTCCCCTCCGAATACACCGTTAACTCAAGAGTTCAACGAAGCCTCTTCCACCATCGAGGATCTCACCGCTTCCCTGACTTCCATTCATCGTCGCGTCTCTACTGGAACTCCTTCCCTTCGAGGTCACGGAGAGGATTCCTGGGAGGAGGAGAAGAAGGAACTCGAAGGGGAACTCATGCTTTGTGCAGAGATAGGACAAGCTCTACTGAGGAGGCATGAGAGTTACGTTGGGAAGGCGGAGAAGGAGGTGGGCGGGTTGAGAGCGAACGTGAGTGGATCAGGGAGGAAGGGAGGGGAGGGAAAGGGGTGTTTTGAGCTTCGAGCTGACCTTGGTTTGGGCGCCTTCTTGGTTGGTTTTTTGGTTAGGCCCAAGAAGCTTCGGATCTGCTGAACGAGGCGAATACCAAGCTGGCTTCGATACAGTCTTCGAATGAGAATCTGGTGTCGAGACTGGCGACTTCGACGAGGGAGAACAGTCAGTTGGAACGTGTGAGCTTCGCCTTCCCTTCCTTCCTTCTTTCCTTTCCGTTTCCCTCCTTCCCTCCTCCGTCTTCGCTCCTTCATCTTCGGCTCCCTCCTCAGCAGAAACTGACTCTCTATGGTATCGTCTATGTTCTGCTCAGCGTCTGCTCCAATCCCTCACCTCCCTCACACTTTCCGACTCCTCCATCGCCACGCTTCGAGCCGAACTCTCCTCCGTTCGAGGCGCTCTCTCGCGTCAAGCTGGTGCTCAAGCTCGCTCTACAGGATGGGAGGACAAGATCAAGGCGTCCGAGAGGGAGAAAGAGGAGTTGAAGGATGAGTTGGTGGCGGAGAAGAGGAAGAGGGTCGAGGCGGAGAGGAAGGCTTCGAGAGCGTTGGAACGAGTCAGTGAGTCCACGTCGTTCTTCTCTTCTTTCTTTGTATGAAATCGAGCTCAGCTGACCGATTCGATGTGCTGGTGGTGGTAGATGATCTGGAGAACAAGCTGAAGACTGCGAGGAGCGCTGTCGAGCAGGCCAACAAGTCCAAGGAGGACGCTGCGAGAGAGATTGTCGAGGACGCGAAGACGAGGATGGAGGCGATGCACAACGACGTGAGTTTTCTCCTCCTACAACCCTTCTGGAGTCCACCAACTCACTTTCGACCCTTCTGGTGGTCTTCCCTCTCTCCAGCTCTCTACTCAAGGACCTCCCAACCCCGAAGTTCAACTCGTTCTCGACGCTCTCACCACGGAGAACGTCACCCTCCGACACGACAACGACGAGCTCCGAGAGCTCCTCGCCGAATCTCGAGAACTCCAGTACCGCTCCCCAAGTCCCAATCCATCCTACCAACTCGACCGATCCTACTCCCACAACTTCTCCGACGCCGAACACGACCCTATCAGTCGATCCTCAACCGCCTTCTTCTCGGACGAACTCGCCGCCAGCACCAGCTCTCGTCGACTCGATCTTCACAGCAGGAAGGACAGCTGGGCTCCCTCGATAGGAGCAGGAGGTGGGAACAACTCGTCGGGAGGTCCTTCGACGATGGATAGAGGGATGGGGAACAGGCATGGAAGGAACGATTCGTGGACTCCTTCGTTGACGGCTTCGGTCGCGTCGACGTCGAGTTACGGAGGGAACGGATCGGTTGGGATGCTGTCGCCTAGATTGGACGAGGAGGATGGCTTTGGGACGACTCGGAGAGGAGTCTATCCTGTTGGGAATGGGTCTTCGTCGGGAAGGAGATCGAGAGGGTCGATTGTTCCTTCGACGAGCTCGTCGAGCACGGGTTGGACGAGAGGGCACGGGAAGAGGAGTTTCAGTGTTGATAGGCCGAGTGCGGTTCAAAGGGCGTTCTCAGTGAGTCACAAGTCTTCGTCTCCTTTTGCTTCTCGTCAAAAGTTGAGACTGATGATGGCCTTTGCTCATTTCTCAGGGAGTCGACTCGATTGCCGAATGGGGACCAACGGACGACGACGAGGAAACAACGACGGTCGACCTTCCAGACGAACCTCTCTCCCCTACCGACTCCTTCCTCGCCGACCGCAAGATCACCTCCTTCACCCAGATGCGACGATCCTCAGCTCCTCCCAACGAATCAGGCAACGGAGGACCTCACGGAGACATCGATCTTGCCCAGTCGATTCGACCAGGCGACTCGGATCAGTTCGTCCCCAGCGGACTTTCGAAGACGAGTCCGGAGAAGCAGAAGCAGGTCCGGAAGCGTCCGATGATGCTCCTCAGTCGATCCAAGGCCACGCAGACCGACGTCTCGGACATGGGAACGTCGACGGATGGACTCGAAGGAGCGTCGCCTCCGCCGAGCACGCAAGGAGCTGGGACGGTCAAGGACGGATCCAGAGGAGGAGGTTCAGCGTTCTCGCCTGCTCCTTCGATAGGTCCTTCGTCCATCAGCGACATGGCTTCGCCGTCCGGTCGAAATCATCCTGGATACTTCCCCGCCGACGGACCTCCTTCGGAAACCTCCTCCATCCACGACCCTCGAACCACCGCCCTCTCCACCCTCATCGACCACATGGCTCGTCTTCTCGCCCGAGCAGTCCAGTCGGACGTCCCTACCCTCTCAAAACGACTCAAGCGGCAGCATCTCCCTCATCTCGCAGGCGACGTCGGCCATCTCTCTCGTTCGACCATCACCTCCATCCTCGTCGAAGTCAATGACCTTCGAGCTCACTTCCGATCCATCATGGAGGCCGAGAAGAAGGCGGATCAACAGCAGCCCTCGTCGATATCGGAGAAGGACAAGATCGAAAGTCAGGTCACGAAGAAGGACTTCCTCTCCCTCATCGCTCTCTTCAAGACCATCTTCACCGAGCTCTCCAACCTTCGAGGAACCATCAACGAGGTCATCCTCGATCCTTCCGCGGCCGTCAAGCTTCGAGACGCAGCTCTCAACGAGGACGAGGACGACGACGGTCGAGGACGAACGAGAGCGAAACCGGCGCGTCAACCTTCAGGTCTCGGGTGGATCGCAGCTCCCATCTCCAAGTTCTTCGTTACACCTCCGGTCGATACTTCGGAGGACGAATCGACGCTGGGGAGTGGAAAGGCTTCCCCTCGGAAGTTAGGAGGAGATCGAGGGAAACTCCATCCTTCGAGGACGGCTCCCAAACTCGCCGCTGCGACAGGGTCGACAGCAACAACAGTCAACGTCGAGTTCGCCTCCTCAGGAGCTATCCGTCGAGCAGTCTCCACGGCAGTTATCTCCCCAACCATTCAACTCCCTCCCTCTCCCAACGGAACCATCTCCGAGTCGTCGCGTCAAGACTCAAGTCGAGGCACCCCTTCTGCAAGTTCCCTCCTCGCTCCTCCTTCGTCGTTGGGACCGTCGTCTCGAAGCGCTAGTCAAACTCGATCAAGTCTTCAAGGAATCTTCGCCGGGGCTCGCTCGGCCGCTCCAGTAGCAGGAGGAGGAGGAGGCTCGTGGGTCATGGTTGGAGGATCAGGAGCTCCTCCAGGTCGCAACGCCGTTCCTCGTCTTCGTTCAGCAAGCTCCCAGATCTTCCGACCTTCCCCTTCCGCCTCAACCCTCTCCTCATCTCCCTCACCTCGTCATCCAGACGGAATCAACCCCAAACGACTCTCCACCGTCCTCGACGCGATGCTCGACCCGTCCGTCAACGCTCCCATCAACGACCGTCCTCTTCGTCCAACGCGGTCAGACGAGTCCATCCGATCCACCTTCACCTCCTCAGGACCCTCCCCAAGTGGTCGACTTCTCTCAACAGGAAGAGGCATCGCACCTTCCGTCGCAACAAGCGGATCAGCTCAGGCCTCGTGGGGAGACATCATCAAACCTCGAGTCGCTTCCGGCCAGGGTGCGATGTTTGCAGGCCTCAAATCTCGCATAGCAGCCTTCACCTCCGATACCTCAGCCTCCCTAGCAGCTCCCTCTCCCACCATCCAAACCTCCACGACCACCAACTCCAACCCCAGCCCTTCCTCCTCTCCACCGCGAGCCATCCCTCCCAATCGGTCGAGATCGTCGCTCGGAGTCGGATCAGGCTCAGGAGCCACTCCTCCCTCCCTCGCTTCCGCACCTTCTCGGACAGGACTCTTCGGAGGACTCGCCAGCTGGGCTGGAACGAGCTTAGTCGAGGCGGCGAGTCCGCTTGCGGCTGGTTTGGCGAAGGAGGAGGGAGAGGAGGAAGAGCAGCCCCCTAGTCCTGATCTACCGGATAGGAGGACAGGAGCGGCTGGGATGGACGTGTATGGACGGTAGACGTAGACATTTAGACTTCGTTTGGTCCTTCTTGTTTGGCGTCCGTTCAGTTTCGTTTGCTCCTGCTCGACGCGTCGTTCTCTTTCTCTTTCTCTCCCTTTCGTCCCTCTTTTGTAGCATTGTTTCTCCTTCTTTTCAGCCATCTCCACCCTTCTTTGCATCTCCTCACCTTTTGCACCTTCATCTTTCCTCTCCCTTTCGTTTTTTCCCGTCGCTTTGGCTCCATCGTGTTGTACCTTCCGTCGTTTCTTTCCTTCTTTCAGTATTTGCACACGAACACAACGCACGCACTATCGTCCATGTGGTTCAGAAAAATCAACCTCCGTCAAAATCAAAGTCACGAAAGCACAAAGCCAAACATATCTAGGGTATCTATCGAGATCATCCGAATCAAACACGCGTCGCGTCTCGTCCTCTCCCGCCGGTTTATCGACGGTCCTCATCCTCGAAAGGGTTGGCGGTATACGACAACGCATCGTCGTCATCGTCATCGTTATCCTCCGACTTCCTAGCTGGAGCAGGGACCTTGACGGGAGTGGCCGAGGCGGGGACGGGGGAGGACGAAGGGGAGAGGATGGGCGTTGGCTTTCCGTCCAGGGAAATCTTCTGTTTCGGAAGGAGTCCGAGCTTGGCTGTGAGGGAGTCGAAGGACGCATTCGAGAGAAAGAAAAAGAGAAGGAGGTCAGTGCCGGGAAAGGGAAGAGGACTGAAACAGCACGACGAGAGGAAACGAGACGACTCACCGAAATCGATCCGAGCCGAAGGCGACGAGCTCAAGTTGGAGACTGGAGGACTCGTTCCAAGCATGTTGGGACTCTGCCTTCCACCGGTGTTGTCCCTCCTGATCTCATCGCTTCGTTTGCCCGAGTTGGAGGAAGGAGGAGAGGAGAGGTTTCGATCGTCCTTGGTTGGAGGGATGGGAGCGTTGTGGGTCGTGGGAGAAGGGTGGTAGATGTTGATCGAGCTGGCGTCTGAGAAAACGCAGAGAAGAGGAATCAGCGAGCGGAAAAAGAAGGAGAGATGGAAGAGGAGAAGCGGACACGAACCCGACGTCGGTGTGAAGGAACCATCCGTCGACCAATCCGACGCCGGGTAGTCAGGGTTCTGCGTCCGAGGAGCCGAGCTGTACTGCTGAGGAGGATTGGAGGTAGGGTACTGGTTCGAGGAAGGGTTGACGGGGTAGTTGTAGTCGTTCGAAGAGGAAGATTGGTTGTTCTGATTTCCTCCAGTGGTCGCGCTTGAGGATTGGACAACGACGCAAGATATCAGCTCTCCCATCCACCGATTCGCTCCCTTTCTTCGAACATCAGAGATAACAATCTAGGAACTCACTTTGCTACCTTGGCCTGCACACTCTTCATGAAGCCCGAAGCCATGAAACCAGTGAAGGCTTTCTTACCTTCGACAGCGATTTTGTTGAACTGCTCCTCGATTCCTGGACCGAGTTGGTTCTGCTGCTGAACTCCTCGTTCTTGAGTGTCCGCTCCGTATCCGTAATTCTGACCTTGGCCTGGAGGGGGAGGTGCTCCTCTACGAACTCGAGGTTGGTAGGGCAAGAGGGAGGGATCCGTGACTCCGCCTCCTCCAGCTCTGATCTCGCGTTGATGAGACCGAGCTTGACGGTGAGCAGCAGCGTCGTTCTCGTCCTGAAGAGCGAGAGATCGAGCGAAATCCTCGTCGAGATCGGATTGGGAGCGAAGCTGAGGTGGGGTGAAGGAGAGGATGAAGGGAAGAGAGGAGGGAGGAGGGGAGGAAGGAGAGATGGTCAGCTTGGCTCCTCCTCCCTCCTTCCTTCCTTCCCTCTTCTGCTCGTTGTTCGTCCTGAGAACTCAGACTGATATCACTCACGACATCCTCCCCAGGTCTCTCCTCAGGTACAAAGCTCTCATCCGTCATCGCCAGCAGAGACTCTACAGCTCGTTCGTCGTTGTTTCCGTGAGCTTGGAGGACCTCCTTCAGTATGCTCTCTTCGACAGTGGGGAACATTGCCTGCAGGGAAGCGATCTTGGGATCCGTAGAGGGTGGAGCAACGGGGGTGGTGGTAGGATCGAGGTCGGACATCGTTCAAGAATGGGAGGGATGGCGAGAGAGAAGGAGGAGGTGATCGTTGGCGGACTCTCCGAAGCGACGACCCGCGGAGAGAGCGAGCAGTGCCTTGAGACGTCACCCTTTTTTTTCGACAGAAGGAGAAGACAAAAGTTGTGAATCGAGCTGAGACGAGACAAAAGAGAGGATATAAAGCGAGTCGATTTAAACGGAGGGTATCAAGAGAGCGAAACGAAGGGTATAACGCCAAACAAAACGAAGGAGGGGATCGCGTCTAATCCGTCCAAAGCTTCGCCTTCCCTTTCCCCTTCCCTCCTCCTCCACCAGAACTAGGCTTCCCCGACCCAGTCGTCGTCATCGTTCCAGCACTCACCACCACCGCCGGTTTCACCTCCTCGGCCACCCCAGCCATCGCACCAGCACCACCCAACTTATCGACGTCCCCCTCCCCGTCCTTCTCCCCGTCGAAGAACTCGTTCCTCTTCCTATGTCCATCCTCCCTCCCCTTCTCCGTCCCGTTTCCTTCCGTCTCGTCCTCCTTCTCCTCCGCATTCCGCTCCTCCGCTTCCATCCAGCCCATCAGATCAGGAGGGATCTCCTGCATCTGAACCGAAGGAGCTCCGTTCATGAACCGCAACTTCTCCCGTATCGAGACTCGAATCCGTTCGAGCGAGGCTCGGGTGTTGAGGTTTTCGACTCGGCCGGTGAGGGGCGGGTGGAGCTTGTAGTCGGGGTGGAAGAACTCGTCGTAAGGCGTGTGAGGGAGAGCGTCGGGGACGGCGGTTCCAGTGAGGACAGCGGTTTCGTAGGCCCAGCAGCGAGAGACGTTCCTGTGAATCGATGAAAAGCGAAGCCAGAGGAACCAGAGTGGATCAGTAAACGAGGAAGAGAGTTGAGAGGAAGAGGGGAAGGACATAGAAGGAGAAAAGGAGAGAGAAACAAAGCGACTCACCGTATCGTGTACCCTCCTCCTCCCACGACGATCATCGGTAAATCGAAAGACTTGATGAACCTCACACACTCCCCATGAGCCGCCACCGACAGATTGAACGCTCCCAATCTATCACACCCCAACGAATCCGCTCCGCACTGAAGGACAATCGCACTGGGTCGGAAGGTCGCGATCGTTGGTTCCATGACTGCCTTGAAGAGAGCGAGGTAGCTCTCGTCGTCGATTCCATCCTGGAGAGGTACGTTGAGAGAGAAGTATTTGCCGAGTCCGTTTCCTATCTCGTCGACGGCTCCGGTTCCTGGAAAGAAGTCTCCGGCGTACTTGTGGAAGGAGACGGTGAGGACTCGATTCGACTGGTAGAAGGCTTCCTGAACTCCGTCTCCGTGGTGGATGTCGATGTCGATGTAGAGGACTCGGGGATTATGACTGAATTACAAAGATGGAAAGAAGTGTGAGCTTCTGAGACGGAAAGAAAGGGAGAGAGAGACGCGAAACTCACCGAAGGAGTTCGAGAATAGCGAGGACGATGTCGTTCACGTAACAGAATCCACTCGCCTCTCCCTTCTTGGCATGATGAAGTCCTCCCGACCAGTTGATAGCGATGTCCGTGTTTCCCTGAGCGAGTTTCCTGGCTGCGATGAGGGAGGCTCCGGCGTACTGCTTGCAGAAGTCGTAGAGACCAGAGAAGACGGGGCAGTCGTCTCCGAAGTTGAAGCGAGAGAACATGGCTTGGAGAGATGCTGGAGCGGAGGGAGTGACTCTGGGAGATGCAGAAGAAGAAGGGCTATCAGCGGAGTGACTCGAGAAGATGGTAGATACTCGAGGAGGCGACGACGAACCTGGATAGAAAGTCGACGTAGTCCGAGTCGTGAAACATCTCGAGCTCATCCTTTGTTGCCTCTCGAGGGGAGTAGACGTCCATCCGTTTGTGAAGACCGTAACCGAGAACGAGGGAGTTGGTGAGAGTGAGTCGATGGGGTTTCATGGGGTGTCGTTCCTACAGAAGGAGGGAGGCAGGAGAGGGAGGGAGGAAAGGAAGGAAGGAGGGAGGAGCAAGGTCAGCTTCGACGGAAGGAGAGCAGAAGGTTGAGAGAGGTTGAGCTCACTCCGTAGTGGTATTCTCCAACTGATTTGGGGAAGTAGTATGAAACTCGAGGATCTGAATGAGGCTGTGAAGAAAAAAAGAGCATGTTTAGAGGGTCGTTGGGGAGAAGAGGAGGAGGGAAGGAGAAGGGAGAAGCTGACCTGAACATGACTCTCTTCGTATTGAGGGATTGCCAGGCTCTTCCTGTCGTAGAAGAAGGGCGAGTCGCTGTATGTCTGCACTACGTCGGGTCCAGCCATTCGAGAAGAGGACCCAGAGGTGCAAGAAGGAGAAGGAAGGGGTCCAGAATCGGGGTCGGCGTTGGAAGGAGAGGAAGGAAAGGAAGGTCGAGCTCGAAACGATTCGACTTGCCTTGTTTCAGACTTGCTCTCTTTCAAGCTGCTTCAAACCCTCACCTTCTCGATTTTTTGGATAACGAACCCCATCATGGAAGACGACGACCCTCGACATACTACCGAAGCTGGAGATGATGAAGTCTTGGCCGCTCTCGAGGAGATGGAGAAGGTCATCAACGAGCTCAACATCGCCGGACGAGAGTTCTCGATTTCCCTACACCAGAAGCACGTCGCTCTCGCCACTCAAGCAGGTCTCGACGATCAGGTAGAGGCTGCTAGGACGATGATGGTCCAGTCCGTGACTTGCGGAGACGGTAAGTCTCTGACGAGGAGGAGGAGGAGACAAGAGCAGGGAAGGGAAGGAAGAAGTCGAGCTGACCTTTGATCTCTCCTTCTCCTCCTTCCTTCTCTCAACGAAACAGACGTCTGGATCCCTCTTCTCGACTCCAAAACTGCTACAGCCGACGTCACAAGCTCTTCAGATCTCGCGGATCTTCTTCAGCTTCACGAACAATCAGTCGAAGGCTACCTTTGTGAGCAGTCTTCCTTCCATCTTCTCTCGTTCAGCTCGACCTTCCTTCCCTGACCTCGTCGTCCGTTCTTCCTTCGCCCAGCCATCCCTCTCCTCACTCGTCGAGCCGAGTTCGTTCTTCGCCATTGGGCTCGTCTTCAGGAAGCCGAGGAGGATGAGGATCTCAAAGATATGCTCGAGGACGTCGCTGAGCTCTTCACCGAGGCGAAGGTCAGGGAGGTCCTCCTCGACACTGCTGCTCGAGCTTCAGCTCACATCTCTCAGGTCAGTCTCCTTTCCTCCTTGGTCGTGGAGTCTTCCTAGTGCGTTCGCTGACGTTCTCTTGCTGCTGGACCGATGCCACAGAGTCACAAAGTCTGGGATCTCGTGAAGGATTGGGAGCTGTCGATTCTCGAGAAGCTATCCGTTCGTCCCTTCCTCCCTCCATCCCTACACAAGCAGTCAATTGACATCTATGTGAATTCCCTTGCGATCTTCAGGCTGAGGAAATGTGAGTCCTTCAGTCTCCTTCTGCCCTGTTCGTTCGAAGACTGAACCCTACCCCCTTTCTCCATCTCTTCCTCAGCACCGACCGACTTCCAAAGCTTCATACCTTCTTCTTGACTCGACTTCGATCTCCTCACTCTAGTATGTATCATTCCCATCCGGTTCATGTCCCAAGCTGGTCCCTAACACGTCCTCTCCTATCTGCTTCCCCCCGCTTCAGCTCTCGACGCGACGTTCCAATTCTACGCTTCCCTCGTCTCCACCTTCTGCCCTGCCGAGGAATACGAATCTCTTCTCGTCATGGGAACCAAAGCCAAAGCTGTAGGCTTCGCCGTCTGGTCCAAGAGGGAGACTTGGGAAGACCAAATCGCACGTCCCCGCCTTTCTCCCACCCTTTCCTTCGTCTTCCTACTGACGCTTTCTTCTCTCGTTTTGGAGGATCTCTAGGCCACTCCTGGAGCAGACCTGCCTTCTCTCTATCAAGCCTACATCGCCTGGGAGCTCAAGCCCAAAAAGCCAGACGCTCATCTCGTCCAAAACCTTTACGCCAGAGCCATCGCGGAGCAGGCAGCGAAAGGACCTTACGAGGCTGAGCCGTTCTGGGTCTCGTTGATCACTTTCTTGGTGAGTCTCTCTCTTTAGACTCGGTTAATCCGAATGACCCTGACCTCTCGCGACTTTCTACAGAACTCGAGCGTCAAGAACGAGAGGATCATCCTCGAGAACGTCTTCAAGGCAGTCAGGAGTGTACCTGGGTCGGGAGAGATCTGGGCTGCCTACATGAGAGGATTGGTGAGTTTTTGCTCCTCGACTTATAGTGCTTGCGCTGACACCTTCTTTATTGCCTTTGATCTACAGGAGGAGTTCGTCAAGCCCGCCGAGGAGGTCGATGGTGAGTCGCGTCGTTCAGCTTGCTCTCGATCTCCTCCGATCTCAACAATCTCACTTTCTTTGTTGATCAGGAATCTACCGCTCGGCTCTCGGATCGGGTCTTCTTCACGCTCGAGGTCCTGAGGATGCCGTCAAGGTCGTCATGGCTCGGATCAGCTACGAGAGACGAAGAGTCGAGGCTTCTGAGGGTAAGCCTCTATTTCCTCTTGATCCTTCCTTTCTTCCTGCTGACTTTCGATACAATTGGCTGATTGCAGTCAACGACGAATCCTTCATCGAGCTTTTCCTCGAAGGAATTCAGTTTGTCAACGACGGTGAGTCGCCTCGTCGATTGTTTTCGCTTCGTCTCGTCTCCTCTTTCTCGTTTGCTGACTTCCCTCTCCCTTTCTTCTATATCATTAGGCGTTAAGGGAGGCGACCCTGCTTTCATGCTCGAGAAGTACCTCATCAGCTGGGTGAGTCGAAACGCTCGACTTCTTCTCCTCGTCTCTTGCTTACTCACACCTTTCTTCCTCTCCTCTCGTACTGCAGTTCGAGCGAACTCAACGTCTTACGGAGGCTTCGTCCATCTGGGAATCCCTCTCGTCGTCCCATGCTTCTTCGTACCTCGTTTGGCTCGGCTGGTCCGGATTCGAAACGTTTGTCCCCTCTTCTCTTTCTCGACTCTCAACGGCCCTTCCTCGCCCAATCGCTGACATTTGACTTTATGCCATCGAAAAGTCGTCGACCAGCTCTCCCCAAAGCTCGAGAGGTCTACAAGGCCGCCCTCGGACACGCTCAATCTCTCGACTGGCCCGAGGCGGTTTGTGAAGCTTACCTTTCGTTCGAGGAGATGTACGGATCGTTGGAGGAGAGCGAGTCTGCGAAGGAGAGAGCCAGGAGAACGATGGATGGGGTCAACTTCAAGAGGCATAAGGTGAGTCTCCATCGTTCATCGTCCTTCTTGCTCGCCCGACACGACGCGACGAAACGGAGCTGAACTCGTTTCCTCTACATCTTTCCCAGGACGCCGTCGCCGCTGCTAAGAAAGCTCAGTACGAGGAGGCAGATGTTGGGTACCAAGAGCCGTCTGCTCAGGGAATGGACGTCGACGTGCCGGCTCCGGTAGCTGAGGAGGGAGGAAGGAAGAGGAAGGCGGAGGAGGAGGAGGGCGGAGAGGCGAAGAAGGCTCGTGCTGGTGAGTCGGAAAGATGTTTCAGACTCGGTAGCTGTTCTTTTCCGAGCTGATCGAGTACCGAATCCCTCCCTTGGTTCTACCAGTCGAGCCTGTCGTCGAGGCCGCTCCTCTCGCTCGGTGAGTCTTCGAAGTCGGACCGATTGAAGCTCTGATCGTGCTGAAGCGACCCGATTTTCTCGACTTCTATCAATAGTGATCGTGAGAACTCAACTGTGTTCGTATCGAAGCTTCCCGTTGGAACGACCCAGGACGATTTGGCTGTTCTGTTCAAGGACGTGAGCTCCTCTCCCCTTTCCTTTGCCTTTCGCTAGACGCTGACTCGCCCACCCTTGTCAACCTCGTCCTTTGTAGTGTGGAGAAATCCGAGAGGTCAAACTCACCGATCGAGTGGGTCAGGTCGTCGCCAGCGTCGAGTTCATGACCAGGGTTAGTCTCGATTCGTTCCTCTCCCCTCCTCGATTCCGACTTCCCGTCTGATGCCACCTCTTCCTCCTTTCCTTCAGGATATCGTCCCTGCCGCTCTCACCAAGGACAAGAAGAAGATCAACGACGTCGAGATCGAAGTCAGCGTTGCCTGGCAGTCGACGCTTTACGTGACGAACTTCCCTGAACACAGCGACGACGCGTCGATCCGAGAGCTCTTCGGACAGGTGCGTCCCTTGTCCCGCTTGACACGATCCTCGAATAATCTACTAACCGTTAGTTTTTATTTACTATAGTACGGAACCATCTTCGAGACTCGTTGGCCTGGAAAAAAGTTCAAGGGAACGCGACGTTTCGTTTACGTTCAATTCCTGTCTCCCGTGAGTCCATTTCTTCCTTCTTCTGCCCTCTCTTTGCCCTTGAAGAGGTTTTGACTGTTTTTCTTTGCTCAGTCTTCTGCTACCGCCGCTCTCGAGCTCAACGGTCGTGAACTCGAGCCTGGACACGCTCTTCTCGTCGCCATCTCGGATCCTGCCAGGAAGCAGCAACGTTCGGACGCGAAGGCTTCGGAGAAGGAAGTCGTCGTTACCCAGATGAGCAAGTTTGTCAAGAAGGACGATCTCGTCAAGTTGTTCAAGCCTGTACGTCGCTCGACGAGTGTCGGTTCTTTGTTCGGGAGAACGAGTTGCTGATCCCTCACCTCCCTTCGTCCTCTTCCACACCTGCAGTACGGAATCATCAAAGACATCAGGATGACGCTCGACGCCGACGGAAACACTCGAGGAGCGGCCTTCGTCGAGTTCGAGGAGGAGGTACGTTCCGTCTCGACTCGACTTGAACTCCTCGTCGTTTGCTGACCATGATCCTCCCCTTCACAGTCGTCGGCCAAGGCTGCCCTCGCTCTCAACAGTTTCGAGTTGAAGAAGCGTCGAATCGCTGTTACTCTTCCTGACTCTCGAGGACACAATGGTGGAGGACCCAAAAAGTGAGTGGCTTCGATGAGATCCGAAGTCCGAAACGAGAATCGACGACTGATGCGTTGTTTCTGTCCTTCTCTCGTTCAGACTCAACCCGGAACAGAGCATTCGAGTTGGAAACCTACCAGAGGGAACTCAGGAGGCTCTTCTCCAGCAAGCCTTCGAGAAGATCACCAAGGTCTTGCGAGTCTCCGTCACGGAAAGGAGTCACGAAGGTTTGGTTGAACTCGAGAACCCCGACGTGAGTCCTCTGCACCTCTATCTTGCTCTTTTTCTTCGAGCTTCGATCTGACCGACTTCTTGTTGTCCTCTCTTTCTCTCCCAGGCCGTTGGACTCGTTCTTCTTTCCCACAACCCTTTCTCGTTCAACTCCCAGCTCCTCCCTCTCCTCCCAGCAACCCAGCGATTCCCTCCTCCCAACCGGAACGCAGCCGCTTCCTCGTCGACCTCATCCTCTCAAGCTCCGGAACCTGCTTTCTTCCGACCTCCTCCTCGTCCCAAGTCCAACAAGGCGAGACTCGGAGCGAACGAGAGGAAGGCTCCTGTCTTTACGCCTGCGACGAAGGGAGATGGAGATGTCGAGATGGGAGCGGCCTCGTCGAAACCGAAGGGTCAGGATGCGTTCAGGGCGATGCTGAATGAGAAGAAGGGTTGATCGGTTATCTTTTGCGAGTAATGACATGAGTCGGATAGCTTCGCGTAACTGTTCAGGTTGAACGAGGCGAGAAAAGCGGACCTCGACGCGTCGGGTTTGAGGAGGCGTCAGCGAGAGAATGAGGATGAGCACGGAGAGAACCATGACGGCAGATGTGAAGCAGGAATTAAGGTTTTGTGGGGGGGGGTCGAAAGGTTGAATAAAACATAGGTGGGACTCAGGAGAAGAACGACGACGAGGGAGAGGAAGGACGGTCGGTGCCATCCGTTCTGCCTCTTCATCAATGGTCTCATCCAGCTTAAGGGTGAGAGCGAATGATAGTCGGAGTGGTTAAAATTTGCAGAAAGAAGAACCTGACTGGAAGAAAAGGAAGGAAGGCGAAAGGGAGGGGATTGAGGGGGGCGACGAGTCGGACGAGGAGCGGAAGTGTTGTTGAAGCGGAGAAGCTCAGATCGAGCTCGAGTTTTCTGACCATGGCGTACCTTCGTCTCAGAACAACATCTTTCGAGAGTTCCGAGACGAGATCTCTTCATCGAGGCGAAAGAGTGAGCTCTTCATCTTCGACCGCTTGCTGACCGAGTATCTCCTTCTGCTCTTGAAATCCTTCGTTCGATGATTCGGTTCTTTCCAACGCGATGGCGACGCAAAGAAGAGGTGAAGTGCAGC
Source organism: Mrakia frigida (assembly GCF_051309035.1). Lineage (NCBI taxonomy): Eukaryota > Fungi > Basidiomycota > Tremellomycetes > Cystofilobasidiales > Mrakiaceae > Mrakia > Mrakia frigida. The sequence continues at coordinate 665,219 of NW_027481275.1, forward strand.
ATGCATATGCAAGTGTTTTATAGTGTAACAACAAGGCCGATCCTACTCTTCGATGAGAGCTGACCGACGACGAGGACAAAAAGGAGATCGTTTGACGTAGATCTAGACCTTAAACCCGAAGCTGAGAGTAAGACGAAGAGAAGGGGCATGGTCAGGTTTGATCTCGTCGCACGGAGGCAGGCAAGAGAGAGGTATGAGAAGGAAGGGATTGGACGAGAAGGAGGTCGACTCACCCTCGCATGCAGACCTTGTACTCCTCCACCCGATCCTTGCACTCAACCTCTCCATCCTGGGCAGTCATGAAGCACTGATCCCGAGTAGCCTTGGGCTCATTGCAGACGCAACATCTGAGTGAAGGAAGGACCAGAAGAGGAAGAAAATGACGTGCTCTGTCAGCGAGAGGAAGGAAGGAACGGTCGAGCTCACAAACTCTCCGTTGAGAGAGCAGGAAGAGCCGGAAAGCAAAGAATAAGAAAGATGAAGGTACTGACGGCTTGTATCCGTTGGGGTTGAGCTCAGTGATGAGAGAGGGGTTGCTGGGAGGGGGAGTGGGCTTGGAGGAGGAGGGAGTCGTTTCGATGGCGGACATTTTTGAGAAGGCTTTTGAAGGAGTGGAAGAGTCTGGTAAGAGGATCGAGAGAGGCAGTCAGTAAGGGCGTCGAATAACAGCTCCGATGAGCCTCAAGAACTCACGGAAGGAGGGAAAGTAGGAGGAAGAAAGGGAAAAGGGAAGCAAGTGGAAGTTGGAGGTGAGTCGAGCTCGACCTCGGCCCTCCTTCCCTTCCCTTTCCCCTCTTTTATTTATTTTTGAGTTGAAGGGCTAGCTTTTTGTCCCTTCGATGTCAGCTCAAACATCTCAATGCTCCCCTGGATCCCGAGCTCTTCTTGGTTCGAGGTGATGGGAATTGCAAAAGTTTTAGGACGAGACCGACGACGCGACGGCGACCAAGCTCGAAAGCTCAACAAGAGCTCGAAGCTCGCCGTTCTCTTTTCCTTCTCTTTCAACGGCCACATCCTCAACGCTTTTGGTTTATGTGAGTACTCTCTTCTTCCGGTAGAAATTATCGATAGGCGAGAACCGTGAGCTCACGCATCCTTTCCTCTTTCCTCCGCCCGACTTCTTCTCCTCCTTTCAGATCTCTCTTCCTTCCTCCGTACCCTTCCTCTACGAACTCGTTTCTCGACCACCACTCTCCCAAATCATCGATCTCCAACTCTTCTCTTCGCAATGACCACAGAAACATCTCCTCTTCTCCCCAAAACGGACTCGTTGGGCGGCTCGCGGGACGCTCTCAAGGGAAGTCGCTTCTCCCCGTATCGAAGAGTCCTAGTAGCCTCGCTCTTCCTCTCGATCTCCTTCGTTTTTGTGAGTATGTCTGCCGTTGCTCAGGGAGATGTGTGCTATCGAGGCACTAGAGGGACGAAGCTGAATTTCTTATCGCGGCCTCGTTTTCGCTGCAAGACTGCCACCCCGCTGCTCTTCTCGTACCGAACCTTCACGTGCGACGCGTACTATGACAACCATCCTCCTTATGAAGGATCAGGAGACAAGTGTGCTATCAAGGAAGTGGAAACCAGGACTGCAGCTTCGATCTCTCTCATGATCGCCATCTCCACTGTTAGTCTTCCCGCTCCCTCTTTTCCTCGCTCAAGAGCTGACCTCTCTTCTCTTCTACAGCTCGCAGGAGTACTCAACCTTTTCGTCACCACTTGGGAAATCAGACACTGGGGTGTTAGATCGGCTCTCGTTCAACAAACCTTCTGGCCTTGCTTGCGAAATCTGACGCAGATCTTTGCGAGTGAGTGATCTTTCAGCCTCTTTTCGAATCCTCGACTCCTCTGACTTTGCCATTTTATGCTTCATAAAGTGTACAGGGGTGGTAACGAAGGAATCTTGATCGTTCAAGTTACCCAGATGATCACCGTTTTGGGAGGAGGAGCCGGATAGTAAGCTCGAACTCACGAGCGACTCGTTTGTTGTCTTTCATGCTGACGCTGTTTTTCTCCCTCTCACCTCTCTCTCACAGCATGCTCGCAGCCAACAACTACATCGCCGAACTCGTTCCATCTGAGGAGAGGACGGGTGCTTTCGGCGTTCTTCAGGGGTGAGTCGACGGACGTTTCGACGACCCAGTTTCGAGTGCCAACTTTCTCCTTCTCCCAGGATCGCCATGTTCGGAACTTCGATCGGATTTACACTCGGAGGGCTTACGGGAGACAAGTTTGGTACACCTGCTCCCTTCCAAGTCACGTACGTCCCTCATATTTGCTTCGCTTCCATCTTCGACGCGTCTTCAATCGCTGACCTCGCTCTCTTTTCTTTCAGCTTCTGCCTCCTCGTCTGCAGCACTCTCTTCTCTCGGTTCTGCCTTCCTTTCGTCTCCCCGGCTGCTTCCGTCGCTCCTCCTACCTCGACCGAGGGAGACAAGGAATCGACGTTCTCGTTCCTCCACTGCCTCAAGGTGTTCCTTCCAACCGAGCAGCCCGATGGCCAAGGGAGGAGATTCTGGGGGCTTACCCTTCTAGGAACTGGATGTTTCATGGCTGTCTTGGCAACGGCGTATGTCGTGAGTCTACAAAAGCGTCGAGGGGAGGAATCAGGGCTGACCTTCCATCTCCATCTGCCCTCAGCTCTGATGCTTCAACTCACCGCTACCAACAGCTACGGTTTCCATCCCACCGAGAACGGATACCTGTGAGCTCTTCATCTACGTTCTGGTCCTTCCCATCTCGAACTGAAATCTGACGCGTCTTTCGATCATTCCTTTTCCTTTCCCTCTTGATTTTTTTGCAGCATGTCCCTCACCTCTCTCTCTCGAGCTCTCTTCTTGAGTCTTGCTTTCCCTCGTATCATCGCTTACGGAAGGAAACGCACAGCAGCATCCGAAGCTTCCTCAAGCACTCCTACTCGACCACTTTCCCCAATCAAGGACGCGCTTCCAACTGAAGCTCGAGATTTCGAGTCCCATACCATTTTGGGAGCCGAGGAAGGAATGGAGGAACCCGCCAACGTCGCAGCTGCCATGCCTCCTACGGACGCGAAGCATGGATCTGGTTTCGATTTAACTTTCCTTCGGTGGTCGTGAGTATCGAGCGTCGCTTTCCCTGACCTCTCTGAAGGCTCTTACTAAACTGTGGCATTTCTTCCTTGCTTGTTTATATGAGGATGGTCGTCGACGCCTGCCTCACTGCTTTGGTTGGTTTCTCGTCCGAGGGATGGCGAGTCGCGTCGCTCATTTTACGTCTCGTCTTCGTTCGCTGACGAAAGCCTTTTCGTCTTCTCCAGGCACATGATGCTCGCTGCTGGTATCCTTCCTCTTGCTTCCGGTACTGCTCCCGCTGCCAAGGGATGCGTGATGGAGATGGTGACTCCTGAGAAGAAGGGAGACGCGTTGTCTGCGATTGCCCTGATCGAGGTCCGTTTCCTTCTCCCACCGTTTCACTTCAGCCTGTTACTCGTGCTCACTTTGAACCCCACTCTTCCTATTCAGACTCTTGCAATGATATCGACGGTGTCTCTGTTCGGATCGATCTTCGCTCAATTGAGTGAGCTTGGACGGCCGAACGACGTGTTCTTCCTCAACGCTGTTCGTCCCGTTCACTTCCTGCTTACCTCCCAACTTTCAGCGTTGACGAATTCCGTTTGTGTATTCTCAGGGAACCGCTCTCGTCGCCGCTGTGGTTCTTCTCGCCGTTAGATTCCCGCAGAAAGGAGCGGTAGTCGGAACAGTTTGAGAAGGACGGGCTCATTCGTTTAGCATCGCATTCGTAGATTATTGAAAGAATGATAGTTATTGGTCACTTTCTAAGTATGAGAGGTTGTGAAGAAGGACGGAAGCGCTCGGAACGAGGAGGAGTCGGCTCCAACGCGTCTTTCCTCTCGTTTTTCGACGCGAGCTTTCTCGTTCTCGATTGCGTTTCCTTTCACCCTTTAGAGGATCTCGTTAAGTATAAATACATACATCGAGTCCATGGTCGATCAAACTATGAAAGGAAAGTCGAGAAACAACAAAAAGAGTGTGGAAGAGAGTCCAGCTCTCAAACCTTCGTGAAGCTCTCGACGGTGATGCCTCCAACCTTCCTGATCAGCCAATTCGAGTGAATTCCCATCCTCTTGACGACTCGTTGAGCGGTGTCCTGGTTCTGAGTGACGGCGAAGCAGCTTCCAAAGGGACCGGCGGGCTGAAGGGGGGGAAGAAGCGAGGGCATGCTCGATCAGTTTGAGGTTCGAAGAGACGAGAACTGAAACAGAGGACGAACGGCTCTGTTCTTGGCTCGGATGACGCAGGTCTGACCGTCGGCTCCTCCGGTACATTCTGGGGCAGGGAAAGGGAGGCGCAAAGAGGAGTCAGATTTCGAGAGAGGTCGAGGGGAAGAGAGGAGAAAGCAAGAGGGAGAGACCGAACCAGTTCCAGCTGGGATCGTCGCCTCGACAGGGAACGGAGTAGCAACGGCTCGAGAGAGACCAAGGAATCGACCAGGTACTAATCAAGGAAGAGCGGAGGAGAAGCGAAACGGAATCAGCGAGGGAGAGCTCGAAGACGCGTCGAGGAGAACGAAGAGAAGAACGCACCGTTTTGCTGAACAGTCATCTCGACCCAGTCTCCTCCTTCGCCAGAGGGAGAGACCTCGAACTTGTAGGGACCAGCTGAAGAAACGAAGAAAGGGGGGGAAGGGTCAGTCAGAGTTCGATGAGAGGCGAGAAAACGAGGAAGAGAAATGGACGAACCTCCGTCCTGGTTAACTTGATGAATCGTAGCCGAGACTTCTCCGTTGGGCCCAGCCTAAAGTAGAGAAAAGCCGAAGAGGTGATTCAGCTTGAGAATTGGGCGAAGGAAGAGATAAGAGAAAAGAGAGATCCACTCACAGATGGCATTCCCGTGGAAGACTCGATAGCCTCGATTTATTGGGCGATGTTCACCTGACCAGCGTCCCTAGTTCTTCCGCAGCTATCGTCTCGAATGACAGAGGTATCGCCTGAAACAAAAGCGGAAAAGTGAGGATCATCAGCGAGAATCGCAAAGGAAGCGGAGACGAGAGACGCGACGGAGACTCGCCTTGAGCAGTCCTGGCGCTTCCAGTATCTCGAGGAGTCCCGGGAGTGTTAGCGAATCCAGTGGTGGTGATTCCTGAGAGAATGCAGTGGAGAGAAGGTCAGCTCGAGAGTCGGTACAAAGACGCTGCAGTACGGTCTCTCCTCCTCCCTCCCCTCGTCTCCCTTCGTGGACAAACCGTTAGCGCCCTTGACCTCGGTCACAACACCGTGAGCAGAGACGAAAGAGAGGAGCGAGAGAGCAGCGAGAATGGTGGAGAGAGAGAAGAACATGGTTGGACGAGAGGCGTGAGGTTGGCGTTGGTTTCAATGGTTTAGTTGAAGTATTGAAGATGTGAAGGAGAGGTGAGACTGGAAGGAGAGAGATTCCGTCAGTTCTCTCCTCGAGAGGAAAGAGAGGAAGAGAGGTGTACGTACCCAGCTCGGGGGTGTGAAGAAGAAACGGAGAGAAAGTGGTTGGGGTTGAACGGCGACGGTGGTGGTTGCTTGGGGAGATAGAACCGCTGGGGCGAAAGAGACGCCGAGTGACCAGCCTGCGCTTTCGTTAATACTCTTTCCCAGTTCTGAGCAGGTGATCCAAGGAAGGTGGAGAGGGAGGGCGGCGACGAGGCGTCCCTTAATTGAAGAGTTACGGGCTTCGTCAAGTCTCGTTGCCTCCCGGTCTGCCCGAAGGAGAGGCTAAAGAAGAGGAGAGAAGAACACGAAGAGATCAGATTATGTGAAACAAGATCCAACTCTCCCTACAAGATGAAGGAGCGATGAGGGAAGGGCGGAAAGAGAGAGAGGGAGACGTCGCGACTCACCCTCACGTCGCGAAAGGAAGCGACGAAGGCAACGAACCGGTTGCCTCCTTGGATACAGCACAGCAATTAAACCAGTGGCTGTGGTTGAAAGCCTACTGTGTCCGAGAGCCTGATCGAGAGGGGGTCCTGAAGCCGAGAGGACAAAGTGCGAGACCTGTTGAGGAAGAGGAAGAGATGGCGACGTCGAGCTGCTATTTCTCGAGAAGGACGTTTCTTGCTGATTCAAGAAGATGATGGAGTACGAGATGATCGAGAGATCGTTTCGGGTCCTCAGATGCTAGCTAAGCCAAAGAAAAGGGAGCAAAATGAGCAACAAGATGGAAACGGATCGAGCTCAACATCGGTCCCTTCCCACAAACCCACCTCCTGTCCCTCCTCTTGAGCCCGTTGCTCACCACAAGACCGAAAGAAGTGACTCACCACCTGTATGTTCCCCGGTTGAGTGCTCCGGATCTTGTAGAGGAGCGAAGAGCCGGCCTTCTCGAAGGGTCAAAGTCGAGAGTGCGAGGAGATCAAGGGCCTTGTTGAAGGTTGGAGGGCTTGAGCGTCCCTGATGAAAGCTCAAGTACAAACGAGCAGGACGGTCGATAGCCTCAGATGCCAGTGTTGAGCCTCTGAAGTAGGAAAAGGGGGCTGCAGCTCGTGAAAGGACGAGGGAGAAGGCGAGAGAGTTCCTCGCTGTCTGAGCTCCCTCTGCGATCCCTCTTCCCTTCCTGCAGCTCTTCCAAAGTCAACTTCGCATCAGCTTATCCTATCTCTCTTCTTCCTCACGATCCTTCAGCTTGACCAAAACGCGACGTTGTGGTTGGTTGCAAGGCTCGAACGGTGAGGACGTCACTCTCGTCGAAATCTCGACTCGCTCTCCTCCTTCCTGACCTTCGACGTTCGACTTCCATCAGCTCTCTACACCCTTTCCATCTTACTCTCACACCCCTCCTACCATGTCCGTACAAATCCTCTGGGGTCGATTCGCCATGATCATGGCAGCCAGTGAGTTCCTACTGTTCCCATCCGCTCTCCTTCCTCGTTCAAACATTGAAGCTGACCTTTCTCTCGCTCGTTTGTTCCTCCCAGCGACCGGTCTCGGATATCTCACCATGATCGGTATGCTCTCCCGTAGAGCTCTCTCTCCTCTCTACCGTTTCTGACCTTTGGTTCTGTTTCGATCAGCTGTGACACCTTCTCCAGAAGCGTATTACCAGGTGAGCTCGACCTCCCTCCTTCCTTCTTCTTCCCTCGTCTGCTTCTTTCGTTCCTCCCCGTCGTCGCTGACTGATTTGTTTCTGTGCTTCTCCTGTGTGCTAGGCTCTCTCGCCCGAACTCAAACAGCGAGTGGACGATCGTCGTAGACAGGTCGCAGAGGAGGAAGCATCGGTGAAGATTCAGCAGGTTCGTTTCGTTCCCTCCCTCCCTCTCCCTCTCTCTCTCTCTCTCTTGATCGTCGTCGTCGTCCTTCCTTTTCCCTTTCTCGAGCTTAGCTGACGACCCCTGAAACTCTGCTGCCTCGCTCGTTCTTTGCCACAGGGCTTCAAGAAGAACACACGGATCATCTGGGAGGCAGATCGGGAGCCTCAAATGGCGAAAGGGCGAACGGCTGCGTCGAGTAAATACGTCGAGTAGCCAGCGTTTGCTGCGATCTCTCAGGATATCTTGGCAGGGAGGGGAGAGTAGCTTCTCTAGGGACGTCGACCTCGTTTGTTTTGTTTCGTGGTGGAGAGGAAGGGAGTCGCGTTCTCGCTGAACCGTCGAGTCGTCTCGCCTTCGTTCCTTTCCTTCTCTACTCTCTTTGTTTGCTTTTCGCTCTTGCTCACTCCTTTTGTAGTCTAGGTTTCTCTGTACCAGTATATAACCCTCCGATCAAACTCGTCTCTAAAATCTAACTCCCCCTCTGAAAGCAAAACCCAAACCCGTCCTCTTCCTCTCCTCCTCGTTCCCTACTCCCTCCCAACCGCCTCCCCCGCCGTCCTCCTGAACCCCTCCAGCGCCTCCATCGCTCCTCCTTCCTCCATGCTCTTCCTAGCCAGCTCCACCCCTTCCACGAACGTCTTGGCCTTCCCAGCTACGACCAACACCGCCGACGCGTTGATCAGGATGAAGTCTCGGATCGCCTCGAACGACGGAGCCGGCGAGTCGAGGTCGGTGGAGGAGGCGTTGGGGAAGATGGCTGGAGGAGCAGGGGAGTTGGTGAGGAGAGCGAGGAGGGTGATGGCGTTCTGAGAGGAAGGACCTCCTCGGACGGTGGAGAGAGCGTGAAGAGGGAGGTTGAAGTCGCGGGTGGGGTGGAGGGTCAACGGGGTGATGATGGAGTTTTCGAGGGACCAGGCCTGGAAAGAAAACGACCGAGGAAAGATAATCGAGAGCAAGATGATCAGTCTTCTCTCTCTCTCTCGTCGAGGAAAACGAACGAAAAGCAGAAAGAAAAAAAAAACGCGACGACGACTCACCCAAGTCTCTCCCGCCGGACTGATCTCATCCAACCCTTCCTTCCCACACACCACCAACGCCCTCTCCGTCCCCAGCTCCCTCAACGCCTCCGCAAACACCTCTCCCAGCGCGTACGAGTGCACTCCGATCACCATTCCCTGAGGCCGAGCAGGGTTGATCAAGGGTCCGAGGACGTTGTAGATGGTTCGGAAGGGGAGGGATTTCCGGATGGGAGCGAGGGCGGCCATGGAGGGGTGGTAGAGGGATGCGAAGAGGAAGGCGAAGCGGGTGGAAGGGGTGAGGATGGTGGAGAGGGAGGAAGGAGGGAAGGTGAGAGGGCAGGAGAGGGAGAGGAGGAGGTCGGCGGATCCGGAGGTGGAGGTTGAGGCTTTGTTGCCGTGCTGTAGAGACGAACAGCAAAAAAAGGATGTCAGGAATCGTTTAGGGAAGCTGATAAGAAGAGCTCTGATGTACCTTGCAAACGATAGCTCCCGCTCCAGCAGCAACGATAGCAGCGCTCGTCGAGACGTTGAAAGTGTCGTGACCGTCCCCTCCCGTCCCAACGATATCGACGACGACCTCTCCTTCTCCGAGATCCAAGCGATCGATCTTGACCGAGTAGCTTCGCATAACTTTTGCGCAGGCTGCTACGATGTCTGAGCGTTGATCTACACCCGAGAGGGTCAGACCAGCGAGGAAGGCTCCGATCTGAGCTTCGGAAGCTCCGGTCGGTCCAGAAGCGAGATGCTCGAACGCTTGAGTGGCGAGTTCGGGAGTGAAGGTCGAAGGAGAGGAGAGAAGATGCTTGAGCAGAGGTTTGAAGGTTTCGTGAGAGAGCAGGGCGGGGGAGGACATGGTCGAGCGAGAGGGGAAGGGGATGACTCGAGGTGAGCTGAGAGGAGGGAGGGGAGGCGAGTTCTGGAGAGAAGAGGAAAGAGAGTCAGCGAGACGATAGTGAGATGAGTAGAGAAGCTTTTCACTCACTTGGGTTGAGCTTTAAAAGGCAAAGTTGTCGTTGAGATGGCCGTTTGAAGGGAGGAAGGAAAGGAAGTCGAGCTCGTCCTTTTTCGATTTCGACCTCCTTCCCTTCCCTCCCTCCTTCTCTTGTTCCTGCAACGACCACGACCTCAGTAAACCAGCTTTCTCACTTTTCAACCCTCTCCCTTTCTCTCCTTCCCTTCCTCTTCTTTCCCCACTTAAAATCCTCCTCTCCTCCGAGCATGGCGTCCCTCGTTTCGCGGACGATCTCCAAGACTCCCCTTCCTTCTCGCCTTCCTCTCCTCCTCGTCGGAGCAGGACTCGCCAACCTCACTCTCGCTCGAACGCTCCAGATCCACGGCTACTCGGATCCGGATCGTCACTTCCGAATCTTTGATTCCGCCTCTCCTCACAAACGAACCCGTCACGCTCTCAACCTCCAACGATGGGCGACGGATCCCCTCGACGCTCTCCTTCGACGAGGGAAACCTCACTACGGAAATCAACCAGGCTTGTTCCAGTCCTGCACCGTGGACGCTCATCACGGAGGATCAGGTTACGTAAACACAAAGATCAACCTCCTCAGGACCAGCTCGCCGATCACGGATCTCAACGACGACGACGGAGCAGGAAGCGTCAGGTACAAGAAGCAGGAGGTCGTCGACATGATCAAGGGAGGCATCAACGTCGAGTCCAGGATGGAGTTTCTCAGGTTCGAGGAGGTCGTAGACGCAGAGGGAAGGACGGCGGTTAGGGCTTTCTTTAAAGATGGAACGGAGGTCCTGGGTTCTGCTATCGTCGGAGGGGATGGTCTTCGTTCAAAAGGTGAGCTCGAGCTTTCGTCTTTCCTTCCTTCAGCCCATTCCACCTCCCTCGCCGTCTTTCAGTCGATCTCAGAGAGGAGAGAGAAAAGATTATCCCGTCTTCTCTCTCTTTTCTCTACTCTCCAGCTTTCTTTTCTCTCCGATTTTCTTCCTCTCTCGTCAACTTCAAGCTCATTGTCTTCCCTTCCTCCCTCTCCTCTCCTCTCCTCCCCAGTCCGCTCCTCCCTCCTCCCCACCATCACCCCGAAAGTCCTCCCCCTCGTCGTCTACACCGGTGAAGAAAACCTTCTTTCCCGAATGATGGTCGGCAATATCGACGAAGACGACACCCTCCCCGCCTACAACAAGAAGAACCCTGCCGAGGTCGACTGCTCCTCGGTCTACGTCGGAGACGGCGTCACCTTCGTCTTCAGCAAGACCTACCTCGACTGGGAGAACGCGAGGATTCAGTGGACCTACATCAGGAAACCGAAAGGGTTCGTGGAGGAGGAGAGGGAGTTGGTCGGGGAGGATGGGGAGGTGACGAAGGATCTGGTAACCAGCGTGGAGGAGGGAGTGGAGGATAAGCTGTATAGGCCGAACAGGAAGGTCACGGAGGCGGAGGTCATTCCGGAGGAGTTGTGAGTGTTGTTTTTCTCCTCTTCTTTTTCGTCCGTTGCTCGTTGAAGGAAGGAACGAACGAGCAGCGAGCGTGACGCGCCTCTTTTCTCTCTCTTCCTCTCTCTGACTCTCGTTTGCTCTCTTTTGTCCGCTTCTCCCCCAACCCCTCACCCAGCTACCAAGAGATCGAAGTCCTCAAATCCGGCAGCGACGTCTCCCAGGAGCTCATTAACTACATCCAGGACATCAGGGAACCCGTCAAGACGACGAAGGCGGAGCGAAAGGCATCCCTCGCCGAACTCACGTCGAAACCTCCCACCTACAACTGGTTGATGCGATCCGTCAAGCTGCCCGAGACCAAGGAGGAGCTCGATCAGCTCAAGTCGAAGGTTCCCGGAGGAGACAAGGTGTTCTTGATTGGAGACGCAGCTCATGCTGCTCCCATCGGTGCGTTTTTCTTCGTCCCTCTCTCTCTCTCGCCCTCTCTCGCTCAAGCCTTCGAGACGCCTCTTGTTTCGTGCTCATATCCTTCCTCGCTCTTCTTCTCTTCTTCCTTTCAGTCCAAGGCTGTTCCGGCTCCCACTCCCTCGTCGACGGCTTCGAACTCGGCACCCTCCTCGCCAAAGCCTTCCGAACCCTCGCTCTCCCTCCCACCACCACCACCTCTTCTTCCTCCCCCGTCCTTGAAGCTCTCAACACCTTCGAATCCACCGAAACCCTCACCCGATGGCGCGTCGCCTGCGTCGACAAGTCGGAAACGGAACTCATGAGTCTCGTCCAGCCTAAAGCCGTCTGGGAGGCGATTCAGAAGGCGGAGGGGAGTTCGGAGTTGACGAAGGAGCAGAAGGAGCTGAGGAAGGATCCGAGGGTGGACAGGGCGTTGGAGGAGTTGGCGGAGTGGCATACGGAGCAGACGAAGAAGACGCAGAAGGAGACGGAGGAGAAGGAGAGGAGGAGGAAGCAGGAGATCGAGGTGTAGTTTTGAGAGGGAAGATGAGATTGTTTTTTTGTTAGTACTGCATTGGGTGGGCTGTTGGAAAGAGAGAAGGATAGATGGGGTTGGGGGTCGAGAGCAGCTCGAGCTTGAGTGCGACGAGACGAGACAAGACAAGACGCGTCTTTCGGCTTTTCTTTTCTTTTAAAACCAAGCAGCAACAACAAATCGAGCACAAAGAAAACAACAACAGCAACAACTTCTACAAGTTCGATCTCACAACCTCGACTCTGATCCTCTTCCTAAGACTCAACGGCCTCAAAGCTTCCACACTCGCCAACGCTCTCTCTTCCTCTTCCTCTTCCATCCTCAAGACAACCCTCCCGTTCCCTCCGTTCCCTCCTCCCATCCCTTCCAACTCCTTCATCCCGTTGAACTCGCAAAACCCCATCAGTCTATTTCAATGGCCCAAAGCACCCTCTGTCCCCATCGAAACTCCTGCGAAATCCAACACCAATTCGACGTCTGTTGGTCGGTTCCGAGATCAGCAAAGTTTTCGCGTCAGGTCCGAACGAGGAAAAGAAGAACCTCACCAGATAGAACAAGCTCATGAAGCCTAGCATCTATCTCACGACGACTTTCTCGTACAGAAACGGAGAGGCGCACTCCATCGATGCGAAGGAGGCGAGAGAGACGTTTGCCAGAGTATCTGGGTCGCAGTGAGCGAGGATTTCAGAGAGGATCTCCCAAGGCATGTAGCGAGTCGCAGAGATGGAGGCTGGAGTCGAAGCGGGGGGAGGGGAGAACTGGAGAAGAAGGGGGAGGGACGGGAAGGGAAGGGAGGAGGCGAAGGTCAGCTCGAGCTCGTTCTTCTTTGTTGTTTCATGAGGTGACCCTTTGTTCTACGTGCATCGACGTTCTATCTCGATCAGAGAAGAGAAGATTCCAATACGTAGGAAGTGGACTGACCTGTTCCATCGTCGAGGAAGAGCTGAAAGAGAAGGTGAGGGGGAAAGAAGGAAAGGAAGGTCGAGCTCGATTCAATTTCGGAGTTTCAACCTTCTCTGCCTCCGTCCGACATTTTGTTTTCGAGGTTTCAAGAGGTTAGATAAGTTGACATAGATGTTACACGATAAGTAGATAAGTAGGTGAGGTTTCGTAACGATCGAGGGCAATCAAACGAGCAGAGGGACGCAGGAGCGACGCGTGAGGAGAGAAGGAGTAGATAGCGAAGAAGCAAAGCAGAAGAGATTGAGCTGGGTATAGACTGAACTGGGAGAGAAAGCTACCATCTAGTGAAACAGCGAGAGGGAGAGAAGAGAAAGCTATTGAATGAACCAAGGAGCCTCGACAAATGGAATGTAATCTACTTTCGGCCTCCATTCATCATCGAACACCATCGAGTTCCCCGACGACGGACCCTGATCCTGAACCTCTCCTTGGTATCCACCGCTCTGATCCATTCCGACCATTCCGTAGTTCTGATCCTCGTAGGGGCGGTTGACGGAGTACGACGCGTCCTGCCCGTCGAACGAAGCTTGAGTGGGAGTCTGCTCTTCGTGCGAGAACCCGGAGGACTGGGTGTTCGAGTTGGAGATAGCCGATAGCGAAGAAGAGGAGGAGATCTGAGGTCGACTCTTCGAGAGAAGGGAGAGAGCTTGGGGGCGACCTTTCCGACGCGTCGAGAGGTTGAGACTGGCCGATCCGACGGTTGGGTACTGAGACTGAAGAGGGCGGCTCTCGTCCGAGCGAGGAGGAGAAGGGATCTCGTGGATGGAAGCTGGGTTGAAGGGGTGAGAGGAGTAGGAGGGAGTGGTGGAAGGTCGAGGAGGGAGGTGTTGCTGGTTGTGAGGAACGATGTGGTTCGAGTAGTTGACTCCATTCGCCATTGGAGGATGGATGAAGGCGGCGTCCGACCCCATGTGCCAATTCTCCCTGAGCTGGCTTCGACTAGCACTCTCTCGAGCTCGAGGAGACTGAAGAGGTTCCCTCGTGAAGAGCTCGCTCAACTCGACGGATCCTGCTCCTCGGTGACCTCGCGTTCGAACAGGAGGGCCCATCGACGACGACGCCACTTCCGATGGAGCCGACTCCCAGAAGGTTCGAGTTCGAGGAGTGAGACCGTCGTCGAGTCCGTAACGCATGGAGGAGGAGAGAGAGGATCCTCGACGACGATGACCTTGGAGACCAGGGGTTGGGAGGTTTGGGAATCCGGGCGTGAGAGGGGAAGGAGCTGCCGTAGGGAGGAACTCCGATCCACCAGAGTGAGGTCGTCGGAAGGAAGAGGAGTGGGAGAGCTGAGGGTTGAAGGGGATGAGCGAAGGGGTTTGGATGGAGGAGTTGGGAAACGACGAGTTGGAGGAGAGTTGAGTAGGCATCGGGTAGTCCGAGTAGGTGCTGTAGGTGAGTTGGCCGTCTTCGGGCTGGTAGTGCTGCTGTTGTTGGTTGGGGTAGGAGTAGGTAGGCTGTTGCTCGATCGGTTGCTGATAGTGTCGAAGGGAAGGTTCGAGCTCGTCTCCCTCCTCTCCCTCCCTGCCCTCGGCTCCGCCATAACCCCTTCCTCCCGCCGCGTACCCAACCCTTAACCCTCGATCCGACATCCCCATCCGTTGAGGATCCGTTCCCTCGTCCGTTGAGCTCTCCCACTGAGTCCCTTGACTGCTGAACGACGACGACGAAAGTCCAGACGAGTGTTCTCTCCTTCCTCCTCGGCTCGACGTTGATCGGATGGGAATGACTGGGCGAGATCGAGCGTCGGGGTAGAAATCGGCGTCCTCGTCCTCAAAGGAGTGATCCGAGTGCGAGTTGGAGGAGGAGGAGACGGGACGGCTGGCCTTGGGTCGCGATTTCTTGGACGTCGGACGTGTTCGCTTTTTGGACTTGCTGGTCGAAGAACTGAGGCAGAGAAGAGAAAAAGGTCAGCTCTACTCGAGACGAAAGATAGAAGACAGAGAAGAAAGACCCACCTGACGTACTCATCATCATCATCCACCTCGTCGACTTCTCCATGCTGCTGCATCCTCGTCCTCCTCTGCTTCTCCTCCATGGCCCTCTTCTCCTTGATGGCAGCAGCCTTCAAGCTCGCCTTCGACCCGCTGACCCTCTTCGGCGACTTTCCTCCTTCGACGACCTTATCTCCGATGGGTTGGTAGATGTAGTTCGGATACCTGAGCGAAAACGAAAGAAGCGAAACGAACAAAGGGAAGAAGGGGGGGGGAGTTTCTGGTGAGCTTCCGAGAACAAACAAGAAGCTCGGTACCAATCCAGATGAGAGAAAACTTACATGATCTTGTGCTGGTCCTTCTCCTGCTTCGCTGCTGCTAGGTATGGCTCCTTCTCCTCGGGAGTGAGCTGCATGAGAAGATCCGGAAAAAAGGACGGAGTTTAGTCAAGAACGAGAGAGGGGCGCTCATTTATGATCGCGAGCCAGGCAACGAACAACACGAAGGAAGGATGAAAAAGGACTTACAGCTTTCCACATATCAGCGACGACTTTGCTGATGTTCTGATGCTTGTTCTCCGAGGTGATCAACTTCTTCTCGACGACGTCCATCCGGAACATGATGAAAGGGTTGCGAGGACGAGGAACATGTCCCTCCGGCCTTGGTTTCGAATGCGTCTTCTTCTTCTTGGGTGCTGAAACTCCAGGTTGAGGCGGTGGCTGGAAGACGAGGGAGGAGGAGGAGGCGAGAGGGCTGGATTGGACGTGAAGGTGAGAGGAGGGATGGTGCTGGTCGGGGAAATGGAAGGAGAGGTCGGCCGCGAGGGTGGACAGACTCGTTGAGCTCGACGCAGTAGTGGGTCGAGAGGATAGATGGGAGAGAGCTGGGGACGAAGCACTCGAGCTGTTGTAGTTGGCGAGGTTGTAAGGGGAGTCGGCGTGGATGGGAGGAGATGAGGTCGAGTTGGACGTGTCGAGACGAGGTGAGGAGGAGGAGGAGAGGTGGAATCGAGGAGGAGCGAACTGGCTCTGTTCCAAAACTGTGGAAGGCCGCTCGGCGTCGATGGGAGAGATGTCGTGGGCTTTAATGGGAGAAAGGAGGATCGAAAGACGGGAAGGAAGACGAAGGTCAGCAATCGTCCTCGTACGTGATCTTATCTCATCCTAGATGGCTCGATGATCCAGTCGCTAGGCTCAAAGGGAAGAAGGAAGGAAGGGAGTGGAAAGGGAAGAGGAGTCAAACAGGAACTCACGCATGTTGCTTTTGATAGTCGAGCTGGAGGCGATGGTTGAAAGGGAAGAGGGACCAGGAGCATCGAATCTGCCTGCTTGCTCTGGCAGGACTGATGAAACTGTCAGGGGGAAAGCGAGAACAAAGGAAAAAAGCTGAAACAAGGAGGGAAGGGGAGGGGAGGAGAGGGCTCAGAAGAGAACAAAGGGAAACTGATCCCGAGGACCCCAATCGAGATCGACCAAAAAGCTTCGCCTCTAAACTGACTCAAACCTTCAGATCCTGCCAAATGAAACAGGATCAGCATGCGATGATGATTTGCTTGAGAGGGCCAGGCTTCAAGTCGACAAGGAAAACCAAGAAAAGAAGGAAGACGACTCACAAACCGCAGGGAAGGACGACGTCCTCCTCCCCTTCCCTCCGACCGCGAGCTGGCTGCCCTTCATCCTTCGAGCCTTGAGACCTTGGGACTCCTTCGGGAGGAGTCAAAGCGCCGTGCTCGTGTGACGCGTCTTGATGCCGCGTCGCGTCCTACCAACTCCGCCCCCGAGATGGCGAGACGTGTCTCTCCCTCTCTCCGCCTTCGTTCTCCTCCTTCCATCCGCCCGCTCGACTCCTTCTCAGAGACGGAAGCAGACGCGAAGCAATTTAAACGTACCCATATAGATCACGCTGCTAAACTCTCTACCTCCCTGACGACTCCCTCGCATCGAACGCAAAGCGTGTCCTCTCGAGGAGCGGAGAAAACCCAGCATCGAGGGCACTTGTGCATCGACGAGGGGAAGATCCGAAGAGAGATGACTCCAGAGTCTGTTGATGCTGAGGAAGGTCGAAGGGGAAGACGCGTCAGACTGAGTTGCATCGGGTGAGAAAGGAAGAAGAAAGCGACGCGTCGCAAACGAACCTGACGAGGGAACGGTGCACGAGTACTCCCAAGACTGAGGCTCGTCGATAGGATTCGCTAGGATAGTTACATGAGAGACCGAGAAGAGAGTCGCCAGGAGAGGTTCTGAGGAAACGGAAAGAAACGAAGAGGTCAGGACGCGTTTCGTTTTCGTCCAAGAGCTTGAGTCTCGACTCACTGTGCTTCGTGAGGATCTCTCCGAGAGCTGAGTCGTCGATACAGATCTCGAGATGAGCCATCTGAGGAACTGAAACCTTCCTAGAGGAGCCGAAGGACGAGTAAAGACGAAAAGAGAGTCAGTTGAGAAGACCGAGGTCCAAAAAGGAAGTTCAGATGAGGCGACAGAAACTTACTTTTCCTCTCGACCCTTGGAGAGAAGGTCCTGAACGCTAGACTTGATGAAGAGTAGTTGATTCATCTCCTCCCTCGCCTCGGGGTCGTTCCAGCTCGGGTGCTGGGAGAAAGGGAAAAGAGCAGAGTCAGCGAGGAAGACGGTGAGAGGGGAGAGGAAGCCGACGCGAGGAACTCACAGGAGACTGCCAGGCTCGACCGAACGCTGAAGGTGTCGACTTCTCGATGTCGGTTCGATGGGAGTAGATTTCTTCAGCGAGGTAAGGAGTGATGGGAGCGAGGGATTGAGTCACGGCGTTGAGGGTCTGACCAGAGGAGAAGCGAGGTCGTCAGTTCGTTCCTCGAATCAAAGACGTCGATTCCTCGAGACTTACGCTTTGCAGCACGGCCAGAATGATCAACCTCGACTGCTCCTCCTCGGCCTCCGAATAGACAGTATCCCGGATCATTTCAAAGTAGACGCTGGAGAGATCCCCTAGGAGTTCCGTCGTTGAGTTGACGACTGGGAAGGAAAACGAGAACGAAGAGAGTCAGCCGAGTTCGTACAAGATGCCGACGGAAAAACTCACTAGCAGAGTAAGCGAACGTCTCGTACGACTTCTTGACGGACTCTTCGAAGTGATGCAACTTGTCGAGGACCCATCGATCGGCCTGTCGAAGGGTGAAAGAAGGCGAAACGATCAGGACGCGTCGAAGGAGGTCGAAGAGGGATACATTGACTCGCCAAACTCATGTCCTCCCTAGCAAACGATCCGATCTCCTTCATACCGGGCTGTAAATTTCCGACCATGAACTTGAGCAGAACTCGATACCGCTGAAGACGAATGGCAGCGGCGTCGATGGACGAAGGACCGATAGAGATGTCGGAGGTATAGTCGGTCGATGCAGCCCAAACTCGCAGAACATCGGGTCCTTGAGGTTTGGAAGTCTGAGATCGGTCGATGAAAAGAAGGAGGTGAAGAGATTAGATGGTCAGCTCGAGGAAGCAGGAACAACGCAGAGAGACGCGACAAAACAATGCAAAACGAGACGTACCTTCTCTCCCTCCTTCCCTCGAACGATATCCACCGGACTAATCACGTTCCCCTCCGACTTGCTCATCTTGTCGTTCTTCTCGTCCAACGCGAACCCATGCGTCACCACCGTCCCGTACGGAGCCTTCGCCCTTCCCGTCCCAACTCCCTCTCCCTCCCCAGCTGCGACGCAAGTCAACAGCAAGCTTTGGAACCAACCCCTATGCTGATCTGTCCCCTCCAGCACCACATCTGCTCTCGGCTTTGACTCTCCTCCAGCACCCGTACGTTCAGGAAGCATCGTCCAAGCCGATCCACTGTCGAACCAGACGTCCATGGTGTCGGTTCCTTTCCGCCATTGCCCCTTCTCGGTCGTCGAGTTGAGGAGGGAAGGAGGTAGGAACTCCTCGACGGGAGCAGTCCACCAATAGGAGGTCCCCTTCTCGGCGAGGACGGGGAGGATGTGGGCGAGGGATTCGGAGGTGAGGACGGCTGGTGGGGTGTTGAGGGAGGAGGTGGAGGACGAAGGGTGGAAGTGGAGGGAAGGGATAGGGACTCCCCAGGTTCGTTGACGAGAGATGCACCATTCTGATCGACCGAGAACGAAGGATTCGAGGCGAGCTCGAGCTGAGAGACGAAGGGGAGTGGAGGATCAGCCACGAGGGCGTAAAGACGAGGGAAGAAGAGCGAGAACTCACAGTTGGGAGGAACGAAGGTAACGTCTCGAAGAGCGTCTACTGCAGCTTCCTTGACTCCATCGAGGTTGGCGAACCATTGGGAGGTAGCTCTGCGAAGGGGGAGTTCAAAGGCGAAAGGTCAGCTCGACGCGTCTCGTCTCGTTCCGACAACGACCAGGTTTCAACGCACCGAGTAATCACTGGCTCCTTCGTCTTCCAATCGTATGGATACTTGTGCTTGATCTCCTTCACTCCCAGCAAGTTCTTCTCTCCACCCTCTCTCAGCCAACTCACAACCTCCTTCGCTCCCTCTCCCAACACTTCCTTCCCTTCGAACCTCTCTCCCAGCTCAGACGTGAACTTCCCATCGTCGTCCACGGGACAGAGCAAAGGTAGATCCGGGAAGTGAAGTCGATGGGAGAGGTAGTCGTCGAGACCATGGGAAGGAGCGCAATGGACGAGACCTGTTCCGGAGGTGGCTGTGACGTGAGAGGAAGGGATGACGGTGAAAGAAGGCGAGGAGGAGGAGGAGGACGGGAAGAGGGAGTGGTAGGTTGTTGAGGTGAGAGAAGATCCTGCGAGAAGAAAGGGGGAGATTGGGTGTGAGGGTCGGTAGAGAGGGAGGGAGAGGAAGAAGGGAGAGCAGAGGAACGAACCAAGAAGAGTCGAAAGAACTCGACTTTCTCCGAGAACCTCCTCGAGAGCAGCGAGACAGTCGGTAGCGATCACGAGGATAGAACCATCTCGAGAGAGCTCGATGACAGAGTATTCGACCTCGTTGTTAACCATGACGGCCTGAAACAGCGAACGAGACGGGAAGAAAAGACGCGTCCGATGGTCAGAACTTCCTGTCGTTGCTCCTGCCTGTCTGCCGCAACGGAAACTTGAACGGAAGACTGACCATGTTGCTAGCCAAACTCCAAGGTGTAGTCGTCCAGATCGCCAACCCAACCTTCGCTCCCTTCTTCTCTCCTAAAGCAGCCTTGAGCCCGTCCGACAACGCGTCGACCTCGAGTCTCACGTAGACGGATTGCGAGACGTGATCGTCCTTGTAGACGAGTTCGGCTTCGGCGAGAGCGGTTCGAGAGGAAGGAGAGTAGTAGGTCGGTCGATGACGGCGGTAGATGACACCTAAAATAAGGAGAAAGGCAGAACAGGAAGAGTGAGTTGGTCGGAGAAAGAGGAAAGAGGCAGAAGAGGGTGGACGCGACGTACCTTTCTCAACCATCTTCTGGAAGGTCTCGAGCTGACGAATCTCGTACTTGGTATCTATTTTGAATCAAGGAGTGAAAGACGACCGTCAGCAGCGAAACAGGAGCTCCGTTGAGGGAAAGGTGCGACTCACCCAAAGTCCTGTACGTTCCTTCTTTCGACCAGTCCGCCATCACTCCCAGCAGCTCAAACTCCTCCCTTTGAACCACGACAGCAGCCTCTGCAACTTTCTTGGCTGCTGATCTGATCTCTGCTGGAGAGAGGTTGTGGAAGTCGGCCTTTCGTCGAGCAAAAAGAAGACGACGCGGTTCAGGACATGGCTCGTCGCGTTTGAAAGAGAAGCAGGCCCGACTCACTTTGAGTTCCGCGAGAGCTTTGTTCTCGATGGGTAGTCCGTGACAGTCCCAGCCGGGGATGAATCTGGACCGAAAGGAAACAACAAGCATGAGCTCGAGCGTCCAGAGGGCGAAGGAGGAGGGCTGAAAGGCGAGCTTGAGTTAAGCTGGAGATCGTTGGACTCACTGGACGCGAGAACCACGCAGAACCTGATATCGGTTGGTGATGTCCTTCAGAACCTTGTTGAGGGAATGACCTAGTACGAAGGTGCGAAGAATAAGAGTTCAGACGAAGGTGAGGAGGTAGAGAGGGAGGAGAGGGAGGGAGGAGTCGAGCTCACCCATGTGGAGGTTCCCGTTCGCGTACGGAGGACCATCGAGGAAGACAAAGTCCTCTCCCTTGTTGTGCTCTCGCTGATAAGAGGAAAAGTGAAGTTGAGTCAGCTTCCGATGCGATTCTACACGGCGATCTTGAGCTAGAGCTGACCTGCCAGGCGTAGAGACCTCCCATCGTCTTCTCTCCGTACAGCTCCTGAAGCTTCGCCAGAGGAGCTCGCTGAGGGAGAGTCGTCTTAGGAAGCAAGAGCGTACTACTGTACTTCTTAGGATCCGAGGTTGTGTGAGGGAGAGCTGCTGCTGATGTTGCGAGGAAGCGACGAAGGAAGGGCGAGGAGGAAGGGAAGCGTCGAAGGGAGGAGGAGGAGATGGAGTGACCCTGTCGGACCGATGTAGAGAGCGAATACGAAAGAAGAGCTGAAGGAATCATCCTCGAGACTCTCTGTAAGGCTGGTAAGGTGTCGGGGAGGATAATTTTGACCTTCCTGAAGGGTGTGAGACGGTTGGGAGGGAAGGAGAAGGAGACGAGCTCAGCGAAAACGTCGATGATCATCCTCCTCCTCTCCGTTCTTTCAACTCTCAACTCCATCTCGTCGACAACATCACCAACCTCGACGTCTTCGTCTTCTATACCACGCTCTACTCCTCCTCTGGCTCGTTAGCCGTTCTCTCTCCAGGGATGTCGCAAGCCAACGGTGTTGGACTTTCTACTCCCCTCCTCATCCATCGACTCACCCACCTCACCTTGCTTCACTCCTCCCTCTCCCTGCATCAGTCATCCCTCCTCCTCTCCTCCATCCTCCACTCCCTCCTCCTCACTGAACCTCGAGAATCCCAGGGTAGGATCCTACACGCCAAAGCTCTCCTCGAAACGGGAGCTCCCAACTCTGCTCTTCACCTCGTCAAGCAGGTCGCTCTCACCACGGGCGATCTCAGACTCGCTGAGGTCGGAGCACGAGCTTGCGACAGGTTGGGAAGGAACCGGGAAGGGTTGGATCTGATGGCAGGAGCTAAGCAGAGGTGGGAAGAGAATAGACAGAGGGGCGTCGTCCGAGAACTAGGTACGTCGCGACCTCCCTCTCCTTGTTTTGGACTTTGAGACCAACAAACCGCTAGAGCCTAATCTCGAGCTCAAAAAGGTCGATTTAAAGGACTCCAATGGGATGTAGGGGCGTTTGATGAACTCTAGTCACGAGCTTATAGGTGTCGCAGGCGGGCTCGCTACCTGAAGCTGCTCGAGAGGAAGGAGGGTGCGTGGGAAGGAGAAACGAGCTCAGCTCAACTCTCGCTCGTGTGCAGCTCGATCTGCACGTCCTTCTTGTGTCTACAAAGCGAATCGAAGCACCCGGAACTCTTGGAGCTTCTCGCAGCGGTCAATTCTTAACCGAGGCTTCTTGTTCTGCTCCTACAATCCTTTCCATGGCCTCGACGCAAGAGCTGACCTCCTCCCTCTCTTCCTCCCTCCCGCCCTCCTTGCTGTGTCCTCAGAACCACTTCATCCTCCGACTCCAACCCCCTCCGAACAACAATCCTCGACCCAGTGTCTCCTTGCGTCCCTGGCTACGAAGGGAAACGAACCGCACAAGGCTGTGGATCATTACCTCGAAGCACTCAAGCTCGATCCTTTCAACTGGGAAGCGTTCGAAGGTCTTTGCTCGATAGGTTCTTCCATCACCTCTCCTCAGGTCCAGAACTGAATCCTCTTGCTCGATTTGACACTGTCTTTCTTTGTTTCTAGGTCACTTCATCCCTTCCCAGGACGTCTTCCCTCCTCTCCGTCCCTCCTCTTCGACCACCTCGAATCCTCCTTGGCCAGGAGCGTCGTCGTCGTCGACCTACCAGAACCTCCCTTCCGCCAACGGATTCAACGGACCTCTCAACGGAAGGAAGCATCTTCAAGAGACCAAATCTCAACCAGCAGCCTCAGGAGGAGGTTTCTTCACACCCTCCGACGCAGGTCCCGCTCCCTCAGGGATGTTCGCTGGTCGGAAAGCGTTCGTTCCTCTCTTGTAGTCTTTTCGTCCCTCTCAACGATTTCCTTCCTGATGCTCTCTGTTTGAATTCGCGACAGTGCTGCTCCCAATCTCATGTCGTCCTCGCCTCCCGCTCAAGCCCAGCACTCCTTCGTTCTTCCTCCAAACCACCACGCTCCTCCGCCGACCCTCACCTTCTCCCACCTCTCTGGACCCTCTTCCTCGTCAACACCCGTATCAATGGAGGATGGAGTCGGACAGCCTCCTGCGATGAAGCGTCCAAGAGGGACGGGACGAGCTGCGATTGGAGTGGCTGCTGGGAGGGATCCTGCTTTCGAGGGAAGGAACGCGACGGGAAGAAATTACTCGAATGGAGTGGAGGTGAATGGAAAGGTGAATATCGACCACCCTCTTTCGATTGCTGGGGAGGGACTCAGGGGAGTGAGCTGATCGTCGTCGTTCATTTTCTCCGTCGCGTCTTCCAGGGACGAACACCAGCTCCGAACTCAGCAGCTTCGACTTCGACACCAGCAGGTCAAGGAGGCTCGAGTGATCCACCAGCAGGAGTTCGTCGGAGCAGTCGACTGTCGAGTGTGACCACAGCGAGCGTTCCAAGACCGTCTCGAGTGAGCCTGCTCTCTTTTTTCTCTCTCTCTGGTCGGTCTCGTTGCTGATCCCGTCTCCGTTCCTCTTCTTACCAGTTCCTTCCGTCACGTCGTCCTCCCAAAGCACCAGCTTCTACAGCATCTTCCGACGATCCTTCGATGGAAAGCCTCGACAACAACCCTCGTCCCCGTCGAAATCGCTCTCAAACTCAACCAGGCGGTCCTTCTTTCTCCGACTTCGGATCTCCAGAAGCTGGAAACCGATCTTCCAACCCTCCCTCACCCAATCCTTACAACAGCAACAACCTCGCCGGCTCCTCCTCCTCGACAAGTCATCCAGACGCCATCAAACTCCAACAGGAGCTTCTCGTCGTCGACAACTGGATCCTCGACGTGCTGAGGATCTTCGGACGAGCCGTGATGTCCATGAACCGATACGATACGAAGTCGGCAGTAGAGGAGCTGGACAAGCTTCCGAGGGAGGTGACGAGAGGGAATGCGAGAGTATGTGGGATGGTTGGGAGGTGTTGGTTCGAGATGGTTGATTACGTGAAGGTTCGTTTGATCTCTCGCTCGAATCTTTTTATCTTCCCACCTTTCTCGTCGCTGACACCTCTTCTCTTGTCGTTTCTTTCGTCCTTCTTTGCCTTCACAGGCCAAACGAGCCTTCCTCCAATCCCGCACCATCGACCCGTTCCGTCTCCAAGACATGGACATCTTCTCGACCCTCCTCTGGCATCTTCACGACACCCTCTCCCTCGCCCACCTCTCGCAAGAACTCATCTCCATCGATCGACTCTCGCCGCAAGCTTGGATCGCCGTAGGGAACTCGTTCTCGTTGCAGAAAGAGCACGACGAGGCGATGAGGTGCTTCCGACGAGCGAGTCAGTTGGATCCGAGGTGCGCTTATGCGAGCACGCTGAGTGGGCATGAGGCTGTCAGTATGGAGGAGTTTGATCGAGGGATCGCCTTCTTCGAGACGGCCGTGAGGATTGATCGGAGGCATTTCAACGCTTGGTGAGTTTTCGACGCGCTTTCTTGTCTCGTCTGCTCCTCTCGTCCGCCTTCTTAGCTGACTCCTTCTCCTTTGTTCGTGAAGGTACGGAATGGGAACAGCCTACCTTCGGAAGAACAAGCTTCGTCAAGCGGAGCACCACTTCAGGAGAGCCGTCGAGATCAACCCTTCGAACGCTGTTCTCGTTTGTTGCGTCGGTCAGGTGAGTCGAGTTCCTTCGCTCTTCTTCGGCATTTCCTCTCTGACCACGCTTTCCAACTCTTCGTTCTTTTAGGTCCTCGAACGTCGAGGCAAGAAGGAAGAAGCTCTCGAGCTCTTCGAACGAGCCTTCGCCATCTCTCCCGACTCTCCCATGGTCGCCTTCCGTCGAGCCAAGGCTCTCGTTTCGGTTGGTCAGATTCAGGTGAGCTTGTCTCTCTTTCCTCTTCTCCCTTCTGTCCTTCCGAAACTTCGTCTGACTCTCTTTTCCTCTCAACTCTGCGTTCGCTTCCCTCTCAGCCCGCTCTCTCTGCTCTTCAAACTCTCGTCCTTAAAGCTCCAAACGAGTTCAACATCCACTTCCTCCTCGGCAAACTCTACAAACTCACGGACGACCCAGCGAACGCAATGAAATCCTTCGCTCACGCCCTCGACCTCGATCCGAAGATGAACGCTGCGATCAAGATTGCTGGACAGCCGGCGAAGGCTGAGGAGGATGACGATGAGGATGGAGGAGACGGGAGAGGGGGAGGGGGAGGGGCGGATGAGAGCTATAGGACCGACGATAGCAGGCTTTGAGTGGGAGGAGGGATGGGTTGAGAGAAGGGAGATCTTGTGTTTGTACTTCTTCAATTCGTTTTCGTTCGTTCGTCGTTTCTTCAGTTTTGAGCATATAGCAGTAACCCGTTTGATCTCTTGTTTATGCCTTCTCCAATCTATCTCGATTTTCCTGCTTCCACCGATTTCGAGAGGGAAGCGAGCCTCAGGAAACGAGTCGCGTCCAAGATTACGTGTTTTCTTCGAGTCTTGCTTCGTAGGGAGCGGCGCACATGATGATGCAGAAAGAGCCTCGACTAGAACAGTAGATCCGTAAGGAAAAAGCTACCAGAAAAAGAAAGAGAGAGTCTTTGCGCTGGGGAACGAAAAATTCGAAAAGAGGGAAAGAGGAGACGACGAGTCGAGAAAGAGCTAAAGCGATACAGAAAAGACGAACGAGTACCACTGCCCACTGACTGCCTCGCTCCTTCCCATCCATAAGCCCCAGGTCCAAGAGGGAACTTCTCAAAGAACATCTTCCTCCTACCAGCCTTCTTCTCCTCCGCCTTCGACTCGAACCTCTTTGTCCGCTCCTCCACCTACCCTGACCGTTCCTCCCTCTGCTCCTTCATCGCCGAGAATGACCTCTTCGTCTCCACCCTGCGTCTCCAGCTCCCTGATCAACGACGCTCCACTTCAGCTCGTTGCCTTCACAGGCAGCATCCTCAACCCTCCCAGTCCGACCTCCGTTCCCGCTCCCGTCTCTCCGACGTCGCCTCCCACTCCAAAGAGGGCCGAAAGGAAGACGACGAAGCAGATCCAGAAGAGGAGGAAGACAATGGCGTCGAATGCTCGGTTGGAGAACCTCGAGGCTTTGAAGTTGAGGGAGTTGAAGGCGGGGGAAGAGATGAGGTGAAGTTCTCGAGTGACCGTCCGAGCGTGCTTCCTCTCGATGTAAGAGAGGGAGAGGGGGTGATGAAGAGCTTGAGTGTGAGGGGGGTGATGCTCGTCCTCGTCCTCGAAAGTTTGCGAGGAGGAGGCGGTGGTGGGGAGGGCGAGGAGGGAGGAGAGGGAGTCGGAGGTCGGCGAGGAGAGGGAGGACGCGTCGGTGATGAGATCCGGGTCGTTGTACGTGAGGACCGTTTGGGCGAGAGGTTGGTGATGAGGTTTGACGTTGTGCTCGTAGGTTGGATGATGGACGTCGTTGAAAGAAGGAGGGAGTTGTTGTTCTTCCAAGGTGCCTGGTTTTCCTCCTTGTTCGAAGACTCCCCAGCCCAAACCCGAGGATCCTGCTCCTGCTTCTCCAAACCCTCCGATGCTTCCTCCACCGGACCTCCTGCACCTCGGGGAGGCTACCATTCCCGCTGGTCCTCCGATTCGAGGAGGGAAGCCTGAGGAGCAGGTGGGAGCGATGTGGAATCGAGGAGAAATCCCCGCCGTTGCCGTCGTAGTTCGAATCTTCTTGGTCGACGTCTCGTTGTTAACGTTGTTGTTCGTGTGGTGAGCAGTGTAGGAAGAGGTTGGGCAATGGCTCGGGGAAGGAGGGGCGAATCCGATAGAGAGGAGGACGGGAGAGGAGGAGGAGAAGAGGGTGGTCACGTCGCCCGCGAGTGCTGATTGGGATTGAGGTCGAGAACGAGAGGAGGGGACGATCTCGGAGGCGGTGGTGACAGCTGATGATGGCGAGAACATTGGTGTCCGTTTTGAGTCGAGTGGTAAAGAGGGGAGGGCCGTACTACTGGTTGGAAGGAGGAAAGGAAAGAGAGAGAGAGTGTTGGTTGGAGGAAACAACGAAGATCGCAAGAAAAGAACGTCCTGTGACTCGCTAGTATCCTTGGCCTATTTTGATAACGGTCCGAAGTCGGTCTGGGATACAAAAAGGATCTAAGGATGGTGGCGAGTTAAATCGACGGTGATTCGGAACAAAGTCGATCCTCGACGCGTCCTGGAAACGGGACCTGAGGAACGTGTCACGACGCAGGACGAGTCGAAGAGGAGGTCGAAGGATGCTTGCATCTGTAGATGTGATGAGACAGGTGAAGGTTGTCAGCTCAACTGTGCTGCTCTGGAAGGAACGGGCGATGCTGCTTCAAAGCTCGGAATAGCACCGTCGAAGACTGGTTGTTTCCTGCGATGCACTCAGCCGTCAATTCCGTCACCCTTCACGCTCACAGCAGCTTCCATGTACCGCTCTGTATCCTTTCCATACCCTCGTTCACAACGGAGCTGTACGTGCAGAGTGAAAAGAAAACGACTCATCGAGATCTCCTCTCAAGCATTCGCAACGACCGGCACCTCCTCCGCCTTCCCTACTCCAAACCTGGCCACCCAAGCCACAGCACTCATCCCATCAAACGCGCAGAAGTTGAGGAGGGGAGGATCCTTCTTGGCCATCGCCTTGAGGAGATCCTGAGCGAGCATTCCCCCGAGGATGGCTGAGGTCGGGGAGAATTCGTGCGTGGACTGGAGGGCGAGGTGACTGTTGGGGGAGAGTATCGAAGCAAAGGAGTCGTCAGTGAGATGATAGCCGAGAGAAAGAAGACAGAGAGAGAAGTCAAGGGGAGGGAGAAGGAGAGGCGACGCGACGCGTACGAGATGAGTTCCGCTGGCGGCGAAGGAAGGTACGTTTCCGGAACCTCCCACTTCTTGAGGTAAGCAGCTGCACTGCTGGTGATCTCCTCAACAGCATCCTCGGACGATGGCAGCTTCGAGTGCTTCGATTCGTAGTCCCACAGTGCTGGAGAAGGAGAAAAAGAAGAGCACGAGGAGCACGACGCGTCAGTTTCTCTGCCTCGCATCTCCTTCCCGTCCCTTTCGACCAAAATCATCTCGATGCGCAACAACAAGAGTGTTTGGAACTCACCCATGAACGAAGCGAAGATCCCTGGGTTGGCCTTCTTCGTCTCTCCCTTCTTCATTCCCTTGAACGGAGCCTGCTCAAGTCCGTGTGCCATGCTCGGAGTTACGACGTGGAACTTGACAGAGGGTTTGGGTCCTTCGGTTTCAGCTTTGTAGAGAGGTGATCTGAAATGAAAAGTTCAAAGGTCAGGACGCGTTGGAGGCGGAACAAGGAAGAGAGGGAAGACGACGCGAGGCGAAAAGGAGAAGACTCACGTCGCAAAGTACTCGCACGAAGGTCCCAGATCCGAAAAGATGTAACCAGTGAAGGCGTATCCTCCAGCTCCGTAGAAAAGAGTCGATGTTCGTCGACAGGACGCGTTGATTCGAAGCTGAGAGAAAAGGAAGCGTCAAAACGAGCTCTCGGCCGTTGCTCCCTCGACACTTCAGAGAGACCCAAGAAAGGAACGAGGATGCTCTTGAAAGCTATGTGGGAGCAGAAGTTCACTCACCATATCCTCCTTCGAAGCATCCGTAACACAAACGATATCGATCTCCTCCTTCCTCAAGAACGCGTCCATCTCATCCTCCGAGGAGGGCTCCTCTCCGGCGACGTTGATGAGCGGAGATGTAGTGGTCATGGGGGTGACTTTGACGAGAGGGTTGAGGGATTGTATTTGAGGAAGAGCAGCGAGGACTCGCTGTAGGAGATCAAGAGAGGGGGGGAGAGGGAAGGGCGTGAGCTCGACGAGCAAGAGAGGAGAGAACAGAGGTCGAGGAGACAAGACGAGACGAACCTTCTGACCGACGACACCGTCACCTTCACGGAACAAGAAACCTGCTCCGAGGTCTTCTGGAGCCACCACTTCGGAGTCCATGACCTGAAGGGAGGAAGGTGGATGGAGGAAAGAGGAGAGAAAGGTGAGCTCGAAGCTTCAGCTCCTTCCTTTCCTTCGTGAAGCTCAACCCCAAGCCAGGGACTCACGATCAGCCTCCCGATACCAGCGAGGACGACGTTCTTGATCGTCTCAGCTGCTAGAGACTTGAGGTTGACGATCAGAATGGTCGAGGATCGCATTCTGGGGAGAAGAAAGGGTAGGGAGATCTGGTCAGCTTGACGTCTCCTTCCTTCCCTCTGCTCCCTCATCGTCTCTCGAGCTCCAAGCAAAGGTAGATAGATACTCACTTCTGTTGAGCCTCGAGTCCCCAGAGTCGAATCTGCCTGTCGTAGACGGCGGCTTCGGCTGAGAGACGCGTCAAACGAGCAAAGGAAGGAGAACGGTCAGCTCGAGAGAAGACGCGAAGGGAGGAGGTTGTCGAGCTTGGAGAAAAGCTGAATCTAGCTCACCTTCCGTGATCTGGCCATCCTGTTTGGAAGAAGAAGGTGCTGTTGAGTCTGACATTTGATTGAAATCTGAGGAGGATGGTGGTTTGAAGCTCCTCGAGGAAAAGGAAGGAAGGCGAGACGAAATGACAAGCTCACCGTTTTTGCCTCCTCCTCTTGCCTTCCTTCCCTTCAACTCTCACTCAGCCTCCCTTCTCGTTTCTTGGATTTTCCCATATAGACCAGCCTCTTCGGACGGAAATAGACAGACCTTCAAACTCGAAGGCATAGACGACTCGGATGCCGTCCTCGACCTCCGCCCTCCTTCTCGCTCGACTCTCCTTCGTTCCTCCCTCCCAGTTCCTCCCTCGACTAGGCAGGGACCTCTCTAATCACGAACCAGCTCTTCTCTTGGTGCATATCCTTACTCTCGGAAAGATCTTCTTGCCTCGTAAGTCCCCTTTCGAGGACTCGGAAGAAAACGAAACAGAGCGAGCTCAACACTTGGGCTGACTTTTCTCCCTTCTTTCTTTCCCTTCCTCCACTCGCTTTCAACAGCCGTCCTCGGTTCAGGCAAAGAGAAACCCTCTCCTGGAGGTCTCGACGTCCCCGACTCCGGCTACAACTCCTCTACAGAGTTCGAAGAGGTCGACGAAGACGATCCCTATGCGATAGTTCGGAACGACGAGTTCGAGCACAACGCCTCGAGAGACTGGCTCGTCAGCGTCGTCAAGAAGGGCTCAGACTGGATGGCAGAGGTCGACGAGGATAGTCCAGAGATGGAGGAGAGGGAGAACGTGATCGACAAGGCTGCTAGTGAGTCCCTGGCTCTCGTTGTTTCGCTCCCTCGAGAAGGTCGCAGAAAGGCTGAACCAACGTCCTTGTGTCGTTTTCTTGCAGGCACTCTCGCTGTTTGGTCTGGAACCTCAGCTGCTGGAGCTTTGCTCAGGACTATACCGTTGCCTCAGGAGATCGTCTTGACCATCAACGACGCTGCTTACTCTTCTCACTCGCGTGAGTCCTTCGCGTCGTCTCGACTTCTCGCTCGAGATCTGAACTGACCTCCTTTGTTTTTCCTCCCTCCAGCTGACTCAGTCGGGTAAGTCTTTCCGTTTCTCACAAGCCTCACTGCCGAAAGTATTTCTGACCTCTTCCTCGTTGAAACTCAGCGTCCAAACCTGGGGATCCTCCATCCTCTTCGCCCGCCGAATCGCTCAATCCCCTTCCTCCTTCTCCCTCCTCACCACCACCCACGAGTCCTACCACCCCACCTCCACTCCTCAACGAATCCTCGAACTCGGAGCCGGAACGGGAGTCCTCTCCCTCACCATGGCCTCCCTTCCCGACCTCCCTCCTCGCACGCTCCTCGTTGCCACCGACTACAACCCCTTGGTCATGGATAACCTCCGCAAGAACGTTCTTCTCAACTTCCCGGAGGATTCGTTGGAGGTCGGCGAAGACGAAGAGGAGAAGGGAGTGAAGGTGTATCCTCTGGACTGGCTTGCGTTTCACGACAGCGGGGAGGGGGTGGATGTCAGGTCGGTTGGGAGGGATGGGATCCGGTACAAGGAGGATGTTGGGGTGAAGAAGGAGGAGCTGATTGGGGAGAAACCTTTCAATGAGAGGTTCGATGTGATCTTTGGAGCGGATATCGTTTACGAGTGAGTCAAACTCCTCTCTCGTCGTCGGTTGGACGCGTCGAAGCTGACTGCCTCTTGTTTTCTCGTTTTCACTTTCGCAGAGCCCACCACGCCCCCTGGATCCATTCTACCGTCTCCCAGTTCCTTCGCCTCCCCTCCCCCTCGTTGACGTTCGAACCCTCCTTCCACCTCTTCGTCCCGCTTCGACCCACTCATCAAGCGGAGATCGTCTCGATTGAAGCGACCTTCCCAGCAGCGTCGTCGTTCCCTCCTAGGGAAGAGGGAGGAGCTTGGAGGTTGGCTGCTGCTGAGGTGGAGAGTTTGGTGAGGACGGAGGGAGTCGGGAGGGCGGACGAGACGTGCTACAGGAGGTACAGGATCGCTTGGGTTTGAGGTGACGGAGTTTGGTTGCGCTTTCTTCCGCTTCGGCTCTATCGTTCTACTAGACTATCGCATGGTTCAGTTATTGGGTTCCTTCAAGTCAACCTCGAGCGTTGAGGGGAGCAGGGTAGCAAGAGGAGAGCAGCCGAGGTCGAGGGGCGGGGGCAGGTCGTCTTTTCCTTCCGGAACTTGTTGACGTCAAGTCAATCAGTCGAGCGCATGAGCGGGCAGTCAGGAGAGATGTTTGAAGCTCGTTGAAGGCTCTGCTGAGGGCTGAGCTGGGTGAAGAGGTGTCAGGTTGAGATGGAACGGGGGGGAAAGAGGGAACGATGTCGCTTTCAGGGTTTGAGTTGGGTAGATGATCAAAATATAGATGTCGGTGGAGTGTCCCTGCTTTCCTGGCAGTTCAGAGAGACAAATCTGCCTATTCTCGCTTACTTTGACTCTACAGCGGTGGAAAGAGGGAGTGAAGGGCGAGTCGCTCTTTTTGCGAGCGTCGAAGGAACAACCCCCGTCTTTTAGGTTCAGTACTGAGTACAGAGAAGTCCGTATATGACCCTATAGCTCTACTTGACATCCCGAGCTTGTCAGAGCAGGAGGAATTGTAGAGGGATGGAAAGAAAAAGGAGAAAAAAAAGGTAGAACTCGCGATGCGTCCGATGTTCTTGCAGATCTTCTTCGCAGCGCTCCTTTCGACAAAAACTACTGCAAGAGAAAAACGGCTTGTTGCCCATAGCTCCTGTAATCAAGTTAGACACGCAGCTGAACTAGAGCAGGACGAAGCAGCGGTTCACTCTCTGGGTCGTGAGGAATCTCGACGCGCTGACCTTTCGCTTCAAGAAGACTCGGGGAAGTTACAAAGCGACGGAAAGCCCTTTCCCTCCTCAACGGACAGAACCGCCGTGCCCTCAGAGAGTCCAGCCTTGACCATAGGATGGTTGAAGTCCCACGAGAGCGCGAGTCCGAGGAACTCCATGTTGAGCGTGTTGCGTGCAGTCCGTCGAATCCGTCGCGTCGTTCCTCGAAGGATCGACTCCGCCATGTCTACGGTTCGCTGTTGATGGCGTCTCCTGACTTCGAAGTCGGTTCCTCCTCCAGGTTGAGCGACTCCTGGGTTGAGAGGGAGGGATCTGTTGAGGTTGAGCGATTGATGGAAGTTCGAACGAGTCTTGGAGGTGTGCTTGAGGACGAGGAGCTGTTGGAGGTGGTCTCGAGGAGTGTTGGGTGGTTGAAGACCGAACGTGGTGAGGAGAGCGAGGACGGAAGAGGTGAAGTGACCGAGAACGATGAAGTAGATGATCTCTTCGACGACGACCCATTCCTCCTTCGTGAACGTCGACGCGTCGCTCGACCCTACCACCTCCACTCCTCCGAAACAAACTGCTCTCCCCAACCCTCTGCTGTAGAGGTCGCCATGAGTCTCCTTCAGAAGACTGGCGAGAGTTTCGATCTCCTTCTTGGCTCCATCTCCTTCCTGCTGCAAAAGCCCAACCGATTCTGCCAGCTGTCCAGCCGTCTTCTCCGTGATCGTGAGGTGCGTTCCCATCCGTTTCCTGATTCCGAGGTTCAAGAGACTGGTGGGAGTTGTTGCAGCTTCCATAGCGGCGAGGTAGCCGGTCTCTCCTGATCCACCTGATCCGACGTAGCCACCGACGACGAGGTTGGGAGAGTCGAGGTTGAGGTCGGGAGGAGGGAGAAGGATCGACTTGGTGTCGGAGGAGGAAGGGGCTTTGAACGAGGGGAGAGGAGGAGGGGTGAAGTCTGGCGAGAGGTTGATGAGGGATAGCATGCCGATGTTGTAGACTCCCCATCGAGGTTCGAGACCGTTCTTCGCGACGGCGTGGGGGAGGAAGCGTTCGAACCAGGTCCACCAAGCTGCTCCTTGAAGGGATCCTCCGATGGCCCGTTGTTGATGAGAGGAGAGGATGAACTCCCGTTGGAGGGGTTTGAGGAGGACTGAGATGGCCTCTGCCCATTCCTTGGGGTTCCGAGAGTAAAGAGCTTGAACGCAACGGCCTCGCTTCCAGCCCTCGTCCGAATCGTCCTCGACGGCGAGCTCGAACTCCTTCCTGTGAACTTCCCAGCAGGCTCGGGCTGAACGATCGATGATCTCTTCGACGGCGGCTGCGTCGTCGGATGACGAGGAAGGGACGGGGAAGGGAAGGGGAGTGGAAGGGATGGGAGGAGGGACGTAGGTTGTTCCGGAGGAAGGAAGGATGGAGGGAGGAGGAGGAGGTCGACGTGGAGTCGAAGCTCAGACCGATCTCTGCAGCAAAGTTGAGATTCTTGGCGAGGAACGACGAGAACTGATGGACTTGGGTTTCCGAACGAAGCTCGGCTGAGCAGACCTCGTAGAAGTTTCCGACCAGCTTGAGGGCAGGACAGGTCCCAACCCGATCCTGAAGACGAGTTGGGCGAGAGCGAGTCGTCCATGGTCTGAAGTCTTTGGGGCCAGCTTTGTCGTAGCATTTAGGGCCTGTGAAAGATTAAAGAAGAACGTAGTGAGCTC
This sequence comes from Mrakia frigida, assembly GCF_051309035.1. NCBI lineage: Eukaryota > Fungi > Basidiomycota > Tremellomycetes > Cystofilobasidiales > Mrakiaceae > Mrakia > Mrakia frigida. The sequence goes on from NW_027481275.1 coordinate 698,855, forward strand.
CTCCATCGTCGAGATATCGACCCAGAAAAATTAAACTCAAATTCACACCAAAGGCAACCACATTCGTTGTAGACGGGATTCGAAGCGAGGGTGAGGTCCTTCTTGCAGGAGGTGCACGTTGCAACCCCATGTTTCGACATTGAGAAGAAGAGGAGAGCGACGGTGAGGAGAGAGGAGACGTCCGTGTCGTTCGTGGGGCAGTGAGGGACCATGGTGAAGAGGGAGGGAGGAGGGATGGAGGAGGAAGGAGGAGGAGGAGGAGGAGGATGGAGCTTGGGAGGATTGGGAGGGGGTACTCGACGAAGTAGGAGAGATGGCAGTAAAGGTGGTGAAGAGGAGAGAAGATAGTAAGAAGCAGGCGACCTTGTTCAACGCTTGTTTGGATCGAAGAGTAGGGTGGAGGAGGAGGTTGGATGTAGGGAAAGAGGAAGGGGCGGGGTCCGGAGTGAACAGCCTCGATCATCAGCTCTCCTTCCTGCTCCTTCCTTCCCTCTTTTTCGCTCTCTCTCTCATTATCTCTATCTGTCTCTCTCTCTCTCCCTCTTCCTCCTAGAGTTCTGCCCTTCCCGCTCTTCTTTCATATACACAGAGCAGCCTCCGTTCCTCCCGCTCTCTCGACGCGACCGAACCTTTTGGGAACCCGCAGGCCACGAAGGAAATCAGAACGAAAGTCCAACTTTCTTCCTTGTTCCCTTCTCTCCTTCTGCTTAGTCCTCTTTTCCCCTTGTCTCGCTCGGTACAACCTCAGATCGGGAGGGACGCCCTCGGCCGAGCAGGGAGGCGAGGGACGGGGTCGAACAAAGAGTATATAAACCGTGGTCCGAAAAGTTGTCAAAAAGACAAAAAGTCGTCAAAAAGACTTACTAACTCAGTTGGTTAGAGTGTGAGATTCCAAATCTCAAAGTCACCTGTTCGACTCGGGTGTGAGTCTCTTTTTTTCCAGACTGAAGGTTGACATTGTAAATCGTCTTGGCTGAGAGTTAGCTTGAATCGCATATCTTTTTGAACCTACCCAGTTGAAAATCTGCCCCTGGGGAACGAGATCTCTCTCCGAGGTGAGGTCGACCTCGAAATCACTTCCATCTCTCCTTCCCTTTCAACTCTCACCTTCACACCGACTCTCGTGGCCTTCTCGGTCACTTTCTCTCGGTCTGTTGACAACTTTTTCGGCCCCCCAATCAGTATGGCTGAGGCGATCTGGCGACGGCGCCGTACCCTCTGTTGAGTCGAAACGACGCTTGCCCTTGAACAAGGGCTGCGGAATCTTGTAGAGTGCTTTAGATCGATACCGAGGGTTCGGGCACCTCTTACATAGACCTGGTTGAAAGTAGGAGGGCTCAGGGCGTCGGGATCTGGTTGTATAGACCAAAAAGTTGAGGGGAGAGCCGCGTTCGTCCAAGCTCACAGTCTCCTTCTTTCGGAACTCTTGCAGTGAGACGAAGGCACTAAACGCAAGATGTTTCGCTGAAGGAACTGATTTTGATATATACATATAGCTCTGCGAAACTCGTCCTCTTCGGAAAATTACGCGTAACTCTACAGAGAGCTCGTTCGACAAAGAGCTCCTTTGACCGTTACGCCTGAGCTCTCCCTACTGCGAGAGTCAATTCTGAAACGTCACGACGGAGTCAGAACAAGCGTATAAGGTTGGTATAGGCATGGGCTCACGTGAAAAGTTGGTCTTGCAGCTACGAAGGTGGGATACGGCCGTTCCTGAACGACCTTGAAAGCGCACCTTTTGCCGGAGCTTTCACGATACGCCGACTCTATTTTTTCGAGCTGCGAGAACCTCGACCTTCAAGATTCATCGTTTCCACATAACTCTTCCCGCGGAGCATGGCCGTTTCGGAGAGGGATCTGGCCCAATACAAAGGCAGAACGTCTCGGTCAAATCGTCACAGAAACAGTCGAGCTGACCCTTCTTCCTTCCCTCTTTTCCCTCAATTTCTCTCAAAGTCGAGAGGCTTCCTGTAGAGGCCAAGATGAAGGGGAATGGTATCTATCTCGACCACAATATTTCGTCGCATCGGTGCAAAAGTTGAGGTGAGAGACGCGAGCTGTCGAGGAGAAGAATGGACTTGGACGCGTCAAGTCGCGACGACTCAACGAGTCCGACGTCCCTTCTCACCAGGCCTGAGATCGAGAGCAAAATTTCCTAGCTTTTCCAGTTCAAGTTGACTTTTGTCAATCTGGGCAGGAAGGAAGGTGGCAAGCACAAAAGAAGAAGGGTGGCACGACGCGTCTCTCAGTTCGCTCCCTCTCCTTCATGCTTCCTTCCATCGTGTTCGCACCTGCCCACACTTCCGAGCTCAAAATACCTTCTGAGTTAAACACTTCGTCTCTAGAAAGAGCCCCATCAACAGCGATTGAGCGAAAAGATACCACACTCGGCGAAAAAGGAGGGGAGGATGTGATTTTTCGAAGTTATCGTTTCCCGTCCTCATTCCGTTCTCCTCCCTCTCTCTCACTTTCACTGACCCCTTCCTTCCTTTCCTCTTTCCTCCCTGAGTTGCTTATCCCTCGACGTGCCAACTCCTTCGCTTCCGAAAACGAAAACACAACCATGTCATTGTCCTCAACGCATAGCAATAAACAACCTCTCACTTCCTAGCACCGCTACCAAGAAACAACCATGAGTCTCTTCAGCGATCATTCCCTCTCTTCTTGAAGGGAAGGAGGAAAAAGCTACTCACGCAAGACGCCCGTCCCACTTCGCGTCCTCCTTCGCCTTCCTCTCTCTCGCCTCCCTCCTGACCCTCTCCTCCTCCTCAAACGCCGCTCGAGCGACTCTCTCGGCCTGAAACATCACCACCGCCAGCGCTTCATACGTCTTCAGCTCCAGAAGCGTGACCTTGTTGCCTCCAAGAAGCAGAGGACGTCCGTCGCTCTTCTGCTTCTCCGCCCACTCCACTAGCTTTGAGAACGTGAAGCTTCCAGCGGTATTGAGAACGCATCCGGTAGTGGCTCCTCTTGACATGATGACGAGCGGAAGGGAGATTCCTGGGGCTGGTTCGAGAGAGTGCTGAGACGGCGAAGCAAAAACGCACGACGCGCGCGTCAAGTCAGCCTAGCTTCCTTTTTTCAAGGAGAGGAATTCGAACGGCGTAAAGGATGACCGTCGAAGCGAGCAAGACTTACAAGGAAAGCATCCAGATCATCCTCCCCCACTTCCTTTCCCCCAACCGGAAGCTGAAACCCAACCAGCTTCGACCTCAGCGAGTCTCGGTAGCCAGGGAAAGGGTCGATCAGGGTCCCGTTATCGCCTCGAACGAAAGTCAGGCCGCAGACGATGATATTCTTCTGCTCACGAACACCGAAAGAATGAGCTCTCGATCCTTCAGCAGTAAAAAGACTCAGTTCGGTAGGAGGAACTCACTGAAGTGAACTCTCTCATCGGCTCTGACTGCTGCCTCGCAACCCTTAGAAGATCCACAAGGATAGGTCCCGGTCTTGCGACGTCCTCCAACAAGCTGGGCAGTGAAAGAATAACAGAGACGGAAGAGAGAGGGTAAGCAAGGCGATCGAACGCGTCGTCCGACCCCTCTCCTCGCTTGTACATCCGACTCAACCAAAGAAGAAGATGAAAGCGACAATGAAGAATAGAGACATACCATCTCTCCATCTCGATCTCTAGTTTGATCAGACTCTCGAACCGAGCCTTCTTGGGACTGAGCGAGACGTTGAAGCCTCTCATCTTCGTCTTCGTCTTCTGATGAGCCTCCAGGGCGTCCTCCAGAGCGTTCTCGGTCGGGAACACGACGTAGGCGGTTCGAAGGGTCTGGAAGATCGAGATCGAGGGTCCAAAAAACACCTGGGTTAAAGACAGGGCCCAGGGAAAGAAGGGTTTCGAAGTTCGAAAGGGACTCTCGAAGCTCACCGTCTCGGGGTTCTTGCTCTCAACCAACTCGATCTCGACCAGCTCTCCCTTAAACAGCTCGCTGATGGCCTCCTCCGTAGCCGATGAGGTAACATCGGTCCCAGTAGCAGCGGATGGCCATCCTCTAGCAACGGATGGAGGGATCCCCGTCTGAAAAGGAGGAAGGTCAACCTTCTGAGCTCGCTCTCCCTCCTTCTTCTCCTCCTCAAAGCCTCACCAGCTTCGCCGTCCTTGGTCCCCACATCTTGCGACTGCTGCTCTGAAGGATACGCTTCTCGTCCTCGGTGAGATTCGTGAGCGTCATCTCGAGGAAGAGTGGTGGAAGAAGGGAAGGAGATGATGCTCGTGGTTGGAGGTCAACCTTCCCTTGCCCCCTTTTCTCTCTTTTCTTCTTCGAAAGCGCTTAGAGCTCTCCTCCCCCTCAACTCTCACCTTCTCTCCCTCTCCCGTTCTTGTCCTACCACGACTCAATATGAACACCATACCCAGTTCGTCCTTCTTCCCTTCTCTCACCTCACCCACCCCTCCTTCTTCTCCTCTCTACCCTCCAACTCACGTCTTTCCTCCCCATCTCGCTCTTTCAGGACCTTCTTCTTCCGTCTGCTTCAGCAACCAAGTCAAGAAACTTGTCGCTGGACATTCTACTTCTGCAGGTGAGCAGCTCTCCTCGTCTTGTTCTCGAGCCCATCCCAGCTCCCTCCTCGCTCTCTTCGCTGACCTCCGTTGTCCTGATTTGGCCTTCCCAAAAAGGAAAACGAGCTCTCCAAGAGGAGGAGTTCGTCGTCGGTCGTCGCCTTCCTCGCTTCCGTACGTCTGTTCTCGTCCTTCCTCCCTCCCTCCCTCCCTCACCCTGACGTTTGTTCCTTTTCAGTGAACTCGGATGATCGCTTGCCGTTCAACTTTCGAGCCGAATCCAGCACCTCGACCTCTGCTGCTGTACGTAATAGAACAAGAGCGAAAGAGCAGAAGGGCGTCGAGACGAGCTGACGTTCAAACTTCGTCCCCTCCTTCCTCCCCCTTCTTCCAGCAACCCACATCGAATCCAACCTCTTCATCACTACCTACACAATCCTCTTTCGCGTCATTTCCATCGTTCGCTCCATCTTCTTCAACAACAGCAACTACGGCAGCAGCAACAGGAGTCGAGCAGCTCGCCTCTTCCCACGCGCCCTCTCTTCCTCAACCAGCAACGTCCCAGCCCTCAGCCCCACCATCAGCAGCATGTACGGAAACACCTGGAGGCGACGCGGCTCATATGGATGTGAACGTGAGTTTTCCTCTCCCTTGTTCTGTACCGAACGTGTTTGCGACGCGACGTTCGTCGGAAACCGTCTGTCCCTTTGATCGGTCGACTGACCTTGAATCTCCCTCCGCATCGCTTCAGATAGCTTCTTCTTCGGGAAGCAGTGGTGCGCTCAAGAGGAAGGCGGAGGATGACAATTTAAAGGGTAGATAAACGCTCTCGTCGCGTCGTGCGACTCTCCGTCGTTCCCTCGATTCCTCCTCCCTTCAGTTTCCCTTGAAAGGGCAGTTTTGATACCTCATGATGAGCTGGAATAGGTTCATAACGATTGAAAAATGTGAAGTTTTTAGAGCCAACCTCGTTTCTCCTTTTCTCCGCTTTCGTTGCGCTGAAGGAGATCGATGGATAAACATCAAGACCGAGTGGCGATAAAGCAGGACTAGCAAGATCTACGTATCAATAGAGAGGGACGATGGAGATGCGCTCAGTGATCGAGATGGGAAGGACATTCCACTGCAGAGCAAGAAGAGAAGGAAGGAGAGGGTCCGCCGATGCGGTCAAAGTTTGAGAGAAAGGAAGGCGAAACAGAGCAGACTTTGGTCTCGCCCTTCTGGCCCCCTTCGGAACAACAACAAACCCGTCGAGTCATACAAATCGTTGAATAAGTAAACCATACCCGCCTCTTTCAGAAAGGAGTCCCTCCCAAAAAGTTCTCCGACTTGGCGTTCTGTTGGGCAAAGTCGTCCTCTTCCGTTTCCAACGAGAGACGAGGTAAAGGTCAGCTCGTCGTCTCGTTTCGTTTCGCTTCTTCATTCGTTCTAACTCACTGAAAGCTGCGATCCCAACGAGCAAGCCAGCAGCGAAGAAGATCAACGAGATGACGAGCCAGACGAAGCCTGGAGAAGAACCGAACCGAAAGCAACGAGATCAGCTGAGAGGAGCGGGAGGAAGGAGGATAGAGGGCTGAGGCGAGTCGACTCACCCCAGACCTTCGATGGGCAGCAGCCGCAGAGTTGAGCGAATTCCGATGCGTCCGAAGTGTTGATCTTTCTTGCGATCTGAAAGGAGCGGAAGAGGAAACGAGAGACAAGTCAGTCTTGTTTAGCATCGGAAACCCGATCTCCCGATCTCGAGCTCACCGTATCATCTACAATATCCCAGACCGAATAGAAGCAGGACATGACTCCGAGGAAGAGCACGAAGAATCGAAGTGGCAGCTGCGGGGAGAGCGAAGAGCACGAAGACGCGTCGTGAGCTCTGCCTTTCCAGGCTTCCTCTCCCCTCGGTTCGCGCTCGAGGGTGAACTCACCGAATGAGCGAAGATCCAGCAGATAGCAATGAGAGCACACATGAAGAGGATCGTGAGCCAGGAGCTGTTAAAAGTGAAGCAGGAGAGTCAGCGAAGAGAGGGGGAGAGACGCGTCGAAACTTACGACCAGCTTCGTCGAGCCCAGTAGAGCGTCAAGAGAAAGAAGACTCCGAGGACGAGACATGCGACTTTTGACTGTAGGGAGCGCAAGTCAGATCAAGCAGCGGTAGAGAATGGGAACGGATGAGGACGGACCGCGTTGATGTCGACTGCGAATCAAAAACAGAAAAGTCGTCAAACGAAAGCTGTCCGAGTCGAGAAGGGAAAGGCACGGCTTTCTCACATCCGCAAGCTATCAAAGTCCCTCCTATGAAGCTCGAACCGAGGTAACCTGACGAACGAAAAGAGAAATGGACAGGAAGATCAGTCTCGCCTCGACGCGTTGTCGTCTTCTTTTTCGACTCACCAGCCGGCAGCGTAATCGCAGGAACCCCACCCCTCATTCTTGTACTACCACCCTCTACGTTTCCACCCCAAAAGTTCAAAGGGTCAGCTCGACTCGCTCGCGAAGAAAGGGAACAGGGGAAAAGGAGGGAGAGCCTGCAGGTCGAGCTCACCATCAGGATCCAGCGTTATCGAGACGATCGTTGCACAGGTGAGGACTCCAGCGAGAGCGTGAGAGAGCTGTTTCCATACGAGACCAGTCAAAGCATCAGCGAGAGAGAGGGGGGAGGAAGGAAGAAGAGCTCACCTCGTGAAACTGCAAGCCGACGATCAGGAACGAGGACAGGCACGAGCGAAAATCAGCCTCCTCTGCTCTTCTAGCGGAGTTTCAGCGACCATGGAAGACGAAGGAAGAAACCTCACCCCAACAGTAAGAAGCTTGAAAGGGTAGATGATCCAAGAGAGGAACTAGAACGAGCGAAGGGGAGAGGGAGGGAGAAGAAAGGTTGAGGTGAGCTCTACTCGTTCCTCTCCTCCTCCCTTTCCCCTCACACTCCTCTGGTTTGTTCCACTCACTCGAACATGCCAGAGGATGAAGATCAAGATGACCTGTGTAGTCGAAGTCCAGACCCTTGATCAGCTTTCGCGAGAAAGAAGGGAGGGAAGACGAAAGCAACGAACATAGCAACCCGCAACGATCTTTTCCGTCGTCCAACATCCCAAAGAACCAAACCAAGTTCCAATCAGCTCTCTCGCTACAGCAGCACAGCGACTCGAGGAGGGATCACTCACAAGGGTGACTCTAAAGCATCCGAGTACAAACACACCAAACGGAAGTCAGCCCTTCTTCGGAAAGAGAACGAGAGGGAGGAAGGGAGGAGGAGGAAGCTCACCTCTGCGAATCGTTGGGGGTCAACACCGTCTTGATATCTCTCACGTAGAGCTTGTGAGGGAGGGAATCGAACTCCGCCGTCGAGTTGAGGAGGAAGGGAGCCATGATGCGTCTAAGAAGGGAGGTGGGCGTTGGTGGAGGGAAAAAGAGAGAGGAGGGAGGGCTGAGGCGGGAAGAAAGACAGGGGGGGGTGAGCTCGAGCTCGAGCTCGGCGGGAGCAACAGCAGTTCGATGAAGGATCTACGGGGAGGATTGCTAGCAACGATTGGATTTGACTCGTCGATTCAATCATAGAAGAAGAACAAAGAGGGTTACACAAAAAAGGGAACTAGATATAAAAGAGACGTTCCTTCTCGTCGTCGTCGTCTGCTCGCCAAACAACTCTCCTTACGCGTCGCCTGCTGCCCACCCATCGCTCCTCTCCCCCTCGACACAACGACCCCTTATCGCCTCCCTCCTCCTCCTCCTCCTCGCCTATCCCTCGAGTCATCCCTTCTCCTCGGAGGACTATCGTCGTACCTCCTCCTCGGAGGCGTCGACCCATCCCTCGCCCCTCCTCCTCCTCCTCCCCTCCTAGGCGGCTCGGGACTCCTCGAATCGCTGTACCTCCTCCTCGCCGACTTCGGAGGGGGACTCCTCGAATCGTCTCGTCTCCTGGGCGGAGGGGACTCGTCTCGTCGGTTGTTGCTCCTGGGAGGAGGCGATCTCGAATCTGCGTCTCGTCCTCCTCGTCCTCCTGCTCCTCCAGCTCGGGGAGGAGTGTCGGAAGGTCGTCGTTCTCGCTGTTGTTTTCGAGGAGGAGGAGGAGTGGAAGATTGACGTCTTCGTCGAGGAGGAGGGGATCGGGATCGAGATCGAGATCGAGAGCGTCCGGAGGAGGACGAGGAACTGGAGGAGTCTGAGTCGGAATCCGAGTCGGAGGAGCTGGAGTCGGAGGAGGAGGAGGAGGAGTCCGAGTCCGAGGAGGCTGCTTCGAGAGCTTTTTGACGTTGTTCGAGGATGAGTCGAGGCATGTTCTGCGAAGAAAGGAAACCGAAAAGGAAAGAGATGAAGGAAAAGGTCAGCTCGAGAAATGGACGACGCGTCGAAGAGAGCTCGAGAGAGAGAGAGATGGTACGAACCGTGAGATGTTCCCTCATCTTCTCCGTGATCGCACCCAACCCGATCGACGTGAAGTAGTTGATCGAGAACCTCGTGTTCTTGGGGTTGTCGAGCGGGAACACGTTCTGGAACGCTCCCTGCATGCTCGGCTCTCCAAACCTCTCCGCCAGCTTCTTCACTCCCAACTCCTCCGTCATCTCCTGGAGCAGAATCTTGATGAAGATACGACTGGACGAGGTGGTCTCGTCCTCGTTCATGTGGATGACGTGGAAGACTCCCCATGAGATTCCGTCCGACGCGACGAGGTGACCGAAGAAGCGACCGATGTTTCGAAGTCGGTTGGTCTCGTATCGATGGATGGTGTCGTAGTAGTTGGCGAAGGCTTGTTCGAAGGCGTCGCACCAGACTCGGTTGATCTTGCAGAATCGCTCTCCGATGAGACCGTAGAAGGAGGAGTAGGATCGTTCTTGAGAGCAGCACTCGATGATCATGTTGCAGAGCTCGATCTGTAGGAACGGAGAAGGAGAAAGGAGGTCAGCGTTCGCGTCTCTCGAAGGAGAGGAAGCTCGGCTTCCCGTTGAGCAAGAACGTCAAGAGAAAGAAGGTGCGAGGGGACGAGGACATACCTCGTTTCCCTCCTCAATCTGGACCTTCATGAGCTTGTGAACGGCTTCCTCGTAGGTGAGCTAGAGCAAAGCGGAACCGAACAAAGAGGAGGAAGAGTCAGCACCTGAACTCGGCTCGAACAACCCAAGGCGAGAGGACGAAAGACTCACCGAGTTCATGATCGTGAGGTAGATCGTCCTTCGGAGGTTGATCATGTTCGTCTCGGTCATGTCCTTGATTCCATGCTTGTTGGGGACGACTGTAGCAAGCGACGAGCCAAAAGACAGACGAAGAGAAAAGGGACGAGGTCAGCACTGTCCTCGGCGAAGGAAAGAGAGAAACGAAGCTCACCTTCTCCTCCCTCCTCCTCACTCTCATCGTCACTCTCACTCCCGCTGCCACTCGATCCACCCGACTCGTCCGACTCGTCGTCTCCCAAGATCTCCGACTTGATCGACTTGTACTTCTCCTCGTTCTCCAAGAAGTTGGGGTCGGCCTTGAAGACGTCTGTTCGAGAGCAACCCAAAAAGGGGAAAAGTCAGCTCGAGGTTCAATCTCCTTCCCTTCCCTTCCCCTCATCTATCCACCCATCCCCCGCTCCGACTGTTGCGACGAGAGAAAGCAGTACTCACTCAGACCCTCCTGCACCAACAGCTCATCGTCCAACAGCACTTTGTGCGTGATCTGCTCGTCCTCCTCGACGAGATCCAAACCCTCGGGCAGGATGGGGTTGTCCTTGTACTTGTCCTTCCTCGTCTGGAACAGCACCTCGATCATGTACTGAACCCTCTTCTCGATGTTCCCCTCGTGGAGGACGGCTCGGAACCTCTCGAAGATGAGGTTGTTGGGTTTGGACGAGTGCTCGGCGAGAAAGGCTCCGACGTCTCGAGTGAGGGCGCAAGCGATTTCAATGGAGTCCGAGGTGGGCGTTTCGAGGAGGAGGAGGAGGAGTTGGAGAGGGAGGAGTTCGTGAGCGACCGACTGGTTGACGAGTTGGGCGATAAAGGCGGCGGTGGAGAGGCAGACGGTCTGGAGAGTGCGAGGAAGGGGAAGGGAAGGAGAGGAAGGAAAGAGGTCAGCTTAGGTTTATGGTTTGAGAAGGGAAAGATCTGGGGGACGCACCTTGTCGTTCCTCTTGAAAGCCCTCCTGAACTGACTGACGAGTCTGATCAAGACGAGTTCTCCGACCTGAGGGAGCTTGGTGTTGATGATTCCGATGAGGGCAGCGAAGATGGGAGTGAAAGGGATGGAAGCCGCCTGAGCCTTCATGATGGATCTGGCGAAGAGTCCTCGTCCTCGAATAAGATTCTCGCCGAAGAGCTCAGGAACGACGTGCTTGATGTTGGCGGTGTTGACCTAAAAAAGAAAGGAGAAGAAACAAAACAAAGGAGAAGGAAGGCAAGTTCAGCTCTCGTCCTCCTCCTTCTCCTTCCTTCCCTTCCTTCCTTCCCCTCTCCCACCTCTCCCTTCCCATCCAGCATGCCACGATATACAAATGAAACGAGAACTCACCTTGTTGATCAAACCGTTAATACTCTTCCTCAACGCATCCCAACTCAACCTCTGGAACTCTGCCGAAGCCTTGTCCTTGCTCGCCTCCATCTGCATGGCCCTCAATCTCGCGGGCGGGACGTACGCTCCTCCGCTTCGACTGGACTGCATCAACTTTGCAAACTCGGCAGCAGAATCGAAGGCTGCTGCTGTAGATCCCGCTCCCGAAGTGGCCACGACGGCTGTAGAGGAGGTCGAGGTTGCGAGTTCGGATTCTGCGAGTCGAAGAGCGAGTTGACGTTCCCTTTCCCTTCGTCGAGCAGGATCCACATCCGTCACTCGAGGGAGGATCACAGCAGGAGGAGGAGAGATAGATCTTCGTCGTTGTTGAGGAGGCGAAACGGCTCGGTTCTTGGGAGTAGGAGGAGAAGGAGACCTGCAAAAGGAAGGAGGGAAGGAGGAGAAGGAGAAGGAGAAGGAGGACAGACAGAGTCAGCATCCCCGTCCCTCGTTTCTCTATAGAATCAGTAGAGTGCGCGTACCTCTTCCTCTTGAGTCCTTCACCCTCGACATCGCGAGAACCGTTCACGGGAGAAGCGGACATGGCTGGGAAGGGAGGAGCGGAGGGAAGGTCGACGTTGGAGGTGTTCAGCGAGACGAGACGCAGAGTTCGTTTCGAGCTGAGTAAAAATATAAATCTGGGAGGTCATCCCTTGGGGATCTCTACAGATCTGCTCGAGATGAAGCGTGGTCAAGTTCTCTGGCGGCTGGGTATCAGAAGTCTGCACGTCTTCGAGAAAATCTGGACGAGACGACCTTCTCGGCGTCGTGCGAGTGAACGCGTCTCCCTGCTTCTTCTTCGATAACCACATTCATCATCAAAACTGAGTCGTAAAGTGAAAGATCGTAAGCAAAGTAAGAAGATCGTCACCCCTCCCCAACAACTCAAACCCTCCTCTTCGACCCTCCAGCAGCGCCGCTCTCCCTCCCCTCCTCCTCCTCCTCTGCCTTCCTCTTCCTCCCCCCCATCTCCACCGCCGTCTCCCTCTCCAACCAAGCCTCACACGCCTCATCCCTCTTCCTCGCCTCTCCCTGCAACCCAGGCATCCCCATCGCCCTCCTGAAATCCTCACTACTCCTCCTCTCCTCCTTCAACAGATCCAACGGCAGATTCTTCGATCCATCCAGCGTCGTCGCCAGCAGTTCCTTCCTCGACCTCCCCACGAGCGCCTGGATCGCAGGGAGGAACCTCTGAGCGGCTGCCATATGAAGGGGAGTGAACCCTTGACCGTCCGCAGTTCGGATCACGGAGAGAGGAGAGTTGGCGATGTCGAGGAGGAGAGCTGGGTCGAACGATCCGTCGAAGGTATTGGCGAGTTTGAAGTGCAAGGGGAAGTCTCGTTCTGGGTTGGAGGAGGGTTCCATAGGAGGGGGGAGTTTGATCGTGTCTTTGTCTGGTAGAGGGAGGGAGGGAGATAGAGAGAGAGAGAGAGGACGAAAGTCAGAGGAGGACGGACGGGAGAGGAGACGCGTTTGTCGTTCGTCGTTCGCACCTTTTGCAAGTCGCCTCGAAGGATGGTTCGGATCGACAGCGAACGCAAAGTATTCGCTCGTTCCGACGCGTCGGAAACCGTTCTAGTAGATTTAAAAGAAAAGGAAAGCAAGACGTGAATCAGCTCGGAGTCGAGGAGCAAGGAAGGGAAACGACAATCTCACGTCGTGGAAGAAGGAGAGAACACGTTCCAAGTTCCTCCTTCTGGTGGCTTCTCGAACCGGATCCGGAGCAGGCGCAGGATCGGAGAGGAAGGAATGCAGGGGAGAGTCGGACCTTTCAAGCTCGCTGGTGAGGGTGACGGTCCAGCAGAGGAGAAACTCGACGGGATTGAGCTCTTGGTTCCAGACGCGATCACCGCTCTCTGCGTCGAGGAGAAAGGCCTTGAAGAGGTTGAGAGCAGCCTTTCCTACGCCTTGAGATCGAAGTTCTCGCTTGGTGATGTTGATCTCGGTGATGTCTAGGCGGAGAGGAGGGGAAAGAGGAGGAGGGGGGTGAGTCTCGATTCGACAAGGAGACGCGTTCGTTTCGTTGATCAGGCTCACAGGCGAAAGATCCTTCCGAGAGCTCACGACCAAAGACTCCAGTTCCAGCTTTCCTTCCACGAGGTCCGATGAACTCGTCTCTGAATCGTCCATTGTGGTCGAAGAGGGTGACGGCGAAATCGCAGAGCTGAGAGTTCAAAGGAAAGGGAGAGATGGTCAGCTTTGTTACGCCAGGTTGGGAGAGAAAAGATATGTAGCATTCTCGTACCTCTTGGGAAGGCTCATCCATCAGTCCATGGAACTCTGGACGCAACAGAAGACGGGGAAGGGATCAAAGGGAAGACCCATCAGCGGCCTGCACTCCCAGCCCACCATCTCCCTCGTATAGGATTCAACTCACCTCCTTCCATCTCCTCTCTCTTGACAATAACGGCTTCAATCCTCCCCACGACCTCCCCGCTGAGCTTGATCTGGCGAGTCACATCGCAGAGGAAGTCGAACTCTGGCTCGGGATCTTCAAGATCGTCGTATCCTTTCTCTCCTTCTTCGACCTCGTCCCCGTTGGAGTCGCAGCGGATTACGGAGAGAGGAACCAGCTCGAGTGTGGAGAGATCGAGAGCCATAGTAGAAGCTGCTGGGGGGAGGTTGGATGGAAGGAAGGAGATGAGCGTTGGAAGGGAAGGAGGGAAGAGCTCGAGAGTCGAAGCTCAACTTTCGTCCCCTCTTTCTTTCACCTTCAACCAAGACGACCGACCCTTTTCGATGCTCAAACTTCGGCGCATAGGTCTCTCAATAGTACCTTCCTGCTGCTGCTGCTTTCAAACTGCTACGATCGGGGCCTCGGCAGCGGTCAAAGTCGCTCGACGTCGTCCAAAGTCGAGCTCACATCCCTCCTCCTCCTTCCTCCCCTCGCTCTCTCCTCCCCGTCGGTCCTACTCTACACCGGCTTCACCGCTCTACCCATCGTCTGCACCGCTACCCTCTCCGCCCATAACTTATTCGATACCGCCCTACTTCAAGATACTCGCGCTCGAGAGTTCGGCAGACGACACTTGCGCTTCCGTCGTCGACTCGAACAGGAAGCTCCTCTCGAACGTGGTAAGGAAGCAGCACCATATACATTGTGAGTTCTTTCTTCGTGCCTTTCTTTCCACGTTCTCACCACGCTCGCTCCTCGAGAGTGTGTAGGTGTCGAAAAGAGCTGACTTTGGCCTCCCGTCCCTTTCCTTCAGCTCAGTTTGGGGGAATACATCCGCTCTGGGCTCAGAACGCTCATACCAAGGAGATGGTGAGCTCATTTAGTCGCCTAATATATACTTCGAGTAGCTGATGCTTCATTCCACCATCTCTGCAGCCCGGAGTCATCAAACAAGCTCTCGAGGAGGCCTCCCTAACCCTTGCCGACATCGATGGGTTCGCGTGAGTTCTCTGTTCCTCTGAGCCTGCTCACCTTTTCTCAGAGACCGAAGAACTGATACAGGTATGATACTCGTCTGACTCTCGCACAGTTTCACTCAAGGACCAGGGTTCGTCGCTTGATACCTCCTCGTCGCAAAACGGAGACCTGACTCGACTCTGTTTTCTCCTTTCAGGATGCAAGCCTGCCTAGAGAAATCCTGCACCTCGGCTGGAGCTTTAGCAGCAGCTACAGGAAAGCCCCTTTTCGGTATCAACCATATGGTTCGTCTCTTCTCTCGTCCGCTTTAAGCTTCGAGTGAAACTGATCGTCGTCTCGACTTCCTTTTTCGATCTTCAGCAAGCTCACGCTCTTACTCCTCTCATGACGGAGGAGTTCCCTCCAGCCTTCCCTTACCTCACGTTCTTGATATCAGGAGGTCATAGTCAAATCCTCCTCTCGACGTCGTACGACGAGCATCGAATCATCGTCGACACCGGAGCCGTAGCGGTAGGGTGAGTTCGACGCGTCGCTTTGTCGGCTCTTCATTGTCCTGACTGCCCTTCCTCCTCCCTTCGAACTCTCAGCCAGGCTTTTGATCGAGTCGGAGCCGACATGGGTATCCTCACCCATCCTTCGTACGGCTTCGGACGTGCAGTCGAGGATCTAGCAGCTTCAACACCACCTCTTCCCGTCCCTCCTCTTCCCAAACCCTTCTGGCTCCCCAAACCCTCCGCCCCTATGTTCTCCTTCCAAGCACCCCATACCCAAGTCCTCGCCGCTCTTCACGACTTCGCTCCACCGGAGGAAGGAGCTCATCACCATGCTCACAACAAGGAGACGATCACGCTCGAGCAAAAGGTCGCTATCGCTCGAGGCTTCCAGGATGTCGTTGCGGAGATGATGCTGGAGAAGTTGAGATACGTGAAGAACAAACTGAAGAAGGAGAGGCAAATCAAGAGGAAGAGTGGATTGGTGGGATTCGATGGGGACCTGCAGTTGAGTTCGCTGGTGTTGAGTGGAGGAGTGGCGAGCAACAAGTATTTGAAGACGAGGTGAGCTTCGACTCGTTTTTTCCCTCTCTCTTTGCTCGACGCCAAAGCTGACCTTTTCCTCCTTCTTCCGACCCTTTCTCAGGCTAAAGGAGTTCTCCGACCAACACTCTATGCGAATCATCGTCCCTCCTATCGAACTCTGCACCGACAACGCTGGTTCGTTCTCGTCCTCGTCCTCGTCCTCTCCCTTGCCCCTTCGTCTCGTCGCCTCCACAATCTCAAACTGACCCTCTTCGTCTGTCTATCCCTCCTTCCTTCGCTCCCCAATAGCTATGATCGGAAACATCGCCGTCGACCGCTTTCGGGAAGGGAGGAACCAGGCGTACTCGGACGTCTTGCCTCGCAAGAAATGGTCGATCGAACATTTGGACGGAGAGAGGGACGAATTCGGAAACGAGATCGTCCCCGAGCCGGTAGAATCAGTAGAGGAGCAGGAGGAGGATTCATGACCATCCTTTCGAGACCGGTACGAGATCCAGAGCAAAGCGTAGATAAGCTGACAGAGAGAAAGAGAGGGAAAGAGAGGGAACGCCTCGATCAAGAGACGAACGAGGGAGAATCAAGAAAAAGGGTGTGGGTGGCTAAAGAGCAAGAAGAAGTGATCCAAAGACAAGATGTAGTTACGAAAAGCAACGGGGGAAGGGCGGAGAAACGAGGAGAGGAGACAATACAGTAGGGACAGAGAGAGAGAGCAAGGTAAATGCAGACGACCAACGAAGGGGAGAGACTGATGCAATCTAGGAGTAAGCCTGCCAGTCGAAGAGAGTAGGCGAGACTCCCCAGAAGTTGGCGGGGCACTAGCGAAGCGAAAGGACAAAGAAGAAGAAACGTCGGAGGCGTTCGTCAGTCGGATCACGACGACGCGTAGGGAAAGACGGAAAGATTTAACGAGACTCACCGACCGATAGACGCCAGTTCCTCCAATACGCACCCCGATGGTAAGAGTGCTAGCTTCTCCAGTGTAATAATCCCAGTACTTGAAGTTGGAGCTGCCGGACGAAGAGCCAAAGAAAGACGTCAGTTCTTCCTCGGGCGAGGAGCGTAGAGGATCGTAGGGGTGGAGAACTCACTATTGAGGATCGATGTTAGTAACGAAGTTTCCCCATCGAGCCATTGTTTCGGTGACAGCACGCGTGCTGGTCTTGGTTCCAAACTGGAGGACGAAAAACGAAGACGGACGGGAAAGGGAGGTCAGCGGAAAGATCTGAAAAGAAGACATGCGCGAGAACTCACGGTCAGGTAGATATCATCCTCGTGACAAACTTTCTGACTGCAGAAAGGGATATACGGGTTGAGACCGTAACTGGAGAAGAGGAAGAAACGAAGAATGATCAGTTCCAATCGCGTCGCAACGAAGAGGAGGAGAAAACGAAAGCAACTAGCCTCATTCCCTGCTCGAACTCCCCGACGTAAACGAGTCCGCCCCTCTTCGTCCAAAGCTCAGCAACTCCTCGAACAGCACAAGTCCAGATGCTCTCCGTTCCCAACTTCAAGAGGGTGCTTCTTGCCGCGTCGGTTCCAGATCCGATCGTGTAGTTCCTGCTCGCAAGGATAGCCGAAGCTTTCGCCTCGTCAGGAGCGAAGAGAGAGATGAAATAGGCGTAATCCTCAGCGGTGATGGGCTCGGGAGCGAGACCTCCGACGGTCGTTCCCAGCTCGTCCTTCGTTGTCGTTAGAAGCATCGGTTTCCAGACCGAGGAGACGGGGAGCTTGTCCTGGGAGAGAGCTTGAGCGAAGTCGAGAGGGATGAGCTCGTCTCCTGTAGTGGGTCGAATCGCTGAGGCGAGAGGAATTGAAGAGTCTAGGGTGAAAGCGCCTGCGACGAAGGGTGACTGGATGGCGAGGAGGGTGTCGATGTCTAGGTTTCGAAGGTCATCGAGGGTGGATGCGTAGCCTGAAACGGCGGAGTAGAAGGCTGAGGTGAGGATGGAGGTGGTAGCGGGGGAGGACATTCCGTAGTTCTGTTGCGTCGATAGAAGAAGAGGAGGAGAAGTGGAAAACGACGCGCGTGAGGGTCAGTCGCCGAGCTCGAGATTCAGCAGTATTTTGAAAGGCTCGAGGTTCCGACGTCAAGCAACTCACCATAGGGTCACTCTGAAGGATCGAAGTCCTGAAGAGGTCCTTGGTGACGCTGCTCGAAAGGAGGGCTCGAACCATTTGCGCTCCACTCGAATGACCGGCGACGGTGACCTTCTTTGGATCTCCACCGAAGCTGGGGAGAGTCGTTTGAAGGAACTTGAGAGCATTGACGACATCCCTGACGGCGAGGTTGGTCTTCAAGCCAAAGTTGGAGGGAGGAAGAAGACCGAGAACACTGAAAAGGGATGAGAGGCAAGAACGATCAGCAGCGGTTCAGAAGCGAGTCGGAAAACGCGTCTTCCCTCACCCAAGTCGGTACTGAATGGGAAGTAAATAAAGATACGTCAGCTGTCAGCTGTCGGACGGGAGAGGGCAAGAGGGAAAGGGAACCGACCTGAAGAACAACGACGACGACGTGGTTTTTCTCAGCAAAGATGGCCCCGTCCAATCCCGGTGCACTCGCAGACCCTGCTACGAAAGAGCCTCCGTGGATCCATCTGAGGGAAATGAAGCTCAAATCAGCTGATGCTCGACGAAAGGAGTTACAGGGACGATGAAAACGAGGAAAACTCACACCATCACGGGGAGGTTTGCCGCGTTTTTAGGCGAGTACACCACCTGGTATAAACAATCCTCTGAGAAGGTCGACCCTGAGGAGTAGCCAACGTCTTGAGGACAAGAAGGAGGCATAGCAGTCCCGTCAAAGCTATCAAAACAAGGGAAGACGCGTGTCAGCTCTAGATCGAACGACTCGCGAAGAAAGAACGAGGTGAGTTGAGCCTCAACCAACTGCTAAACCCTAACACCCCGAGAGATAGGAGAGAAAAGAGAGAGCTCACGTCGTTGACCAGCTCGAAACGACAGCAGACTCATCCCATCTCTTCGAGGCCGAAGCGTATCGAACGGTGTATCGAGATCCTCCTCCTGTAGAAGCTGCGACTCCTTGAATGCTACCCAGAGGAGTCTTGACGAGATTGGCCGTTGCTCGAGAGATGGGTTTAAGAGGCCGAGTGGGAAGACGAAGGGGTCCAGTCGAAGGTGGAAGAGCGGAAACGAGCGAGGAGAGGAGGAGGGCTGAAAGGCAGAGCCCAAAGGAGGATGATGCGGAAGAGAAAAGCATGTCTTTTCCAAAGGTAGGGTTGGACTGTTGTGGTTGGGGAAAACTGAGGAGGACTGAAAGTGATGCGAGAGTGATTTTGGTTGGGGGAGAGAGCTGAGAGGCTGTTTTCGGAACCATCAAAGGAAAGAGGGACGAGGAGGAGAACAAAGGGAACTTTACGCACCCTCTCACCGTTGCTGCCGACTGAAATCAACCAAATCGCGGGCACAGGAAGGAAGAGGGAAGTGTCAGCTTTGAGTCCTGCAGCGTAAATGAAGTCGAGGGAAGCGAAGGGAGAGTGTGAGGAGAGGTATCGTTTGGGCTTGACGAGCTCGATGAAACGATCCAGGAGCAGGGAGGTTTGAAAGCTCTGCTTAGCTCTGTTCCATCTTATCTCCGGCTCACTGGAGTAAGCTGTCAACCTGAGTGAAGTCTAAAGCATGCGTCTCGGCTGAAAACTATATCGGAGACAGGTCCCCTTCATGATCTGTCGACTCTCGAGCGACGTCTCCCTTCCCCTCCTCAACCTTCGTTTCTTCCCTCCTGTTCCCTCCCAAGCCCTTCTTCTTCGGCACACTTCCTGCTGTTCAAGTCACTCACCTGAGAATCTGCTAGTCGGTATAAGCTTGAGATTTAAACAACTTGAGTCCTGAGCTTCTGGAGACGCTCGTTCTTCGAGAGGGAGCAAGGAGGAGGAGGTTTTGTTTGACTCTCGCCTCTTCCTTCCTTTAGACCTCCTCCCTTCCCGTCGTCTCTTCTTCGAGTAGGCTGAAGGCCATCTTGCTTGAGAGAGATAGACTTGAGAGTAGAAGAGGATATGAATATGCTTTTTCTGGGGCCTTGGTGGTGGTTTGAAGGAGGAACGAAAATGAACGCTCGTCGTTTCTTTCTCCCGAACTCCATCCTTCCTCCCTTTCCCCCTCCTTCGGTCCTTTCTTCAGCCCTTGATTGCCTTTGGGGTCCCAGAGAGAAGAGAGATGCCCAAATCCGAGTCCGATCCTGATCAAGGTAGACCTCTAACTCAGGTGAGAAGCAGCTTTTTTCCTTTCGTCTCTTCTCTTCTTCTCTTCGCAAAGTTGACCCGACGCCCCTCCTTCCTCTCCTCCTTCTCCCGTTCTTCATCGCCTCACCCTCCTCCCATTCTCTTTCTCCCTCTCTTTTTCCATCTCCAGAGCTGCTCTGCATGTCGAGGACGCAAGATTCGTTGTACTGGTGAGAAGCCACTCTGCGAAAACTGCAGCAAGAACGGTCAGTTCAATCGGATCGAATCGAACGAAGGTCGACGAGAGAAGGAACGAAGCTGACCTCGCCTCTCCTCCCTTCCTTCCATCCTCCTCTACAGGTCGAGAGTGCGAATATCGAACCAAGATGAAACCAGGTCTCAAAACTGGAGCTGGTCAAGTCGAACGTCGCCTAGGTTCGCTCAAAATCTTCTTCTTGCCTCGGCAACCTCGCGGTCCGAGGTCGAAGACATCGCTGACCTCCTTCTTTTTCTTTCTCACTTCATCGTACATCAGGCGACATCGAGCAGATTCTCTCAGCCCACTCAGCAGAGATAGCTCGTCTCAACTACCACGTCTCCCTCTCCAACAACAACAGCCATCAGCACCTCAATCAACCCTCCTCCTCGAGCTCTCAATCTCAACCCACTCCTGGAGGCTCAGGTCCATCGCCTTACTTCCCTCCTCCTCCTCCTCCCCAAGATCATCGAGCGCTCTATCAAGATCAGCCGTCTACGCCTTCGACTTCAGCTTACCAGCCTGCTACACCATCTCAGCAACAACTCGCACCCTCAAATTACCGCTCTTCCTCGTTCTCGTCGTCGACGATGGACGGCCCTCAATTGAACCTCCTCCTACCATCGCAACTTCAGAATCCCCTCCTACATCTGGCGAACCAGATTCCGATGGACAACTTTCTTCCTGGCAATGTTCTACATGGTGGATCAACAGGTCACTTCGATTCGGGAGCCGATCAACACGAGCGCCTCGACGCGTTCCCTTCCGCCACCGGAGGCTCTCAGATGTCTCTAGGAGGAGGAATGGTCGGAGGAATGATGGAAGGGATCATGGAGCAGGACACGTTCGTATTGAAGCCCTTCTAGTCTCGTAGAAGGAAGCGCTGGAGCTGATCCGACTTGCCTCTTTTTCGTTCTTTCAGGAAACCGATTCAGATGGCGGCTCCTTCGTCCAACTTTCGTCGTCGCTCGAACAGCTCACACTCTCAAAATCTACCATCCGGATCGTCTCATCAGAAAGAGCACCTCTGGGGTATCTCATCGTTCGTTCTCTTTCCTCTCGCTCCTCAAACTCAGAGTCTTCGTCGAGTTAACCACGACGCTCGTCTCCGGTTCTCCCAGATCAACGCCGACTATCGCAGCGGTCAAGCACGGAGAAGCCACCGATATCCCGCCTCCGGAAGTTGTCTCTGAGCTCGTGAGTTGATGATGCGGCTGCATCTTCACTCGAGGTCTTTTCCCGCTCGAACTCACCTCCCTCGTTCGTTCGTCGCAGATCGCTCTCTTCTTCAAACACGTCCATCCCAACTTCCCTCTCCTACTCCACTCCGATTTCACTGTTCCATGTACCCCTCCAGCCGCCTCTCCTTTCACTCCCTCATCGACAGCCTCAGGAAGTCATCCGCCTGTCGATTCTCAGCTCTCCTCGACTCGTCCTTCCATCCTCGTCTACGGCATCATCTGCATCACTCTCCGCTTCTCAAAAAACCCTCACTTCACCTCTCATGGCTCAACGTCGAAAAAGCACTATCATCAGGTTGCGAGGCAGAAGGTGTAAGTCCCAACTCCCGAGTTTCTCCCCTCGACGATTGCTGAACTCCCTTCTTTCCCTTTTTCCCTTCCGCCAGCATCATGCGAGCTATGGATTCGATGAACGTCAAGTCGCTTCAAGCCTTGGCTATCCTCGCTCTGGACTCGATGGAGAGTGGAGAGGGACCGACGGGATGGGGAGGCGTGTTGAGTTTATTGACAGGAGGTTTGCGACATGGAAATCTTGGTGAAGAAGAGCCCATCGTCAAGGACATCGTCGATAAGACCAACGCCAACTCCAAGACGATTCCTGGGAAGTACAACCCTACCAACAAGACCGCTCTCTTCCCGCCGACGGAGAACTGGATGGAGGTCGAGGAGAGGAGGAGGTTGTTTTGGCGTGAGTTGTTCGCCCTTTTTCGACGTCTCTTCCTTCACTGGTTTCAGTTCGGGAAGGCCTCGATCTTTAACAGCTACTAACATTCTTCGGTTTCTTCTGTTCGCTGTAGTGGTCTACATTCTCGATCGTTACGCGTCTGTTTCGACGGGATGGGCCTTCGAGTTCGGAGACGAAGACGTCGGACGTCGATTGCCCTGCAGAGACGATAACTACATGGCCGGAGCTGTGAGTCAGACTGTCGGCTTTCCAGCTCACTTTTTCTCGCGTTACTGACTCCTCGTCTCTCGAATGTACAGGGTCAACAACTCACCCCCTTCGTGACCGCCCAACTCCCCTCCCCCCTCTCCTCCCCTTCGATCTCCCTCTTCGCCTACCTCTCGTCTCTCATCCACCATCTCGGTCAAGTCCATGCGTTCATTCGTAAACCTCTCGATCTCGCCAACACCCAGGAGACGCAGGCTTGGTACGCCGAATTCCGCGTCCACGACGAGAGACTGCTCGGTTCGTGATCCCTCCTCTCTCTTCCACCGACTCGCTGTCTTCGCATCCTGACCTCTGGTCCCCCTTCTTCCCTCAATCAGGCTGGTGGATGCAACTTCCGGAAAAGGTCAAGCGTCTGGAGCGAGGAGACTGGAGGGAAGGAGACGGAGAGGGAGGCTTGAAAGCGTTGATCTGCACGTTGTTCTTTGCGTGAGTCGTCTCGTCTCGTTCTTCCTATCTTTGACGCTCTGATCGACTCACTGACGTTGATCTCTTTTGTGTTCTGTGCAGTACCATGATCCGAGTAAGCCTCGTCTCGCCACTCAACGTAAATCGAACTCGAACGCTGATCCCCATTTCGACGCGTCCCTTTCTTGCTTCTCTCAGCTTCAATCAGCAGCAGCCTACCCTCCCGTCTCATCGCCTTCCTTCCTTCCATCAGAATCAGCTGGAATCTCTTGTCTCTCGGCTGCTCGATCGATGTCGAGAGTCGCCACCCTCGTCGGTCTTCACTCCTCCCCAAAGGGAGCCTCGACGGGACCGATCGATGCGAAGGACCTATCCCCTCTCTTCGGATGGACTTGTTGGGTCGGTGCGAGAGCCCTCGTTGCTCACGCTTACATCAGTGAGTAGCTCGCTATACTCTTCGTCCGAAACTTCTCTGACTTCCTGCTCTTCCTCCTAGAATCGTCACCACTGCTTCCCGAGACGGCGCTCCTCGTCGAGACCTTGAATGCTCTCTCGCCGTACTGGCACACCTCGAGTGAGTTCATCCTTCTCGCTTCATCGATAGCACTTAGATCTGACCGATTTGCTGCTTTGACAGAACGCTACGCGAAGATTTTGACCGCCGCCGTCCAGGAATCGCACGCTCTTCACCCTACCTCAGCCTTCGCTCCCCTCATCTCCTCCCCAGCTTCCAACCCAGGAGGAGACGCCGCCTCTTCCTCCGGAGCAGGAACCATCTCCATCCTAGCCGACATGCGTCGAACCGCTTGGAACGCTGAAGCCGCTCTTCGAGACAACGACGAGCTGGACGACGAGGAGGAAGGAGGCCACAGCGACGATTCGGGAGGAGGTTTGAGATTGGGAAACAACATCAGCAACGTCAGAGGAGGTGGAGCGACGGATCACCAACCGCTTCATCAACCTCATCACTTGGGCTCGTCGGCTTCGAGTGCTCATGGCGGCGTGGGATGGGATCCTTCGGGACAGTCGCCTGGGATGGGGACGGGAGGGATGGGTCGAGGAGGGAGTGGAGGAGGGTTGGGAGGAGGTGCAGGGTTGGGAAACGGAGGAGGGGTTGATTTTTCAGGGGATTGGGTAGGAGATCTGTTTACTTGGTGAGTTTCGACAGCTTTCGTCTTTTCTTTTCACCGTCGCTGACTCCCGTTTCGTCGTTCTCTCTCCCTTTTGCAGGTTTGAGGTGCCTCCGATGTCTCTTCCGCCCTCGCCAACGGGGCATTAATGAATGTTGTTTACTCTTTCTACTTATGTGGGACGAGAACGAAAGGAAGAAAGCTGCTGAAGCGGCGAGAGTCGAGAGGCGATCCAGTCGCGTCGAAGTTCCCTCGTCCTTTTTCTCTCGAGAGCAGTCGTCTTGCGTTTCGAGAGGATGGAAAAGGGGAGTAGCATTAATAGAGAAATAATAGAATAGGTGAGCACAACAAGCGTAGCCGTCATCAAAGTCTAGAAACCCGGAACGAGATGAGGTTCTTCCACCCGAGAGAAAGAGATGAAACTATCTGGAGTCTAGCTTTTTAAAGGATGTATCGGAACGTCGGCACAAAATCTCCCATGTCTACAATCTCCTCTTCGGTTTTCCCGTAGAGACCCAGCCTCTGGAGCACCTCGTCGCTGTACGTCTCTCCAAGAGGGGGAGCAGGGGGAGGAGGACCGTAGAGGGCGTCTCGTCTTGCGTTCTCCCTCTTGAGAAGGATGTGGAGGGTGACGGAGCAGATGAAGCACATCTGTGAAAATGAGGACAGAACGAGGGTGTCAGGAAACGAAAGCTCGGACGTGAGAAGGAAGAAGCGAACGAACGACAGAGAAACCAAGGGTGACTCCGTGGCCGAGGAGGAACCGAGGGGAATCTTGAGTACGGTAGATTTGAGATGCAACTATTCCCCCAGCGTTTCCGAGAGTGAAGGTCAATCCCATCGAGGTAGCCCTGATGAGAGAGGGAAGGAGAGGGATCATCAGCAACAGTTTCGAGGGTACGAGAGCACAAGGAGAGGTGCTGAAGGCGGCTGGCTCACTTCTTGTAGTGATTGGAGAAGTTTGCGCCGACCCAAGCAATGGTTGTGGCGATTCCAGGAGCGATTGATGCGACGGTGAGGAAGACGGCAAAGTAGAGAACCCCGGGCTGAGAAACAGAAGTTAACGACGGTCAGCTTCGAACGGTCGGCGAAGAATGGAGAGAGCAAAACGTACCTTGGAGGGAGGGACCGTCATGAAGATGATGTAACCTATCGAAGAAAGACCACTCCAGAACATCCTGGGGTTGGGAGAAAAGGAGAGAAGGTGGTCAGCACGCGTTCGACTCGAGCTCGAGAGCTGGAAGCTCACATGAATACCCCTCGCTTCTGCACCCGATCAGCGTACAGAGCAGTCCCCACTGTGGTGAAGAAGGCCAAGACGTAGGCTGAGGGAAGAAAGAAGAGTCAGCGAAGCGCGACGAAGAGAAAGAGAGTTCGAAAGACTCACGAGGGACGGTGAGGAGCAAAGATTGCGAGCGAGTCCACGTTCCGAGGGCAGCCACGATAGTGGGGGAGAAGAGGGACTGAGAGTAGATGGGCTCGGCTACCCCTATATATATAAGCATGTAGAGAATCGTCTTGTAGTCGCACACGGAAATTCGGACCTGCTTCCACGAGAATTTGGCGATGTTGGCGACTCCCGTATCTTTATAGAGTCGAGCGATGACGAGAAGTCTCTCGGGCTCCTGTTTGGCAAAGGGGAAGGGTTTCAGACGGGAGAGCGAACGCGAAAGACGAACGAAGGAGAGGGAGGGAGAGTACGAACAGTCAAGAATCGAGGCTTCGAAGTGGGGAAATCGTGGACAAACCACGGAGCGATGCACCCAACGACGGTAGTAAGAAGTCCCTCAATGATGAACTGGAGTGGGAAGAGAAGATCTAGTCAGAAATCAAGATCCGAACGCGGAAGACTGGAGTCTTCGGGAGACGCGCCCTCGGCTCGAAGTTTAAATTGATGCTTACTATCCACGACCACCCCTGTTTTCCGCCTATGCCATCCATTTGCGAGAGTCCGTATCCGAGGATTCCTCCGAAGGCCTGCAGAGGGAAAGATGGGTCAGGACGCGTCGTTCCGAGACAGAGGAGTGACGAGAATGAACGACTCACTCCTGCGAGGGTAGCAGCAGAGAAGAAGAGAGCAATCCTCAACCCTAGCTCCTTCCTAGGGTACCAGGACGAGAGGTAGAACGAGAGGCCGGGGAACAGTCCACATTCGAAGAAACCGAGGAGAGCTCGGAGGGAGAGGAGCTGAGTATAGGTCTCGACCAAGCCCATGAGAGTTTGAGTGATTCCCCAGCAGATGACGATGAGAGGGATCCAACGCGAGGGTCGCATCTTCTTGAGGATGAGGTCTGGAGGAGGGAAGAGAGAAGAGGGCAATAATCAGAACCCCCCGCGGCGAACTACTCGAGGCAGCAACAAGCTCTTTTTCCGACAGATCTGCTGCTCCTTCGGAAACACTGTCTGAGAGGATTTTCGTACTCACTCGAGGGAACTTCGAAGGCGACGTAGGTTACGAAGAAGATCATCGAGGCCGTGTTAAACTGGAGTGAAAAGAAGAAGAGAACAATCAGCCGAGCTACCTCGAACGAGAAGTGGAGAGTTGACAGAGACGAGAGCCTACCTGCAACGAAGTCAAGTTAAGCTCTGTAGTCAAGCCGGCAAGCTTGGCTACTCCCAGGTTGATCCTATCCAAGAAGGAGAGCAGGAAGAGCAAGCTGCACATATCGAATCGAAGGCGAACGAAATTCGAAAGGACCAATGGATCAGGGTCAGTTTATCTCCTCCTCCGACGAAGAGAGGAAAGAAGCAGTATAGAAGCGTACTCACGTAAGGAAGGGGATGAGATTACGATCCATCTTCCAGAGCAAGGCACGATCTATAGCTCGAGACTCGGACGACTCCTCGAGAGCAGCGTCCTGGACGGCGAGCTCTCCTTGCCCCTTCTTCTCGTAGGCGGGAGCCTCGTCGGTGTTTGAGCTTCGACGCGAGTCGGTAGCTGGTGTTGCTGTCTTCTGATCCGACATATTTTGGGAAGGAGGAGGGAGTCGAGAGTGGACGGGTTGGTCGTGAGGAGAGGTCTTGATGGTTGGAGGGAGAAGGAAAGAAAGACGGCGAGTCAGAGCTCAAGTTTGGTCGAGGGATATTTTAGATTGTTCGGGGCGAGCCTCCGGTTTCTAATCGACTTCAAGGGAGGGCGTTGACATCGACTGCGCTTCTCAGGCAGCGGTCTGGATCTTTCGGACTTTCCTCTCCGCTTCGCTCTTTCTTCTTTCGGTGCCTGGTCGGAGCCGTCTGGTGTTTTCTCCTCTCGAAGGATCGCCCAGCAGAAGGCGTATCGTTAATGAAGAGGCGAGAGAGACGAGCAAAGATCCGCAACAAGGAAAAAAACTCCGTCTCTTTACAGGGACGCGACGCGTCGAGAGACTCGAAGACTCTCGCTCCCCTTCTCAGCTTCAGTTCCCGTCGTTTCCCGAGCAATCAAACTCGCAGAGGTGGCCGCTTAACGAAGTAGCCAGCTCACCTGCGAAGGCCTGCTGATGAGACGAGGCATCTCTGTCCGAGTCTGCGTCCTTTCCTGATTTTCCTCTCGAAGAAAACGTCGTTAAAGCCGTCAAACCGGAGCGTAAAAATGCAAAGACTCGTCCTCGTCCTCCTCTCCCTCCTCACGTCTCTCCTCTACCAGCCCAACCCGACTCAGCCCAAACCCGGGCGCCCACTTTGCCACCTTGCTCTCACAAACCTCCTTCAACGTTTTCTCGGTCAAGCAACTCCTCCCTCCCGTCGCGTAGTCGGATCCTCCAGCGTCGACCTCAACGGCCTTCCCTCCTCGATCCGTTCGTTTGAAGATCCACTCGGGTTTGAGGCGACCTCGAGAATCGGCTTTGACGCCTGTTCGGGAGAACTGGAGGGTGAGCGATTTGACTTTGTGGTGGCCTGCGAAAGAGAGAGAGAGAGAGGGAGAGAGAGAAAAGAAAGTAAGACGGGAACGGCCGTCAGTCGAGCGAAGTCGAGGGAGAGGAAGGAGTGATTGGTAGAAGAAGGCGTGTTGGAGGTCGCGATGGACGAGGAACGGAAGTGGGAAGAGACGTACCATGGAGAGTGATCTCGAACGACCTCTTCATCATCCCTTCAATCAACAATCGTTCCTGATGATCGGAATCGTCCTCATCGTCGCTCTCGTCGTCTGAATCGGGATCGTCGTTCTTGCTGATGACGGTGTAGGTTCCGATGTCCCAGAGTAGAGCTTCGAAGGAGGAAGGAAAGAAACGAGAGCTCGAGTGAGTTCAGCTTTCGACGAGTGGTCGCAAAGATCGAGTCGGACTCACTGCCGCACATCACTCCCGAAGACAGCCTTCGACCATCAGCTCCCTCGTAGGTAGTGTAGGAGATAGGATGAAGGTTCGTTTGAGCGGCATATCTGCCGTTGTCATGGCCCGTGAGAGGCATGCCGTGAACTCCTTTGGGAATGGCGAAGGAGATTGTTCCTTCAGAGGGGGGGAAAGGGAAGGTATAGGAGTCAGGACGAGAAGACCAGACGGCGGAAGAGATTGATCCCACAGAGGGACAGAAAGGGAAGGGAAGGAGAGTCGGAGTAGAAGAGCAGACGCGTCGACGACGGCAAAGGAAACGAAGAAGAACTGACCTGGGTTCGGAGGTTGATTCTTTGAAAGCCGATTGAAGTTGTCGTCGCTCTCGTTGGTTGAGCTGTAGGCACATTGGAGTCGAAGGTCGAACTGGGGATGGAGAGAGACGGAAGAGAGATCGAGGTCAGCTCAGGTCGATGGTCGACGTCTCGAGGCGACTCCGCTCCCATCGTTCAGGACTCACGTGAAGAGCCGTAGCTTGATGCCTTACCAGCCCAAGAACGAGTATATATTCAGCTCGATGCCTCGCTTGCGGATCGACGAACCTGATCGAACTCACCACTGAATCACGAAAAAATTTCGCTTCCTCAGCGCCGGAAACTTTTCTACCATTGCCCTCGGGAATCCCCACTGTCCAACCGGATCCTCGACGACTCCTCTCGCATCTCTCCTCGCCGAAGGCTCCTCCAGAACGACGCCGGCTCTGAAATATGGTGAGGGGAGCTGAGGGTTGAAGTAGGCCGCTCGCTCGCCTTTGAGGGAAGGATGAGGAGGGAGAATGATTCGAGGGATGGTAGAAAGCGAGGAGGATGAAGAGGAAGCGAGGTTGAGGGCTGATGCGATGTCGAAGGGAGTCGGTCGAGAGGAGGAGGACGACGACGAAATCGAACGATGAGGCTGGACGTCGTCGAGGCCAAGTCGCTTTCGTTTGGCGGAGACTTTGTCGGCGAAGGCTAGGATGTGGGGTGGGAGGATAGAGTTGATACGGGCGACCTCCTCCTCGTTGGTACGGGGATAAAAGGGCATGAAAACGGATGGTGGAGGAGCCATCGCGGCGGATGGATTCGATCCCGAGGCGAAGGGGGAAAGGGCTTCTTCTCGAATGGGATGCGAAGGTGATGGCGACCTGGGTCTCTTCTGAGTGGACGACGAGGAAGGGAAGGCTGCTTGTTGAGGAAGATTTGCAGGAGGAGGAGGAGGAGGAGGAGCGTCGCTGGGCAGAGTGAGTCTGGGACTGAGGTCGAGGGAAGAGTTCAGGTCAGACTGAGAGCTGTTCAGGATCAGTTTTGGCGTTTTGTTTCGGTTTGGAACTAACCTAGAGATCTTCTTCTCCCTACTCTCCAGAACTTGCTGTCGAAGAGCGAGTTGTTGATCGACGTACTTGAGGGAAACGATGTTGAGCTTGACCTGTTCCTCCCCTCGCCACGAACCCGTTCACTTTGGATGAGCTCTCTCTCTCTTTTCTGTATCGTTTCCGAAAGCAGCGTCCA
The DNA here is from genome assembly GCF_051309035.1 of Mrakia frigida. Taxonomy (NCBI): domain Eukaryota; kingdom Fungi; phylum Basidiomycota; class Tremellomycetes; order Cystofilobasidiales; family Mrakiaceae; genus Mrakia; species Mrakia frigida. Next base: position 728,247 of record NW_027481275.1, read on the forward strand.
CTCACGAGAGTTGATGTCCCATAGACGCTCTGAAGCTGAGGATAGTCGACATCTGTGACGAGGAAGGTCGAGGTCTTTGGGGAGAAAACGGGCGGCAAGGCCACCTGCCCGCCGTTTGCGAGCACCTTGTTCGTCCAGCTCTCCTTGTCGAACGATTCCTTGGATTCCTTGGAAAGACGCAAGCAGAAGCAGTGATGCTTGAAGAGAGTGGAAGTTTGAGGTACTTTGGCGGGTTTCGAAGGAGGTGGAGGAGGGAGCATAATGCAGGTGGAGGGAGGGAAGAGTTCGAAGCTCATTTCCAGCTTTCGCTCTGCTCCCGCCTCTTCCCCTCTGCCCACGACCTCCTCTTCTTGCCCTTTCCGTCTCACGAGAGGATCTCGGTACCAATCAAGAATGCAGATGATTCCTTGAAGGCAGATTCTCGAAACTCCGCTTGATCTGTCCATGCCTCCGCCGCTCTCTCGAGTCGAGACCTTCATGTGAGCTCGCACTTCCTCCCTCTCTCCCTCCTTCTTGATCTGACTTTGTTTGCGTCCTCTTGTCGACCTCAAAACTACAGCCAGCATCGAACTGTTGCTTTATAACCACCATCCTCTGAATCCTAAAACCAGTCCTCGCGGTCCATCTACTCTACCAGGCGCCTTCCCTTCGAGCTCGACCTCCCGAACCGACCTCCTCCCTCCTCCCTTTCTGTCCCTCTTCTTCTCTCGCCCGCTCTTTCTCAACGGCCCTTCTCTCCCCGAAACCCTCTCTCGCCTTCTCATCTCACTTGAACACGGAAGGACCTCTCGCTCCCATCCTCTCCCAGGGAACTTTCCTCTCCGCACAAAGGGCTCTCCTTCAATAAGGCCTCGCTCTCGTCCAAGCTTTCGCGTTGTCAAGGGCGATACAGCAGTGGGGAGCTCTCCACCTCTAGCAGCTTCTCTCACGGGGACAAGAGTCACTGAAGAAGCTACTAAGCATGTGAACGCTCAAGCTCTCGAAGGACCGGATCCGTTTGGAGGCGAAGGGAGGGAGAACGAGGCCGTCGCGTCGCGCTCCGTCTCTTGTCTCCCCCTCCAGCCGCTATTTCACTTCTTTGCCGCTTTGACGATCCTTCGCTTCCAACCGCCACCTTCACCACTCCCTTAGGAATCGTTCAGTACCTTTTTACCAGCGTAATCTCTTCAGCATGGCCTTCCACTCCTCCCTCCTCCTCTACGTCTCCCTCCTCCTCTCCCTCGCCGCTCTCGTCTCGGCTCACGGAAATGAAGACCACTCCACCATGCCTGGAAAGGACGACGGATCTGGTGAGACTATGGGGATGATGAAGATGCGAGTCTATGTCCTTCGCTCGCTTTCGCCTTCTTACGATCGTCGCTCTCCGAGAACCAAACTTCGAGCTGACCTCTCGTTCCCTTCTTCCTTCCTCCCTCGCTTAGGTGGTTCCACTTCACTCGAGGAGACACCCTCCTCTTCGAATCGTGGACTCCTGTCTCTGCAGGATCCTTCGCTGCTGCCTGCATCGTTCTCGTCGTTCTTGGGATCGTGGATCGAGCTGTTAGAGAGTTTCCCCCTTTTCACTCTCCGCCTCCGTCTTCCTGGCCTTCCCTCCCTCGTTGCTTTGTCTGACAGTTTCCCTTGTCTTCACACTCAGATCAACGCCGTTCGAGCTGCAGCCGAAGCAAAGTGGTCGTTCCAGTGCGTATCTCCCTCCCTCCTCGTCTCTGTCGTCGTCCCTCCCGCGTCCGGCTTTTGACTGACTCCTACTCCTGTTCCCTTCCTTCCGTTCGAAGAGCTCAACCCCACCTCAACCCTTCCTCCTCCACCTACAACGTCTCCTCCTCCTCCTCCATGCCTACCATCCCTCTCAACAACCCCAAGAATGACGAGGCGCTGGTCGTTTCGCCTCGAATGCGAGATCTCCTCCCCGGAAGAGGGCCTCCCGCTTCGTGGGTTCAACCTCGAAAGCTCGGAAGGGATGCTGTGAGAGCTGGGCTTCAGGCCATCCAGTCGGGCTTGGGATTGGTGTTGATGTTGAGCGTCATGTGAGTTCTCGTCGTCGTACGGCAACGAGGGCGAAGGGGAGGAAGAGAGGAGACGAAGCTGACTTCCAACTTTTCGCTGGAACGACTTTGTAGGAGCTTCAACGTCTGGTTCTTGCTCAGCGTCGTCGTCGGACTTGCCATCGGAGAGTTCTTCTGGGGAAGGTGAGCATCTCTCTTTCTTCGACGACGAGAACGACGCGTCGAGTTTTAGTTGACCGTCCCTCTCTCTTTTCATTCTTCGTCCCTTAGATTCGGTGCTTCTCACAATCGACAAGGATCCTCTCAAGGATCTCACTGCTGAGGACTTTCGGGCTCAGCGTAGATAAGCATAGTCGTCTCGCCTGGTCGCGTCGTTCTTCTTTCTTCATTCTCTCCCTTTCTCCTATTATGACTTCCGAAACGTCCACCTTACCCTCTCCCTCGCTTTTTTTTCTTGCTACTCATTAATGACCGGGACTGTTTTACGTGATCTTTGATGAGAAGAGAAATAATGAACGAGAGAGAGAGCGGGGCATGTAAATCGAGCTCGAAACCAAAAAGAATCACACAACAACGCATCTAGTTAAGCTAACGACCACGCTGCCACTCAGTCTCTCTTCCCAACCACAGCTCCCTTCACATCCACCGACTTCCTCGTACTCGCTGTCCCCGTCTCCACCTCCTTATCGACCTGTTCCTCGAAACTCTTCCTCGTCACCTCCTCCGTCCCCAGCCCAGGATCCACCTCCCCCTTCACCTCCACTCCTTCCTTCACTAAATGCTTTACCACTCCCTCCTCGTTCTTGTCCCCAATCACCCTCTGAGCATCCTGCGAGATCCCGACGCTCTCGAGCTGCTCCTCCATCTTTCGAATCTCCGCCGACGAGCTTCGAGTCTCCTCCTCCTTCTGACCGGCCTTCATCCAGGCTCCAAGGAGGCCGGACACGGACTGTCCTCGTCGTCCGACCTCGTCGACGGATTTGCCGTAGAGTCGAGCTGCCTCTTGGTCGTGGAACGAGGCGATGGAGCAGAGAGGAGGGGATTCGTTGTGAAGAGCGCCTGTGAGGTAGCCGGATTTGGAAGCGAGAGCTCGGTCGGAGGTTTTGAAGGCTCGGTGTTTGGCGAGGGATTTGGAGAATTTGATATCCCTGGAAAAGGAAGGAAAGGGAAAGGGGAGGAGCCAAAGGGTTGGAGTCAGTTTTCGGCCGCGTCGAATGAAAGATTGAAGACGGCGAGAAACAAAAGCTCACCACTCTTCTCTCGCCTTCAACCATCCCACGATCGGTCCGTCTCCATGCACCGATCCCACCTGTTCGAGATCCAATCCAACGAAGGTATCGCACTCCTCCACGGGTTCGAATGGTCGAATCCTTCCGCGGATGCTGACTCGTTCTCGAATCATCGATTGGACGAACTTCTTCTCCGTTCCAGTAACCGTGACGAGTTCCGACTCAGGGAAAGGAGGGTCGTCCGAGTCGAAGTCCGAGTCCGACGAGTCCTCGCTCCCAGCGTCCGAGACGGCATCCAAAGCATTGGCGAGATCGTGGACGGTCGTCGAGATCGAGGGAGCGATGGTTGGACCTTCTCCTTTCCCGAGATCGGAAGTTGAAGCCGTGGGAGAAGCGGTCGTTGCTGGGGTGAAGGAGGAGCTGGGGTTGTAGGAGGTCGAAGGGGAGTCGGGCAGAGAGCCGGTGTTGCTTCGAGTGGTGGAAGGGGAGTCGGACGCGTTCGTCTTGGTGGATTTTTGAGACGAGTGATGACGATGGTGGGGTTTGACTCCTCCTCGTTCCTCGATGATTTGAGCGGTTGTGAGAGCCCAGATGTTGAAGCTGCAAGAAGAAAGGAAAGTGAAGCGAGTGGTCATTAGAGCGAGGGCGAACGATCCCGTCCTCGAGGTCAAGAGGAACGAACTTCGCAGCCGCTCTATACATCCACTTCGCAGGTTTGGTGAAGCTGAGCGTAGGAGTGACGTGAGCACATCCGTCGTACATCTGAAGAAGATAAAAAAGAAGCGGTTAGTTTGGGGGATCGCTTGAAGAAACGGTCTCGAGCCGCGTCGTTCTTTTCGAAACTGACCTGGAGATGAACCTTGGTCGGAGGAAATGCGTCGATGAGCTCGGATTGGATTGGGTACTTCTCGAGAATCGTTGAGCTGGGAGGATATCGTTGTGGGTGAGCTGCCTTGTGGGCGACGAAGGTCATCTCGTCTCGAAGAAGTTCGGAGGAGCCACCCATCTGGACGAAAAAGGAAGAAAGAGGACGCGTCAGGTTTTGAAGAGAAAACCGCGACGAGAAGAGAAGCTCACGAACAATCATGAGAGGGCAGAGGCCTCCGAGAGAGCCTTGATTGATAGGCGAGACGAGCGGATGGGTAAGAAGACTGATAGGGAGAGATATGTCGAAGGTTCAGTCGATCAAGCGAGAGACGAACGGGTACGAAGAAAAAGGATCTAACGAACTTGTTCGAGGTGTAGAGCTGAATCTGGTCGTCGAGTACCTTCTGATGCTCCTTCCCGTCCTTGTCCTTCATCGTGACCTCGATGCTTTCTCCTTTGATAGGAGGCCAACCAGCAGAAGGCGCGTAGTGGAATCCCTCCGAGGGAATCTGGCGGGGAGAGAAAAGAGAAAAGGTCAGCCAGCCTTCGACGCGACGGAAATGCGCTCTCTTTCCATGTTCACTCACGTAGTCCCCTGCATCAGGTCCCATGATCGACTTCATCGAGTGAGTGAGATCGACCCACGGCGAGATCAAGCAAGCTCCAGCAGGCATCGGGACGGTTCCTCCAGAGTCTCGAATGACGACGAGAAGGGAGAGAAGGAGAGCTGCACCAGCAGAGTCACCGGAGAAGACGCTGAAAGAAAGCAGAGAAGATAGGTCAGCTCGAGCAGAAGGGACGGAGTTCGACGACGGACTCACATCGACGACGCCGGGATGGCTGCTTGAGATGATCCTTCGGGAGGGTTGAGGAGGAAGAGATATGAAGCGAGAACGTCTTGAAGTCCACACGGCTGTCGGGGGAAGAAAGAAAGATAGTGAGAGGGTCGCAGAGGAACGGGAAACTCGAGGAGAGAGGGGATGAACGAACGAAGGGATACTGAGGAGCCAATCTGTACGAGGGAGCGAAGGCACGACCTCCGAGCTTTCGAGCTGGAAGAGTGAAAAGACAAGGATACGGGGTAAGTCAACGAAGGGGAAGAAGGGGAAAGGAGGGCAGGACGACGCGTCGAGACGAGACGCGAAACAAGGAGCAAAAACGAGACTCACCGTGTCTTTGGATTTGATATCGATGGGTGTCGAGAGAGCTGAAGAAGTATGCACCTCCGTGTACGTAGAGAATGACTCGATCTCCCTTTTCCTTCGCTCGCTGAGCTCCTCCGTCCTCCTTCAGTTCTGAGTCGTCTTCGATGACCTCCGAGACCTTCAGAGTCGTTCGACGCAAGAAGTCTCTCTTCATCTCGATCCACTCTCCCTCTAATCGCAATATATAACCAAAGAGTGCGATGGTCAGCCTTTCGAACGACGCCAAAGGAGGAAAGGGAGGGGAGACGAGAGACGAACCCAACGACCTTCCTCTGATCTTCCACCACTCAGCTCCTCCGATGTCGGCGAGACCATCAGGACCGTAATGAGTGTTGAAGTGGGAGGTGATGATATCTGCGGCTTTGAGAATGGAGAGATCTGGGATGGTGACGTGGGTGAGATGGATCTAAACAGAGGGAGGGAAGGAGAGCGAAACGATGAGATCGACGCGTTTCGGCCCCCGTCCGAAGCCAGTTCCTGCTACAGGAACCGAAAGAACTCACCCATGAAGGGTAAGGGACGTGCATAGCAGTGAAAGCCTTTGATTCGGGTGAGAACGAAACGGAAGGTTGGATCAACTCACGAGAGATGAGCTCGAGTCGGAGGGAGGGAAGGAAACGAGCGAGCTCAACTCACTTGCAACTCCTCGACGGTGTGAGACTTCGCCGTCTTGAGGAACGTCTTGACGATTTGAAGTCCTTCTCGATATGAGAGCTCCTAAAGGCCCCCAGAGAGATGTGTATCAGCTCCTCGAACGTCGTTTCAGGGCTGGAAGGAGCTCGAAAGGGTCATCCTCGTCCATCTTTACTCACCTTCTCAGGTTTCTCCCATTCTTCCCCGTCCCCGTGCTTCCCTTCGTAGATGCTTCCTTGAAAGCCTTGATCTTCAGAATCCTTGAAGAGAGCCGCCTTCGCTTTCTCCTTCTTTCGGTGAGCTCGACGGCGAGAATGCGCCTCGCTGAAGTGGGTAAAGAACGTAGACACGATCCTAGGAGCAGTATGGACCGCGATAACGGGAGTGGAGAGGGGGAGCATGGTGAGAAGGGGAAGAGGGGAGGTCCGGTTCTTCCGTGACGATGAGAAGGGGAAGAGGAAAGGTCGGGTATTCTTCTGTGTTGACGGTTGGGGAGAGGAAAGAGAGAAGAGAAGTTGAGCTCGCGCAGGCTCGCTTCTTCCATGACGCTCGTTGTTGGCCTCTGGCAGGTGCTTTCTCCCCGGAAGATTTTCACGAAATGGGTATTCATTCATCCGAGTCCAGCTTCGATGGAAATGTTGGTCTTTTCAGCAGCTCCTCAAAGGGTGCAGCTTTGCGAGGGAACGAACGGCCACAGACTGCGACGAATCTCGAATGCGTTTCGAACCCAAGAACGACTAGTAGTACAGCTCGATTCCACTACCAAGAGAAGCGTAAGAAAACCCAAGCAGAGAAAGAAAGAGGAGGAGAGATCGAAACAAACGAGATGAACCAAAAAGGAACCGAGAACCAAACGCAAAAACCCAAATCGACGACGCGACCCACCCGTCCCCTCGTTCTACGATGAATCTACTCCTTCTAGTCCTGATTGAGCTGATCGAACTCCTGATCCAGTCGATCGTAGAACTGGTCCTCTCCCTGATGAAGCTGCTGCTGAAGTTCTTGCTGTTGAGAGAGGAGGTCTTGGAGGGTGAGACGACCTTGTTCGTTCTGCTCCTCAGCGGGGAAAGCTTCCTGCTTGAACTGCTGGCCGAGATGAAGGTGGAGGGCTTGGTTCGGATCCTCCTGGAGTCCGAGCTGATTCGCTTCGTGCTGCTGCTGCTGTTGGTGTTCGAGGGAGTGGGAGGGCTGAGACGTCGACGACGACGAGGAAGGTTGGTTCATTTGACGGATTTGTTCCTCGAGTTCCTGGTAAGAATGAAGATGTAAACGAAGGTGAATCAGTTCTCGTCGAACGCAGAGGAGAAAGAGGAGAGCAGAGGACGGAAGATCGCGGGAGAGGGGAGAGAAGGGCCGACAGGGGAGAGAGGGTGAAACGAGACGAACCAGCATCTTCGACTTCTGCTTCTCTCGGTACTGCTGCTGCTTGATCCTGTTCTTGAGTCTCGTCTCCGCCAGTTTTCGAACCTCCTCTGACTCTGAGACGTCCTCTCCCTGCTGCTGAGCGGCGGCGAGAGCGGGAGCCAACGCGGGAGCGAGAGCGGCGAGAGCGTACGACGACGCGTCGAAGGTAGCTGGGTCTGGACCTTGCTCGTAGTGTTGCTGTCCCCCGAAGTGATGGTTGTCGCCGTGGAGGAGGAGGTTGTCGTAGGAGCTGGAAGAGTGGGAGAAGTGATGGGAGGAGGAGGTTTCGGCTTGGAGGTCGGGGTGGAGAAGGGAAGGATCGATGTTGGGATCGTATCCAGAGAGGGAGGAAGGTCCAGCGATGGCGTTCTGCTCTCGAAGATCAGGGAGGGTCGGGAGAAGCGGAGGAACAGCAGCGGCGGCGGCGATGGCGCGTTGAGCTCGTTCTTCTTCGGCGAGAGCCTTTTCGGAACGGTCGAAGTACTGTTTATCGAGGAACAGGGATAGACTGTCAGACAGAGTTCGTAGCGAACGTTTGAGGGAAGACGAAGACTGAACTCACCTCTCTCCACCCTCTCAACGCCTCAACGCCTCCCTCAATCTTCTTGATGAACTCCTCCAATCCCCTTCTCGCCCTCTCCGTCTTCTGCCTCTCCTTCTCGAGATGATCGATGTACTTCTTCGCAGTGACGAGGATGGTGACCTTGCCCTCCTTCACGCTCGTCAAGGGAACCACGCCGTCGATGAGTCCGGAAGCGGCGTCGGGGGTGTCCATCGCCTGCGTGAGAGGAGTAGTGGTACGGCTGGTAGAGGAAGCGAAGATGAAGGTGGTCAGTTGAGCTCGATTGAGAACGTGTTCGCAGAAGAAAAAGGAGGGGGAGGGGCGCAAGATGGGAAAGAAACAGGTGCGACGCGACGAGACTCACAAAACGGCTCTCAGAGCTGGAACGACATCCCTCAGCTGCTCAAATCCCTGCACCATCGGATCCACAGATACCGAATCTACCGCTCTCGGCTCGACAGTCTTCACGACAGCCTTCCCCTTCCCCTTGGGCGTCGACTTCGCTGAAGGACCACCGACCTTCGGCTTCTTCCCGACCTTCCCCTTATCAGCCCACTCTCCGTCTCCCTCCCGGGACAGAGCCCTCTTCTTTCCCTTCGGAGTGGCCGAGGGAGTGTCCGAGTCGTCCAGCATCGAAGCGACGATGTCGGGAGCCAGAGAGTTTCGGTTTCGTTTCGGTCGACCGACGCTCGAAGTCGAGGCTGTCGAAGGTTCCGTAACCGCTGCGTACGGTGCTGGTGCTGATGCGAGAGGTACTCCTGAACTCGAAGCGACGTCCGAACCGAGAGGGTGAGGGAGAGGAACGAGAGGGTTTCCCTTCGAGTCCGAGGGGACGTATCCGTCGTGTCCATCGGAGACGTGAGGCACCCATTGGCCGTTGAGCTCGAATTCGACGATGTGAACGGTGGTAGGCTTCTTTCCGGAAGGTCGTTTCGACGATGAGTCTCTTGGGCTGAATACACAAAAGAGAGAGGAGCGTTAGCATCGGCAAGTTGTGAGGAAGGAAGGAAGTCGCCTCCATGCTCACCGATTGTTGAAGCCGTTGGATGGGCGAGCAGGTAGGAGGTCGTCCTCATCGTCTTCGAACTCCTCATCCTCGTCGTCTTCGTCGAATCCATCGTCATCGTTCTCGTCGTACTCGTCTGCGTGGGTGTGCATCGAAACGTCGGTAGCGTCGGTCGGATTGGGCTTCTTCCTCTTGACTTTGGTTGGGCAAATCGCACCGTTCTCGGTCGTGACGTTTCCGAACTGAACGAGTCGATCGAGCTCAGCTTGAGTGATAGCCTTGAGTCCACAGTCTAGGTGGACGACGGGAGAAAAAGACGACGGAGATCAGACCTGCTGCTCGAGAGACGAGAAAGAAGACGGAGACGCGACCTACAGTTGTACCTGCTGTTCCCGCGATTCCCAAGCCTTCGAGTCCTGACGTTCGAGAAGGTCGATCGAATAGACTTTCCGAAGGTAGCGGCGTTGATGGGCTACAAGAGAGGAACCGGAGTCAGTCGGTGGATTTCGAGTCGTCGTGACTGAAAGGAGAAGAGAACGAAGCTGACCTTGATCTCACTCGCTTCGCAAACTGAGACGTAGCTGGCGTACATGGACGTCCTCTGGATGGTGGTTTGAGGGGACGGGACGTAGTTCTCGAGGAGCCATTGATGTGCGAAGGGGTTGATGACGGTCGTTCCAGCTGAGAGAGGGAGGGAAAGACAGGTTGGAGCTTCGTCCGGAACTCTGCGAGTAACAGAGGAGTAGGACAGACTCACAAGCTCGAACCTTCTTTGGCTTCTTATCTCCAGACTGAGAATCTGATCCTCCGATCCCACCTCCACCCATCTGGTCGTTCTCCATTCCTCCTCCTGAAGCGTTTCCGGCGGCCTCTTGAGCAGCCTGAGCTTGAGAGGCAGCGTGGATACTGAAAGGATATCAATGGGAGGAAGATGGTGAGCTAACTGTCTCGATTGGTTTGTGGCAGAAAAGCACTCACGCTTGAACGACGGCTTCTCCAGCGAGGAGCTGATTGTGAGCTTGAGAGCCTTCTCCTTCGTTGAGCTCAGCGGAGTGACCAGCAGCGTCCATATGAAGGCCGTTACCAGATCGAGCAGCAGCCTAGATCGAGGAAGCAAGAAGGAAGTAGATCGAGGATGAGTACTTGACGGGGAGGAAGGACGAGGAGACGTTTGCTTCAACAGAGGGAGAGAGCTCGTCCGCGAGGGGTAGGGAAGGATGATGGTCGTCTTCTTCCGTCCCATCCATCCTCCACGAGGAGCCATCCGCAGATTGAGGGATGAGAGAATGTCCCTTCGACCCTTCTCTATCCTCCTTCAGCTTTCTGAGCGATTCCAAATCGTAAAACGCTGCCCTTCGCGACGTCGCGTTCAAGGATGGTCGCCATCCCAACGAACCCCTTCGCCTTTGAGAACTCACCTCCAAGGCCTCCTGCTCCCTGTGAGCTTCATTCTCAGCTACCATGTCCGCAAACGTCTGCTCCTGTGCTGGATCCCATCCTCCTTCTACGTCTTCGTTGTGATGGTCCAAGTGGGTTGCTGAGGAAGCGGGAGGAGGAGGAGGAGGAGGAGGGTGACCTTCGAGGAGCGGATTCTGATTTCCTCCTTGTTCGTGGTTGGGCGAGAACTCGTAAGCTGGATGGAGAGAAGCCTGAGAAGCGAGAGCGGAGAGAGCAGAGAGAGCGTCGGTGGTGCTCTGATCGGGGAAAGGTTGGGGATCCGACATTGAGTTGACCGTTGGGAGGGAAGAAGGAAACGAGGAGAAGCGAGCTTCCTCTCCAACAAACGCTTTCCGCTTTGGGAAAACTTCAACGCCCTCAACCTCAGAACTGCAAGACAGGAAGATTGACCTGGCCAGCACGTAAAAGGATCTCATTGAAGTCAAATTCTCAACCTGTTTGGTCCGAATAACGGGAAAGGAGCTTCGACTCGACCACCTCCTTTCCGCTCCCTCAACCTCTCCTCGACCTCACATTTGCCAAAGCTCTTTCTTCTTTGAACTCTACAGCTCAGAGACAGGCTCGGGTCACTCTCCTGCGAAATCTTGGAACCCTCAATCGCACAGGTCACAATCTCAACCGCTTCTCAGACCAGCTCCTCTTCGAGGTCGTCTTGAAGGGCTCCTTTCGTCGTCTCGTATGCCTCTCCCTATTCTATTCCGATCTCGCCTGTTCTTCAATGCATAGAGAACGAACTGATAGCTCTGTTTCACTCTCTGTATCGATTTCCGATTCAACCGCTCTTTTGATTGCTTTCCCTTTCCCCTCGTCCTCCCGCCTTCTCTTCGAACGAGCAACTCTTCAACCAGGACCTCATATCGCTCCTACTCTTCTTCCCTCGCTATCGCGCTATCTCTCTATGTCTGGTCGCTCCGGTCACTCTCGTCAACAGCTCTCACAGTCCGTCGCTCCGGTCGTCAAATCCCGATTCCCTTTCTTCCTGACCCAGACGAGGAGAAAGTGCTCCGATGACAGGATGGTGAGAGTGGGTAGAAGCTTGAGCTGCTTGATGTAGAGGCCGGCACGTTTTGGGGAAGACTTGGTGATTCCTGTGGACTGCAGATCGATTCGCGTCGCTTTCCTCTAGCTGGTCTCTCTCTTTCCCTTTCCCTCAGCTCACCTCCCCTTCCTTCCTTCTCCCTTCTCAGAATGTGACCCGAAGACTGGAAGAGGCCGAACTAGGCTCTCACTCTCATCTACCTGACTTTCTCGTCTCTACTAGCTGTCGTCGAGTCGAGTCGAGTCGATCCGAATGGACTGTCACGCGTTCATCTCGAGCTCCTTCCTCGAAACTTTCACTGAATCGAGGGTTCACTTCTTTTGATCTGTTCGGTTCACATCGTTAGTGGATCAGCAGCTCTCGATGTCTCGATCCATCTCGGGAAAACGAAAGGGACGCCAGCCTGCGACCTACCACGAGTTAGATAGATACGTCGTTTTCGGAGCCACTCTTCTCTAGGTTGGGCTGGTTTGGATTCAACGGAGGCTCGGGTGGAATACGTCTGCGCTTGCTATTTCCTGCCTGATGGATGATTCCCTTTCACGAAGCTGGCATTGGATTCGCACGACGCGTGCTCCCTCGACGCGAGTTCTTCGCTTCTCATCAGCCCAGGAGGGTTCGTAAACAGAGTCATCATCATCAAAAGCGAGAGAGTGTGTGAGATCGGGAAAAAGTCGAGGCGAGAGATGAAACGAAACGGAGTAAGTAGCAGTACGAGGGAAGAGATGAACGAACGAGAAGTGACGACGAGAAAGAGAAAGGAAGCAAAGCGACCTGACATCGGTCTCGAGAAAGCAAGAGAAAAGTGAAGGAAGAGTCGACAGACTATCTACAGTGATACGAGAAGAAATCACAAAGAGAAAAGGAGAGGAACATCCAGCATCCAAATGTCGAAACGACCTCCGAACCCAACCCTTTCCTCAGTTCCTCCCCCACGTCCCATCCGCCCAACTCTCTCCCAAAGGAACCTCTCCTCCCCCAGCTCCGTTCCTTCCCGTAGGGTCGTGAACCCAGCTGTCTCCCAACCCCGAAGTCGAAGCCTCCATCGAGCTAGGGACGGAGTCGGTGTCGCTCAACGTGTGATGTCCATCGTCGTCTGATGGCTCGGAGGCGGGAGGAGGAGCGGTCTGTTGACGTTGAGCTGCTGCTTGACCTGCTGCTCGAGCGGCGTCGGATTGGGGAGGTCGTCGAGCGGAGGAGGAGGCAGCGGTGGCGGAAGGGAGAGGTCGAGGAGTGGTCGTAGGCGAAGCTCGTCGGAGGAGGATGTTCATGACCGAGGTGGGGATGAGGGAGGGAAGGAAGGCGTAGGTCCAAGCTGCATCGAAAGGAAAATGAAAAGAAAGGGTCAGTTCCGACGCAGAGAAACGAGAGAGAGACGCGACTCGACTCACATCCGGCTCCAACTCTGCTCGTCCCAAACGTCCTGCCATACCTCTCCCTCCCTCCTACCCCTCCCCAAAGCCCAAACGTCAAAGTCCCAAACGCTCCCCTTCCTCTTCCAACCCCGAACCCAGCACTCCCCTCTAACAAGCTCCTCCTCACACTCCTCTCCAACACCTCGAATCCACTCCAGACTCTCCTCCCTCCCACCCAACTCCTCAACCACCCAACCAACCTCCCTCCCAACACCTTCAACCCCGCAACACTCAAGCTCAACGCCTCGTTCCTCACGTTCGAGATGAACCCGAGGTCGACGATCTCAACCTTGACCAACGAAGGTCTCTCTCCATCGAACGTGTTGTTGGCAGCCGTCTCGATCTCGGACGCGAGGGTCCTGAACGCCGTTCGAACGGCGTCGTTGGCGACCTTGGAGCTGGTGCGACCTGGACCTGAAAGGGATCCTGTTGCTGGAAGGAGGACGACGATCTTCTTGATGAGGGTGGAGATGGCGAAGGTGGTTCTCTCGAGGGCGAGTTTGGAGTTGTTGAGGGAGGTCGAGGAGCGGAGGTGGGAAGGGATGAGGGCAGTTGGGAGAGGTTCGAACAGTTTCGGGAGGAGATTGGTGACGATGGCGAGAGGCGTGAGGAGAGGTGCTTGGAGGCTGAGAGGAGAAGCGTTGGTGAGGTCGGAGGGAGGAGGAGAGGAGAGAGCGAGGAGGGAGACGACGGAGGTGATGGTGGGGACTTGAGCGGAGGAGGAGGAGTAAGGGTCGCCTGGAGGAGTAGGGAGAGAGAGAGTCAGCTCGAGGTCAAGGAAAGGTTGAAGAGCGTGGACGTACCAGCTGAGTTGATAGGGAACTTGAGGGTCAGGACTCCTTTCAGGGACGAGAGGAAAGGATCGACCGACGACGCCTGAAACGAAAGACGAGAACTTTGAATCAGCGTCTCGTCCTCAACGATTGAAAGTCGGACAAGGGTGCTTACCTGGCTAGCATCAAGCACGATAGCTCTAACGAACCCGTTCGCCAGCTTCTCAAGAGCAGCCCCAGCTTGGATGGTCGAGACCGAAGCGACCACGATGAAGCCCTGGCTCTCGCTGCGAGGGAGGGAAGGAGACCGAACCAAGATCTGGTCAGCTCAAGCGTCGAGAAAAACGAGGGAACCAAACTTACAGGAAGAGAACAAGAGGGAACCCGAGAGGAGAAGCGTCCGCTCCGAGGAGGACTGTACGCAAAAGAAGGGGAAGGAAGAGCAGGAGGAAGCCGGGGAAGGATGGTGATCAGCTCGTGCTTTCTCTCGAGATAAGAACGAATCGAGGCAGATCTCCTACTCACCAACGACCTCCATCCTATGTCCATCTCGATTCAAGGGTCTGTGAATTCCAACCACCAACGAAGAATGGAAAAGGGAGAAAGAGAACGAACGTCAGCTGATGTTCCCTCCTTATCGTCTCCTCCTTGTGTTGTACTGACCTCTCCTTCGCCGTCCTTGCCTCCTCCCTCTCCCTCCTCCTCTGTACGACCTTACCAGTCATCTCCTCTCCACCCTCTTTGACTCTCCTCCAAAGAACTCTCCTCCCTTCGCTCCCGAGTCCAACGAACGCAACCGTCGCTCCCGTCAAGACGAGAGCGGATCCTCCCACCGCATAAGGATGAGCTCGAAGGAATCGATCGGTGGAGGAAGAGAGATCCTTCCAGCCGTCGAGAGAAGCGAGAGAGTGCGAAGGCGGAGCAAGAACGAGAGGAGGAGGAGGAGGAGGAGGGAGAGCGGATGAACCTCCTCCGAGACCGAAGAAGGTCGTGGTGGAAGACGAGGACGAGGAGACGACGGTGGTGTTGCTGGAAGCGTCCGAGGAGAAGATGTAGTTCTTAGCGATAGACCAACCTTCCTCTACAAAGAAAGAACCAGCGAAAAGAATCAGCGGTCGAAGAAGAGAAGGGCGAGGAAGAGAGATGGTCAAGAGGAGGAGGAGAGGAGGGAAGGAGGAGCGTGGGACTCACGAACTTGATCTGCACTCCCTTGAACGACCCAAGCGAGATCCCAAGCTATATCCTGAGTCGCAGTCGGGAGTTTACGGATGTAGTCGTCGAGGTTGCTCATGCTTTCGGTGGAAGCGGTCGATGTGGGTGGGGAGGAGAAAGGGAAAGGAGAGCAGTGAGCTCAGGGCGATTACGAAGGGTTCGGCTCAGCGGCTCCTCCCTTTTTCTTTTTCATTCTAGAAAAAAAGAGTTGGAAGAGAGAACCAGTCTCGAGAAGATGTATATAAGATCGAATCAAAAGAACGAGGGGCGTCTCTATACTCCTACGAAAGCGTGAATCAAGCTCCACCGCGTTGCTCCCAGCTCGGCACTCCTCGTCGCACCTCGACCGTCAACTCTCCCTCTCCTCCGTTGTTTTCCCCCGAGTAGCTACCTCGACCTCGACGAGTAGCTCCGACAGCTGGCGCACAGCGATCGTACACGAACTTGGTCACGTCTGGTGGCAAGGAGAAAGAGAGGAAGGAAGGTCAGCGAAAAAGACGACGCGTGTTCGTTCGTTCTTCTCGTCTCTAAAGCATCGAAGGAAGACGGAGCAACGCACCTAACAGGTTCTGATCACTAGCATCTTGCCGAACGTGCACGACGAGCGTAACGACCAGCAGGCAGGACGACGACTGGGAAGCAGCGTTGGCGGCGTTGAGGAGGGCGGAGGGAGATTGAGGTCGAACCCTTCCTCCGAAATCCGGTTGCAGCGTTTTCGAGGGGACGGGGAGGACGGTGGAAGCTTGGTGATGCAGGAGACGCCAGACGTGGGGAGGCTGAGGGAGAACAACGATAAGGGAAAGGATCGTCGAAAGTCAGTTTCTCAAGTGTTTCGAGAGGAGAAGAAGGTTCGGGAGGGAGAGCAAGGACGAGTTAGATTGGGGTGGTGGTGTTTAGGTTGAGACTCACAGCAAGATAGACTACCAGAGGGTGAGACTCGACCTCTCGAAGGGACCTGGTGAGGTTGATCATCTGAACGGCTCGTTCCGGAGGAGCCGTTTGGAGGAGGACGCGTCCGAAGGCGACCGACGCTGGATAGGAGATCATGAAGGTGAGGACGGTTTCCAGGATAGCGACGGCCTTGTCAAGATTCGAGAAGTATTCCCTGTGAGAGAGAAGAGGAGTTGGGTGAGCACGCGAAGCGATGAACGAACGAAGTCCGACCGAAGACGAGATTGAGACAGGAGGACGTACGAGGGCAGGAAGATACCACCGAAGAGTAAAGCTCCAGTGCAGGTGAGAACGGCCAGGGAGAAAGGGTTGTTGATGAGGCTGAGGAGTCGAACTAGAACGTCCGACTTCAACCAGGATCGATAGCGGCCGGAGAGACGATCTGGACCGAGAATTTCAGCGCCGACAGCTGAAGAAGGACGAGAACAAGCGAAGTGAACGAACGAAGTCAGTATGCATAATCGAAGAATGCACTAGCTTAGAGGAGAACGAACCTTCGACGAGCTTGGCGTGATTTTTGAAGACGAGAGCGGAGAAGAGAGCGAGAACGAAGGCGACGGCGAGGAGAGTTGTTGGGAGGATCATCCTGAGGAAGAATGGGAGCAGAGGAAGGATGGTTAGTGCGAGTGCGAAAGGAGAGAGCACAGGAATAGAAGGGAAGGAAGGAGCAGGCTCACTCAAAGAAATCGTCGTCGTGGTCATGTCCAAGAAGAAGGACGTGTTCGATCGACTCCTTGCAGATGTAGACCGATGCGAACAGCAGGAAGATAGTCTGTACGAAGAGAATCAGAGATTCTAGTCGATGGTTCCTGAGAGTCAGAAGCAAGACGAACAAACGAAACATCAGCCAGGCGCGTCGAAGGGGAATCGGAGCGGTGACGAGAGGCAATCGAGAGGAAGAGAGACGCGATGCAAGACTCACCCAAACGGATACCTATACGAGCTTGCACTGCCCTTCGTCCCCTCCATCACCTTCCCACCCACCAGTCCCAGCACACCCAGCGAGTCGAACACCACCAGGTATCCCAACCCCGTCACCGAAACACTTCCTCCGGCCTGCCCATCGACCCACAAACTCGCTCCCAACGCGAACTCCAGCACTCCGAACATCCCCATCGACTTCACATACGTCGAACTGAGGGCTAACGAGGCGAGCAGCGAGGTCGGACGCGTCGATGAAGGCGAAGGAAGCTGGGTGGTCGAGGTGAGGGTTCCATCGTTTTGAACTGATTTGGGAAAGTAGTAGGAGGAGTTGGCAGGGAAGTTGGGATCGGATTGGGACGGAGAAAAGGGCGAAGTTGGAGACCATTGGCCTGTTCCGGTTCCTGTTGCTGAGGAGGAGGAGAGGAAAGGGTCGGTTTGGGAGGACGAGAGAGCTGGGTTGGTTTGGCCTGGATCCATGAAGGAGAAGAAGTTGTGGGAGAGGGAGTGTTTGTGCTAAAGGAGAACGAAGGGGAGAGGAAGGTTAGGATATCCTTCGAGAAGATGGTACTGCATGCTAAGGGCAGAAAGAGAACGACTGAAACTCACATGGTGACCTCTCCTCCCTGACACCTTCGCTCCTCCGACTCCTTCCAGCTCTCCTCCTGCAGATGCTCCATTCCCTCTCGAAGACGGACCCGTCAACACTCCCGCTTCCGTTCTCTCTCCGAACCTGAACCCACCGTTGTTCCTAGGCTGACCACCGGCCATCCTCCCGACCCCAATCTCCGTCACTGGAGCCTCGTCGAGCTCCTCCCCTCCTCCTCCTCTCTCTGCGTCTCCTCCCTGTCCAGGTCTGGGGAAGAAAACCGACAGATTCCTCGAATGAATCCTCTCGTGTCGTTTCGATGCTGACTCCGAAGAAGACGAGGAAGCGAAAGTTGACGAGCTGGCTTTCGAGGGAGTTGAAGGGAGAGGAGGGAGGTCGTCGAGGAGTTCGGATGAGTTTCCGACCTCCTCCTCTGGGTAGGACGCCTCCTGTTCGGCGTAAAGAGGGATGTAAGGTGATCTGGAGGGTTGAGGAGAGCTGGGGAAGAGACTGTGGTTCTGGCGGGTTGGGGTTGTAGGAGGTAAGGGGAGGGGAGGCGATCTTGGAGAGGGACCTAGGAAGTCGTTGCTCTCTTCGTTCGAGGATGGTGTAGGAGGAGAAGGAGAGTGATCATGGTCGTGGTCGTCGTGGCTGTGGTTGTGATGATCGTGGTCGCTATCGTGGTGTCGGTCGTCCTCTTCCAGCTGGTGATCTTCTTCGGATATTCCTAGTCCTGGGACGGCAGAGGTCGAAGGGAGGGGAGCCTTGTCCTTTGAAGCTGACGATTTCCGGCGATGCATCAACGTGGGAGGGATAGGAGGACTCATTCGTGTCGGTTGAAGCGGACGAGGATGAAGGTGGAAATGAAGGAGTGGTTGCTGTCGATTCGATTCGACCGATAGAGCAGAGGTTGGACGAAGCAGAGGAGGGGAGAAGGAAGGAAGGGGTCGAGGAGGGAGGGAGGACGAGGTGCGAGCGGTGGACGAAAGAGCTTCCTGGCGATTCGATTCCTATAAAAGAGCAAGGTTAAAAGGTCGAGAGGATACGAGTCAGTCTCCTTGACCTCTATACATGCTTTCCAGCTCGCTCGACCGAGTAAAAGGAAGAGAACGAGCTCTCTTCCTCGAGGACTGCTCTGTCCCTATCCGTCGACAGACTCCATCTCGTCCACCTCCTCCTCCCTTCTCTCCCTTCGTCCCCTCAAGCCTACAGCTCGAAACTCGTCGACATACCTTGAAAGCAAGCCTCTAGCTACTTCGTAAACGAGAAAGAGAGGGGAAGACGGAAAGGTTGAGAGTTGAGAGAGTCGTCGTTGAAGGAAGGAAGAGTAGTTGGACAGGGAGCGTCGAAGCCAAACCCTCTGCTGCTCCCCGCTCGTCGAGCTTCCCCGCTTCTGACGCGTCGTTGGTTCGACGGAAAACCTTCTCTCTGTCGCTCTGTTAGCTCATCAGAGCAGGATGTCCATGCGTCCGTCAGTAGATGCACAAAAAGGTGTGCCAGGAACGACGCGAAAGGAGGACGAAGGAGAGAAAAGAGGTCGCGCTCGTTCGTCGTCGGTGATTTCTTTCCTTGTCCTCCCTCCTTCTCTCTCTCCCCCCCTGAGTCCTGCTGCAAGACATAAAGGTGCTGATATCTCATAAGGTTCATTCTCCCCTCCTCTCCCTCTCCCTACCTCCAACCCAAGACCACGAGCAAGAAAAGCTAAACAAAACCTCCTCGCTCCCTCCCTCCCTCCTCCTCCTCCTCGACGACGCGATCAGAAGTCTGCGTACGGCTGGTCGAGCCATTTCGAGTAGTCTGGGGAGAGACGAAAGGAGAGAGAGGAAGTCAGAAACAAAAGAAACACGACGAGAGTAGTCGGAGTTTTGAGAAAAAGACGACAGCGAAAACTCACAAACGCAACCATCCGGTTCGACGGGACCTCCTTCCTTGCAGAACGTGAAGAGAGGGCATCGACCACACGGAGCCTCCGTCCATCCTAGCGAGACCTTTTCGGGTTTGACTGTTCGAGCAGAGGATGCGACAGAAAATAAGCGAACAACGGGCGTCAGTGTCGAAAGAGGACGACGTCGCGTTCGAGACGGAACCGAACGCTGGACTCACTCGCTCGATAAACCAAGGCCATCCCTTCATCGTCCTCTCCAAAGTCCATGATGTCCTCCTCCTCCTCGTCCTCGCTCTTTTCCTTCTCCTTCTCCTTCGCTTTCGCCTTCTCCCTCTCCTTCTCCTTCTTCCTCTTTCGAATCTTCTTCCTCTCCTCCTCCGAATCGTCACTCCCGCTCCCTCCACTCTTCTCCTCGTCCGAGTCCGACACCCCAATCTCGACTCGCTTCAACTTCTTCTTGCTCTTCTTCTCCTTGGCTCGGAGTTTGGCAGCTGACTCGTCCATCGAGTCCGGGTCGGAGTTGAGGAGCGAGTCGTCGTCGGAATCCTTCGACGACTTCTTGGATTTGGATTTGGATTTGGATTTCGAGGAGGAGGATTTGGATTTGGACTTCTTCTTGGGTGATGAGGAGGAAGAGGAGGATGCACCAGAGTCGGAATCGGAGTCGGAGGCGTTGGAGGAGTTGGAGTCTGAGTCGTCGGAGGAATGGGAGGAGCGTTTCTTTTTGGAGGATTTAGATTTGGAGGAGGAGGACTTCTTGGAGGATTTAGAGGAGACAGATTTGGATCTTGATCTTGATCTATGCACGATGAGAAGAAGAGAAGAGAGACGAGGTCAGATCAATTCGAACCAACGAAGGTCAAGCTGTTCGCTCGACGCGTCGTTCGGTCTCCTTCCCTTCGCCTCGCTGCGACGCTCGAACACAACGAAAGACTCACCTCGATCTGCTCTTCCCATCATCACTATCACTCTCCTCACTCTCACTCCCACTTCCCGACCCACTCCCACTGCTCCCACTCTCCGAATCACTGCTTCCTCCCTTCTTCTTCTTCCTCCTCCTCCTCTCCTCCTTCTTCCTCCTCCTCTTCGCCTCAGCCTTCTTCCTCTCCTTATCCATCTTCCTCTTCTTCTCCTCCTTCCTCTTCTTCGCTCTCTTGGCCTCCTTCTCCCTCTCCACCTCGCTATCCTCCCCACTATCGTCGCTGTCTGCCCTCCCACCCTTCTTCCTCTTCGGCACACTCGCAGCCTTCGACTTCGAACCCGAAGACTCAGCACCACCTCCTCCTCGAGTATCATCGTCGTAGGAAGAGGCAGGAAGAGCTTGGATCTCTCCGTCGAACTCGAGAACGGCGAGAAGGGTGTTGATGTGACCGACGTCGAGTTCGGTGGGTGTGATGTTGGCCTTTTTGATCCAGGTAGCGATCTGAGGAGCGGTAGGGTAGGCGGAGGTGTGGGAGACGGGGAAGAGAGCGTTGGTCATTCCCTTTTGTTTGGGGTAGGACTGTGGGAAAGGAAGAAGGGACGAAGAGTGAGCTCGGTTCGAAAAACGAGAGACGCGGACGCGTCGAAGAGAACGGAATCCGAAGGAATCGAAGACGACGAGAGGGTACGACAAAGAGGGACGGAAGAGGAGAGAGGATCGAGAAACAAGGACTCACTCGAGCTTTGATGAAGGTGAGAACAGCCTGGAGAAGTTGTCGAATGAACTCGGTGTCGAGTTCGTTGTCGGTGAACCAGGGTCCTCCCGTGAGCTCGACGGAAGGAGTGAGGTTGAAAAGCATGTAGAGTTTTCGAGTAGGGTACTGTGAGAGAAGAATGCGAAGACGCGCAGAGGCAACAGGTCAGCAAAGCGAAGGACCAGGGAAGGTCGAGCGGAAACGAGAGGAAGGAGAAGACGAGACGAGACGACGAACCTTGACACTCTTGACACTCTTGACTTCGTTCTTGGACTCGAGAGCTTTGAGGACCTTGTTGATAACGGTTTGATGCAGATTCGTCTGAGTCTTGATGAACTTGGTCCAGATTCCTGCGAGGCGAGAGGTTCGTCCAACCGGAGCAAGTGGAGTGGGTGTGAGCTCTTTCGTTTCGTTCGGATGACTCGAGAGGGAGAAGACGATTGAAGAACGAACCCTCGTTTCCAGCATCCTGGATGACCTTGTAGACCATTCCTTCATCGTCGTCGAGAGTTCCAAGCCTGGTAGAAGGAAAGGATGCGAGGTGAGCTCGAGAAAGAAGAAGGAGGAGGTGGAGGGAGGGGAAGGAGAAGGTCGACTTACTTCTTCGCCTCACTCTTCGTTACAGCCTTCCACTTGATTCCCTTCGCTCCTCCCAGGTCGATCGTCTTGACGAGATTCTATACAACCAGAAAAACGGGTCCAAAGAAAGGATGGAGGTCAGCAGATGGAGAGGTTCGAAGGAGAAGGAGAAG
Source organism: Mrakia frigida (assembly GCF_051309035.1). NCBI lineage: Eukaryota > Fungi > Basidiomycota > Tremellomycetes > Cystofilobasidiales > Mrakiaceae > Mrakia > Mrakia frigida. Next base: position 749,830 of record NW_027481275.1, read on the forward strand.
TCAACCTCGCGAAGTTGACCTTCTCTCTCCTTCAACTCTTCCTCCTCTTGAGAGCTTACCTTTTTACTGAGCTTGTTGATGGAAGCTGTGATAGCATCCAGAGCTACTTGAGGGAAGTGCTTGATGAGATCTGCTTGACCCATCATCTGCAAGAAGCAAAACCAAGCGAAAACCAACGGTCAACTTGAGCTTCAAGAAAGGAAGGAGCGAGGGAGGGAACGCTTACCTGGTTCGGCAGACTCAAGGCATAGGCGTGAAGTTTAGACTCCAACGACATCGTGAAGAGGACGAGTAGAGGGTGAAGGGCTCTCTCAGAGCTTGAAGAAGACGAGAAAAGAAGGAGGAAGACGGTCGGAGGACTGGATGGACGTGAGAGGACAGGATTCAAAACCTGTCGAGATCGCGTCCTCCCATCAACAACCACTCCCCCAAACCCGACGCAACCTTTAATCCTTCCCCATCCATCCTCACATCCACCCTTCTTCGAACATAAAAAGCTCCAACCAGTCAAGATTCAACGAACCACACGAAACACGGCGGGTCGAGGTTCGTTTGCTCTCCTTCTCCCTCTCCTTCCCCTCCTTCTTTCTTTCCGAGCTCACTCTCGTCTCCATCCTCCCTTTCCTCTCTCGTTTTCACTCTACAGGTGGCAGCCGAGCTGACTCTTCTTCCTCTCTACACGAAGAGGAGGACGACGACCGAGACGAGGATCACGACGACGGTCAAAGCGACGAGGACGAGAATGAGGAGAACGACGACGACGACGATGAGCAGTTAATCGACGTGAGCTCGGCCTCTTCCTTCCCATCCAGACTCATTCGTGCTTCTCCCCAGCACCCTCCAACCCTCTAATCATCTTCCTCTTCACTTTGGCTCTCTTTGCTCTGCAGGACGACTCGGATTCTTCCGTCGGATTCAGACCCAATCGTTCAGCAAGCAATCCCGTCGTTCGAGGTCGCCCAAGAGGTCGTCCGAGAGGATCCAGAGCTCGAGGAGGATCGACTAGAGCTCGGGGAGGTCCTAGAGGGAGGCCTAGAGGGAGCAGAGGAACGAGGGCGAGAGGTAGACCTAGAGGGAGGGGAGGAGCGAGCTCGGCTGCCAGGCTGAGGGAGCTTGAGAGGAGACCTTTGACGGGAGATGACCTCGATGGGAGCGACAATGAGGTGAGTTTCTCCTCAGTTTTCTCTGTCTGGAGTTTTGGAGAAGGCGAGCGAGCTTGCACATGTTTTCCGTTGCTGCAGAGGCGGAAGAGCAGACCGAAGGAAGGAAGGAGAACGAGAGCTGACCTTTTCGTTTCCCTTCTTGCGTTGATTGATTGCTCGCAGGGCGAAGAGGGAGGTATCAGAACATCTCAGAGGACTGTCAACGGAAAGGAGTACACCTTTACCTCCGACGAGCTCATCCTTCCAGACGACGAGAAGGGTGATACGAAGATTGACAGTCACGGAGTCCTCCAAGGAGGTCAGCTCTGTTTCCCTTCCTTCCCTTCGCGTCCTTTCCCTGCAAGCTCGAGCTCACCATTTACGTTCCCTTCCTTCATAGGCCGGGAGTACAAGGCCAACTCGTTCGCTTCGCCTTATCGACCTGATCCTGAAAAGCTTTACAGTTCGTTCTCGCTCACTTCCTTCGTCCCTTCGAGATCTTTCTCTCGTCCTTTCTCCGTCGAAACTGACTTCATCTTTCGTCGAACCTTCACAGTCCTCTCCATCGATGCCGCCCGAACCTGTGGATATCGAGACTCGCTCTACTTCTTCCGTCGAAACAAGGAACTCGTCAAGCTCACGCTCTCTGGAGTCGAGAAGGAACACCTCATCGACATCGGACGACTCTCCACCACTCTCAAAACCAGATCCGTCACCATGATCGCTGCTAGGAACTGCTACAAGCTCCAAGGAGCCAAGATGTTGAAGAGTGAGTCCGCTGCAGTCCGGTCTTCTCTTCGTTTCGCTTTCTCTCCCTTCCTCGTCGCGTCCTCCTTCGCCGAGGTCATTTGTATCTCCTTCGTTTTGACATTCTTCTTTCTCCTCGTCTTCGTTCGTTACCTTCTTCTGCTCCTCCAGACGCCCGCTGGGTGACCGACGACTACTACGAGGACGCCGCCCGAGCCGACTGTCTCCTCAAAGGTCTCGAACCCAACGCCTACGTCGGCGACCTCCCCGATCCAGCCCTTCCTCTCTCCGACCGAGCCCTCACCGCAGGAGCTCCAGGATTTGGAAACAACGACCCTTCAGGCTCTGGAACCCGAATCGAGAAACACATGCCCTTCTACACCGTCGGAGGTCCCACCACCCATTTCGCTGGTTCGGGAGTGTCGGATCCGTTCGTCGAGGCAGGACAAGGGAACAAGAAGTTGATGCTGTTGAGGAACGGATTGACGCCTGAGAACTGGATGCTGGAGTTTGCGAGAGGAGTGCAGGAGAAGAACAGGGAGTTGGCGGCGGAGAGGAGGGAGAGGTTGGGCAGAATCAGGGAAGGGTTCTGGTACGAAAAGGAGGTGAGAGGTGGGGAGGACGAGAGTGGAGCTAGTGGTGCTAGTGGAGGACCTTCGAGGAAGGGGAAGGAGAGAGCTTCGACGTTGGCTGAGGGAGGAGTCGCGTCGTTCATCAATTCGCCTGCGTATGCGCCGTCGCCGCTGGGAGGAGGAGGAAGCAACTTGAACTCTGCGAGAGCGACGCCTGCGAGGGATGTCTCGGTTGTTGGGACGGTGGAGGGAGAAGAGGGGATGAGTGGTGTCGTTGAGGAGGGAGGGGAGGCAGAGGCAGAGGGAGGAGCTGGATTGGTCTCGCCGACGAAAAAGAGGAAGAGACGAGCTGGGCCTCCGGTGGGAGTCTACGATCCTCATACTCATATCACCCACGGTGAGTCTCGCTCCCTTCTTGTTTGCCTTTCTCGGGTCTTCTTCGCGAAGAACGAAGAGACGCGTCGACCTCCCACCTTTCGCTGACCGTCCTTCTCCCTTCCCCCCTTTCCTTTCTTCATCCCAGTCCGAGCCAACACTCAACCGACCCGAGCAACCCTCACCCGAATCTCGGACCTCCCTTCCCTCTCCCCTTTCAACCCATCCGACCCCAACGCTCTCGCCGACGACGCGTCTTCCTCGTCCGACCGAAAACCCTTCGCCGTTCTGGAAGCCATCGGAGGTCAACGAGTCGGAACTTCGAGTTGGGGACTTGCTAGTGTGGTGCTTGGGATGGAGGTGACGGTGGAGAAGGACGAGGCTCCGTCGGAGTTTGGGGTGCCTGGGTTGAACGAGGAGGAGGAGGAGGGAGGAGAGCCTGTTCAGGTCTGAGGGAGTGGGATCTTTTGGAAACGGTGGGATGGGAGGAGCGATTACGACGTAGTCTTCAGTATGGGTTTCAGAATATCTAGGTTTCGTGAAGCTGTCAGACGTTTGGGGGAGACGGAAAGAGAGGCGACGAGACGCCGAGAGAAGACGCGAAAGAGGGAATCCTTCACGAGGTCCTTGTTCAGGTTTTTCACGTCTCAGCTCCGAGAGCTTCTTTTGGCGAGGCATCAAGTCGAAAATTTGGGTCCGAGCGATGTCCAGAATCAAGAACGAAAGCCCTGTCGTCTTGAATCTCGCTCCTCAAGCCCTTCCCCTTGCCCCGAACGCCCATCTTCCCTTTCCCCTCCCTCGCTCTACATCTCCTCCTCTTCTCACTACTTCTCCATGTCGGTACCAGATTGGTTCGCGGTCATCCAGACGGCAACAGCAGCCGAGCAAGCTGAGCAAAGTGCCTCACAGGATCACCAAGCTCAACAGGCTCTCTCCCAAGCTCTCGCCTCCTCGGGTTACGCTCCTCCTCAGCAGCAGCAGCAGTCAATAGAGCAAGGCAGCGGTCACAATGGGTGAGTGCCGGATGCATTTAGATGTCGATATGTCTGTTGGAGAGAGTGCAGAAGGGATGAGAGAGGGAGAAGAAGGGGAATGGTTTGCTAACCCGTCCTCCATTCTCGTTCGTCTGATCCTTCGTCCTGGCCTCCAGCTTCCTCGAACAGCAGCAGCTTGACGGGAATATACTGGATGCTCACTACGCTGGAAGTCAACCTCAATGGATGGATTCGGTCCGCGGGTTCGACTCGTTCGCTCAGGAGAATCAATCTCAGCATCTTCAGCAGCCTCCCCTCTCCCACCTCGCTTACGAACTCAACAACGGCTCAAGTTTGAATGCGAACCCTCAGAGTGGGTCTTCTGAATTTTCTCTAGTTCGCTGGCTGGCTTTTACTGCTTCTTCCCGGTGCGGGAAGCTCGCTGCAAGCTAGGAGATCGAAGGAAAGCGAAGCTCACCATTTCCTTCCCTTCCTCCTCCTCCTTCTCATCTCCTTCTTCCCTCCAGCCCAAGCCTCCGCCTCGAACCCCGTCGGTCTCGTCTCTCCTTACCCTGACCACTACAATACCAACCCGTCTTCATCGTCTTCCTCCAACTTCAACGGTCCCTCAGGTCCTCCTCATCCTCCCTCCCCAGCCGCGCCAACGACCGTGCCATCTCCATCCAAACGACCTCGACGCGCCTCCTCCACCACTGGGCCAACTCCTTCACCTCAAACCAAGAGGAGGAAATCAGACACGCTCAAGTCGGGGTCGGTACCCCTCAACCAGTCAGCAGAAGAACTCAAGCTCGACCAGGCGATCTCGAGCTTAAAGTCGAACGTCCCAGCTCTCCGAGCCTTCTTGTTCGTCCCTCTTTTGCCCTCAAGGCCTTCGTCTTATGTGAAGATAGTAGAGCTGACTCCAGTTCACTTTTATCTTGCTCTTCTCGTTTCACTCGTTTCCTTACAGCCATATCCTTCCCATTCCCGACTCGACTCCCTCCGGTCTCGTCGACGGCGTTCTTCCTCCAAATGTCGACGACGGACAGTCGACGGTGGTCTCAACCTCGGCGTCATACGTGCATGCGCTTCAGAAGGAGAGGGATGCAGGAAGAAGGATGATTGCTGGGTTGGAGGGAGTTTTGAAGGCGACGGGCGGAGAGGAGATGTTGGACGCTTGGAAAGCTGTGAGTCGGGCTTGATCTTTCTTTTGAGATCTTCTTCAGCAGCTTGGCATTATTTGGCGTCGATATCGCGTTGGAGAGGAAGCGAAGCGACAGTCAAGCGGATGGGATTGAGTAGGAACGAACAAACGCTGACTCTTGACGCGTGTCTTTCCTCGCTTTATTTTCTTTCCCTTCTCTAGCAACTCGCCGTCGCCGAAGAAGAACGAGCCGAAGCAGAGGCCCTACTTGATGTCCTAGCGTCTCAGAACGTCGCCAATCTGAACCGAAAGGGAAAGGAGGTCGACCGATCCGTCGTGCCAAACCCTTCCCCCTCCTCCCTCGCCCTCAACCATCAAACCTCGAACGACCCCTCCTCCTCCTCAATCTCTACCTCCCCCAACACCTCTTCCCTTCAACCCAAAGTTGAACCACCCATTCGACCTCTCCTCTCCTGCTCCCCATCCTACACCATCAACCCTTCTTCCATCGACTCGCTCAAACCAAACTACTACGACCCAACCACCTACGACATCGAGTCCCATGACTTCATGACCTACCCCTCTGGTGACCCGGTCGTCGCATCCGGGAAGGGAGAGATCAAGTCGAAGCAGGAGATTGCGAGGGAGAAGAATCGAGAGAAGCAGAGGAGATTCAGGGAGAGGCAGAAGGCGAAGTTGACGGAGTTGGAGGCGAAGTTGAAGGAGCTGCATAAGGGGTCGGAGGAGAATGAGATGGAGCGTGGAGGGGAAGAAGAGGAGGAGGAGGATGAGCTGGAGCCGGCGCTGGTGCTTCAGATGGGGATGGGTGAGACGGAGGGAGGAGGAGGACCGAAGGTCGTTTAGATTCATGTATCTGCGATAGTAATCTTGATTTTGAGGTTCTCAGCGAGACTTCGATGGCCCTCCCGAGCCGTCGCGTCTTCAAGGCGCCCCTTGAATTCGAACGACGAGTCATTCTCGTTCTCGTTCGCTGCCTCTACGTTCGGCAATCATGATGAGTGAAAATCGTCAAAGTTATCATAATAAAGTCGTCAAGAAAAAAAAGAAAAAAACGAAAGCGAAGCAGGGTACAAGCAAAAAACGACCGCCGTCTCGTCGCACCGACCTGACGTTAACTGACGTTCCCCTCCTCAACCTCTCCTCTGGTATCTCCCGTCGGCTTTCCTATAACGGCGCAAAGAGCAAAAGAAGAAGGACGAGGTCAGCGAAGCTCGGGCGAGGATGAAGAGAGAAGCGACGAAGAGCGAAGAGACCAAATGCTCACCTCGCCTCAGCCTCGATCCTGGCTCTCTTGTCCTGCTCGATCCTCTCGGCCGCTTCGTTGATGAGAGCTACCTTCTGGGTATCGGGGAATCCGATATCCCAGTAGAAGGGTCTGTCGAATCAAATCGAAACGAAAGGTCAGCTCCGCTCACGAGTCTCTTCTCGACGAAGCAAAGGAGAACGAGACGAAGCAAAAAGCGAAACTGAAAACTCACGGTGTCGGAGGACCCGCCCACTCGTCCCTATGTCTCGAAACCTCCTGACGATGCTTCTGGATCTCCTCGTCCCTCTTCCTCTTGCCTCGTTCCTCCTTGGTCTCCTGTCGTCGTCGAGGTCGACTCGGTCCAGCTCCGTTCTCGTCAACGTCGTCGTCGTCGTCTTCGTCGGACTCGGGAGGAGCAGATTTCCAGCGGGGACCTTGAGGGAGGGGAGCGAGGGGTCCGACGGCTTCGTAGTACTGGGCGTGGAGGGAGATGGGGGTCAGGGAAAGGAAGGAAGGCGTAGGAGAAGAAAAGAGAGGGAAGAATGAGGGAGAAGGACTCACTCCTCGGCAGCACTCGCAGTCTCTAGCGTGAAGCTGCTTCCTCTGTTCCTTTCCTCGAACGACATTGTTGAAGGCTAGACAATAGAACGAGGAGGAAAGGGAGTCAGCGACGGACGGGGACGAGGAGGAGAAAAAGACGAGACGCGACGAACCGTAATCTCGTCCATCGTTCTTCGACTTGTTGATCTGAAACTCGTCGTTGATGGTCGTCTTCTTCTTCGAGCTACAAATGAACCCAGCCAAAACAAGCACGAAGAGTCAGCGTACTGCTCAAACGAGAGAGAAAAAGGAAGAAGAGGACGAAAACCCACCTCCCAGGCGCTCCGACCTCGATGTCCGGGTTGTACCTCCCTCTCCCCTTGAACGCAGCATATAGCTTCCTCGTCTCACTCGCCGGAACGTTCCTCTGCTTCTTCAAGAAGATGCTCTTCTGCTCGGGCGTCATCCCAGCCGTGGGATCCTTGACGGCTCGTCGTCTTTCCTCGTCCCTCTCCTCGCTCTCCGGGGATCGATAGTACGGGTCCTCGTACCTGGCGTTTCGTTCGTCTTGGCTGTCGTACAACACTCGTGGGATCCGGGGGTTCGGGATGTCGACGGTGAAGAGATCGGGTTCGATTTTGACGGCGGGAGGAGGAGGAGGGAGAGGAGCGTCTCCGTCGGAACGAACGCGTTGTTGAGCGTCGTTCGAGGCCTCCCTGGACGAGGAACCGGCGTCTCGAGGTTCGGATCGGACTGTCTTGGGAGGACGAGCAATCGACTTGGGTGTGTAGCGGTAGACCTGGTAGGGTTCTCCCATGGGAACCTCCATATCGAGAGGATCCTCCGTCTGCGCTTTCCCGTTGACGACCGTCTTCTTCCCGAGCCAAGTTCTAGCCGCCGCTATCCTATCTCGTTCTGCGACTTTAGGGTTGATGGGAGTGGTGTAGGTTCCTCGGTCGAGAGCTTGCTGTCGGACGAAGGGGCGTGCTGGCGTAGAGTTCTCGCTCGACGCGACGGCTGGACGAGGAGAGGGTTGGTGGGAGGAGGGAGAGTCGAAGGCGTGGGTTCGAGAGGGTCCGGCTGTTGATTGTGGCTGTTGGTGAGAGGCTCGAATAGTGGTGGAGTCTGCGATGATGGGATCGGGTTGGACGATGGAGGTTACGGACGTGGCAGAGGAGGAAGGTTGAACGACGTCGGAGGGTCCGAACGCTTGTTGGCCGAGAGGGTGAGGTCTTCGCTCCTTCTTGCGCGACGTTGGGTCTTCGAGGGCTCTGGGGAGATTGCTGGGTTGGATGGGATTGAGAGGACTGGATTCCCTGGAGTTGGAGGCGGAAGCGACTTGACGTTGAGGGGAGCTTGGAGGAGCGTCGGAACGACCGGTAGGAGAGGAGTCTACGACCGTAGGAACGAGGGAGGAAGATTGATGTTGGTTGGCGACCGAGGATGATCGGTGAGAGGGACGGTTCCGAGCAGGAGAGGACGCAGGGCTGGGTTTGTTGCTGCTGGCTGGGTTCGACGAAGGTTGTTTCACGACGCGTCCGACCGATGCTGACGACGAAGGATCCTTCCTCCTCGGCGACTCTTCTCCAACCTCTTCCACCTCGACCATCACAGCATCCTTCGACAATCCCTCCTTCCTGACCGGGGAGTCGATTTTGATCCTCTTCGGCGACCTCTCTGCAACCTCGCTCCCATCTCTCTTCGAGCTCTCTCCTCTCGACTCCCTCTTCTTCGCCCTCTTCTCCTCTTTCGCTCGGACCGTGTCGAACGCGACTGGGTAGTTCTCGGCGTAATCCTTCCAGACAGCCTTCTGCTTCTTGCTTTTGGCGTAGAGGAGGGAATATTCTGCTCGAGAGCTTTCGAGGAGGACTTCGAGTCGAGCGATCTCGGCGTGTTTGGAGGGTCCAGCCGGAGAGTCCTGCTTGGAGGGAGGGAGACGAGGACGAGAGGGAGAGCCGAGAGTGGTAGTATCGTCCTGAAGCTTTGAGCTGTAAGAGGCCAGAAGAAGACTGGTCAGTTACATGCGGCTGAACGAGAAGAAGAGCGAAAGACGACGGAGCTGGAGGACGAACCTTGAGGCAACTCCCTTCCCTTTCACCTCCAGTTCCTTCCTCAACCCAGCAGCATCAGCCTTCGCCAAAGCCAGCTCCTGCTTCAAAGCCACTGCTTCCTCTTCCATCTTGGTCTCCCTCTCTCTCCAATCGTCCTTCTCCCTCAGCAAGAACGCCAGCCCGTCAGCCTGTTGCTTCTCTCGCTCCAGCTTCTTCTGCAATCCCTCGACCACCACCTTATGAGCCTCTGCACTCGAAGCCAGAGCCTCCTTGAGAACGGTTTCTTCGTCGAGTTTGGTTTGAAGAGCAGCCTGGGAGGAGGTGGAGTCGGCGAGTTGGGATTCGAGGGAGGCGATTCGAGAGGAGGTCTCTTTGAGAGGAGGAGGTTCAAGGGAAGTTCGAAGATATTCGAGGAAGGAAGGGGTGGAGTCGAAGCCGAGACGGGTGGAAATAGCTGTGAGAGTTCTAGAGGGAGGGGGCGGAAAGAAGGAAGGAGGCAGGTGAGCGATCGTTAAGGGAGGGAGCGAGGGAGGGAGGAGTCGAAAGGTGTCGAGCTCACTTCGTTAGCTCAAAGGCCTCGTTCTTCGCCAGAGTTCCTTGTCGTTTCTTGTCGTTGACCTGTACAGACGAAAGAGAAGGCGTACGAGTGAGCTTGAGGTCTACGAGAGACAAGAAGAGGAGGAGAGAAAGTGGTGAAGTGGCGAAGTCCTTCGAGGAAGCTGACCTTCTCCTTGAGAGCTGCAAGAACGAATCAACCCACAACGAGTCAGCAAATCTTCCTAGCGAAGAAAACTCGAGGCAGGACGAGTCTACTCACTCTCACACTCCTTCTTCCAAATCTTGTTGACCTTCTTGAGTTCTGCTAGTTGCGTGTTGAGCTCCACCAACTGTCGTCGCTCGGCTTCCCTCTCGAGCCTCGCTATCTCTCCCGGCTGAGAGTCGTAGGACGGAGAGCTGCTAGGCGGCATCCTTTTCCCCAAACGACGTGGATGGATCGACGGGTCGTATGCTCTCTCGTTAGAAAGACGGAGAGCTCGAGGTGATGGTTGGGGTTCAACGTTGAACTCGATCTTTCCTTCGCCACCTCTCGAAACGCAAGAAGCTCGACGCGCTCTCCTTTCTTCTCCTCCCCCAAACGCAAACGGTCAACATGAACTTCGACAACCCTTTCTCTCGGATCACCCTGGATTCTACCAAAGACTGGGATCGCATCAAGGATAACATCACTCGAACCCTCCTTCAGGCTATCGATCAGAGATGTGCGGAAGGAAACCTGGATCCAGCTCTCAAGGAGGAGGTCACTCAGAGGACTCTCGAGGTCAGCTCTCCTTCTTCTCACTTCCCTCGTCTCAGTATAGATTCTCGCTGACCTCCTTGCTCTGCTTGTCGGTCTTCAGTGGCGAGATCAACTCTTTGCTCTTTCTATCCCCAACCTTCGTCTCGACGGCCAACCTTTCGACGAGTTCCTCAAACGACCTCAACGTCAGTTCTTCGCCTTCCCTCCCTCCCATCCATCGTCTCGAAACTGACTCTCCCTCTTCTCCTTTCCCGTTATACAGCCACGGAAGAGTTCGACGAATCCCTCGACCGCAAGATCCGTTCCCTAGCCGCTGAGAAGGAGCTCGTCCAAGTTCAGATCGCGGAACGAAGGTCAAAGACGCCCGGCGACATTCATCACCTCGTCAAGGATCTCGTCAGGAGGAAGGTCGCGTCAGAGTGGATGCCCCAAGAGGATGGAGAGGAGGAGATGGAGGTCGAGATCGGTGAGTTTGTTTTGGCGTCTTTATGTGAGGGTGAGGGAGGAGGAGAAGAGAGGGAAGGGAAGGGAGGAGGTGTTGTTGTTTCTCCGGAGGGAGGAAGAGAGAGAGAGCTGACCTTTCCGCTTGTTTCTCTGCCTCGGAACGCGTGTCTGTGTTGGTCTACAGAGCCCCTGCCGAACAAGGAGTCGATGGTTCAGTCGTTATCAGAGACGCTGAGCGCGATATCGAACCTGACGAAAGTGAGCTCGAGCTCCTCTCGTTTCCCTTCCTTCCCTTCCTCCTTCCCTCCTTCTTCTTTCCCTCGACTGACCCTTCCTCCCATCGTTTCCTTCTTTCTCCAAGATCCTACCTGTAAGCCTTTGCTCTCTCTCACTTCCTCGCCTCATCCTGAGCTCTCAGCTGACCCCCCCGTCCTGTGTCCTCCTTCCTTCACCAGACCCAACTCGAACGCGCCAACCAAGCATGCGAGGTCGCCGAGGAAGTCTCCAACCTCCCTCCGTGATCCTAGTAGAGTACTGCTCTGGGCTCTCTTCTCGCTGTTGTTTTTTTCCGTCTTGGTTTTTACGATCTATCATGTCCTTTCGCTCCCTCTACAGCCTCTTCCTCTTTCCTCTGCTTCTTTCTCTCTCTCCCTGTGTCGACGATCTCACAAGCATCGTTATAGAAGCAAAGCTCAAGCAGACTATCTAAACGATCACCTTGCTCAACTTCGACAGAGCTTTGATGCGAACATAACCAAGCCAAACGAGTCAGAAGAGCTCGAGCAAGGGAGGGAGAGAGGAAGGGCACGGCGTCGAGCTCACAGTTAAGCAACAGATCCCCCTGCTTGACGACCTGCTCGTACTGAGCGTTCTTCTTGTCCCTCCTGTTGGTCTCCACCACCCCGTTGACCTTGTCGATTGTGCAGTTCAGTCGACCAGCAGAGATCAGGCGGGAGAGGTCGCTGTGAGAAACGAGAACGAGAACGAGAACGAGAACGAGGAAGGGATCAGCTCTTCTGACTTCGCCTACTAGTTTCTGGGACCAGAAGACAGGAACGTGTGTACTCACTTATCCATGAACTCGGGTCCAACTCCAAACGCCCTGCACATGGAGTCGAGGGTGAGGGATCGGTAGCTCTCGAGGAGTTGCGAGTACGATCGGATTCGCATCTCTCGGACGTAGTATCGAGCGTGAGGGGAGAGCACTCGAGAGGGGATGAGGTGGTTTTGTTCGACGGTGGCTGGATGAAACGAACGAGTGAGGGTCAGCGAGACGAGGAGGACGAGACGAGGCGAGAGTCGAAGCGGAGGGAGAAGACTCACCAAGAGACTGGAAGAAAGCGGCGTATTCGCAGTTGTAGAGCGAGGTGGCGAGGCTCTCGAGAGCGGGTTGGGTAGGGAAGACCTGTCGAATTTCGGGGGAGTTGATGATCTGGTTTGAGCAAGGGAGGAGGGAGGGAGATGAACGTCAGCTCGAGCTCTGGTGTCTCCACTCGCCTAAAAGCTCACCTTCTTCTTGATATCGACCCTCTCCATCCAGACCATACACGAGATGACAGTGACCGTCACGAACGAGTCGTAGTCCATGAGTTCGGACGCGGTGAAGGTCGAGAGGGCATCGATGAGGAGCTCTCCTCCCTTCTTGAAGTCTCGAATCGTGAGGAGGTGAAGACCCTGGTAGACCTTGAGCCTATTACGTCGATCCCAGTCTCCTCCTTCGTCGATGAGCCTGAGATCAACGCAGAGAGGAAACGGTCAGGTTCGGAGAGGAAAGAGAGCGAGGGAAGGAGAGAGAGGGCTGACTTTGAAGCCTTCGGCAGGTTGGTGGTGATGAGCTCGATGTCGTTGAAGAAGAATCCCACTCGAACAATGGTGAGGACGATGTCTATACGAGCTCCGAGTCCAGGGGTCTTCTCCAAAGCGAGCTCCAAAGCAGCGAGCGACCGTGTCTAGAAGACCAAAGGGAAGGAGATAGATCGAGGTCAGCTCGAACGTCGTCGAGAAGGAGAGGAAGGAGGAAAGAACTGACCTTGTCTCCGATCTTTGTGAGGTAAGCGGCCTTAGCTCTGAGGATATCACTGATCTCTGTCTCTCCCATGCTCTCCTCGGCCTCTACGAGCTTGGCGTCGAACTTTGCGAGCTCAGTCTCGTTGGCAGCGATGAGTTTGGGGAGGAGAGCGGCGTCGGGGGAGATGAGGGAGGGAGAGGCGGAGAGGAGGATTTCAAGGTAGGGAGCCATCTCTGTGAGGGAAGCGAGAGAGGTCGGTCAGCAAAGATCGAGGTCGCGGGTGGGAAGGCTGAGGAGCTCGAGCAGTGAGGTTGAAGGAGAGGTGGGAAGGAAGGAGGGAGGTGAACGAGCTCGAGCTTCTTGCTTGAATCCCTTGTAGAGAAACGGGACCTACCATCCTTCTCGATTCCCTCAATGAGCTCCTTCCTAGCAGCCTCGTGTCGTTCCGAGAGAGCAGGGTTGGAGAGGACGAAGACTTGTTGAGGGAGCGAGAGGTTGGGAATAGGAAGGGGAGCTTCTTCGTCTGCTGGTGCCGACATCTTGGAGCGAGTTTAGAGGAGAGTTTCGAGAAGAGAGTTGAAGGGAGCTGGTGGAGGTGAGAGAGAGGATCGAGAAGAGTCGAGAGGGGAAGAGAACGAAGGAAAGAGGTGTTTTGAGGTTGTGAGGGTTGAAGGGAAGGAGAAGGGGACGAGAGCGCTCGCCTTGTCATCTCGTTCGTGGAGGTCGCCCTGCTCCCTTCTTCTTTCAACCATCACACCACCAAAACAAACTCTTTTCTCTCCTTCTTGCTCTTCCCCATGTCCACTTCTACACCTCGCCCTACTCTAGCAGATGCTGCCGCGATCTCCAAGACGGATCCTAGGAAGGCTGAGCAGATCCTTCAGTCCATCCTCGACACACCAGCTGGAGGTCAGTCTCGTCTCCTTCTTTCACCTCCCACTCCGCTTCATCGTCGTTCGACGCTCTTTTCAATGTCTGACCTGACTCTCCGCTACTCTCAGACGACGAGGATGCTCTTCACGACCAGGAGGACGCCCTTCTCAAGCTTGGAGAGCTCTACAGAGACGAAGCGTGAGTTCTCCCATCTCGACCTCCTCCCCCCTCCTTCTCTTGCTTTCTTCGTCGTTTTCTCGACCACCAGTCGTACCTGGACTGCTTCTAGAAGTCTCAGGAGATTCGAGAAGTCCTTCGAAGTCGGACTAGAGCTCTTGAGCGATGAGATCTGAGGGAACGGTCGAACTGATCAGCCCTCTCCTTCCCTTCACCTCCTTCCCTCCTTCCTCCTCTCCTTTTGCCCTTTACAGCAACCCCACCGCTCTCGCTGAAGTGATCAAGAAGAGCCGAACATTCATGTCGTCAACGGCCAAAGCTAAGACTGCCAAAATCAGTGAGCTCGATCCTCTGGAGTTGACCTTTCCTCCGTTGAGCTCGAAGCTGACGTTCCTCCACCTTCCCTCCTCCCTTCCCTTCTTCTCTCACCAGTCCGAACCCTCATCGACTACTTCTCTGCCATTCCCGACGCTCAAGCGGCTCAGATCGAGTGCACCAAGGACAACATCGAGTGGGCCAGGACCGAGAAGCGAGTCTTCCTGAGGCAGAACTTGGAGACGAAGCTCGCTGGACTGTGAGTTGACCTCCTCCTTCCTTCCATCTCCCGTCTTTTGACTCGACTGGCTGATTCCCTGCGACAACTTGAACTGACGCTTTCATCCCTTCTCTCTTCGCTTCAAAGCCTGATCGAGGCTAAAACCTACCGAGAAGCGCTCACTCTCATCGAGGCTCTTCTCAAGGAGCTCAAACGTCTGGACGACAAGATGATCCTCACCGAGGTCCATCTCCTTGAGTCGAGAGCCAACTCCGAGACCGCTAACTGGGCTAAGGCCAAGGTTAGTATTTTTATCTCCTTGTTTTTCACGATCTGAAGTTCTCACTTGAGCTGACCTCTCTCCGATCTCCCTCCTTCGCAGGCTTCCCTCACCGCCGGACGAACTGCTGCCAACTCGATCTACTGCCCTCCACTCCTCCAAGCTCAGCTCGACATGCAGAGTGGTATCCTGCACGCTGAGGATAAGGACTACAAGACTGCGTTCGTACCGCTTCCTTCGTCTTCTCGGCCTTGCTCTCGTCGAGTCTCGTCCCTGACGCGTTTCCTTCTTCGATTCTCACAGCTACTCCTACTTCTTTGAGACATTCGAGGGATACTCAGCAGCCGACGATGGAAGAGCTCTCAAGGCTCTCAAGTACATGCTTCTCTGCAAGATCATGCTCAACCTGGTTCGTCTGTTGCTTTTCGATCTCGAACCTCGCGTCTTCGAAGCTCACACTTCCCTTCCTCCTTTCATCTCGTCTCAGCCTCAAGACGTGACCTCTCTGATACAGGCCAAGCTCGCGTTGAAGTACTCTGGGAAGGAGGTCGAGGCTATGAAGGCTATCGCATTGGCTCACCAGCACCGAAGTCTTGGAGAGTTCGAGGGAGCTTTGAAGGAGTGGAAGGACGGTGCGTTGAGCTCTTCCTCTTTCTCTCTTCCTCGTCGACCCCTTCGCTGACCTCGATCTTCTTCGATCTGCGCAGAGCTCTCGAATGACCCTATCATTCGATCCCATCTCGCCGCTCTCTACGACACCCTTCTCGAGCAGAACTTGGTCCGGATCATCGAGCCTTTCTCTAGAGTCGAGATCGCTCACGTCGCTGATTTGGTCGGGCAGCCCGTTCAGGGAGTCGAGACAAAGTTCGTTCGTTTCCCCCCTTCGCCATTCGACGGACTCGAATCTGACACCGTTTTCTTCCTCCAGACTGAGTCAGATGATCCTCGACAAGGTCTTCTTCGGAGTGCTGGATCAGGGAGCTGGATGCTTGCAGGTGTTCGACGAGCCAAAGGAGGACGTGAGTTGCAGCTCATCTCGCTCGATGTCCAACGCGATCCCACCTTTCTGACCCTTCTCCGTCCCTTTCGTTGTTTAGGAAACCTACACTGCTACCTTGGGAACGATCAAGCACGTCGGGGATGTGGTAGAGTCGCTGTACGAGAAGGTGAGTCGTCCTCTTCTTTCTTTCGTCTCTTCTCTTCTCGCTAATCAATCGCCTCTTTCTTTTGCTTCCCCTCTTTTTTCCAGGCCACTAAGCTTTCATAGAGTACTTTTTTTTCGTCGAGGATCGATTGGAATGATGATCACGAAGATAGGGGCGGCGCGCGTCGAAAGAGAGACAGGCGATCCTTCTCCCTTGAACGCTTCTGTCGAAGAAAGCGTCCCTCTCCCCTCTCCCATTCCCCGAACCAACTTCTCTGTACCTCCGGAAGATTCTTTCTTCCTGACTCTCTAATTCACAAACCAGCGAAAGAAGCTTCCAAGGGCGGTTTTGGTCGTTACCGTCTCGCGGCTTCTGAATCTCCCCTTCGCTTTTCTAAACCGAAGTCCTCCAAGAAAGGATTCCTCCAACCACGACCACTCCCTTTCTCCCACAACCTTCAGGTCGACTCCGTCTCTTTCCCGACTCTCGCCACCACCCCGCTCGTTCCAGTAAAACGTGAGAAAAATCTTCCTTGCAGCTCGATCTTGAGCTAGGGAGAGGAAGGAAGGGAGGGAGTCCTTGACCACCGGAAGGGCTGGCCTCACGGACTTGACCAGGATGGCAAGGAGCTTGCTATTGGAGGATTTTTGTTCAAGCTAGCGAGCTGACCTTAATCTTCCTTTCTTCTCCTTGTGCCAGTTTTTCTTCTTATCCATCTCTCGCAAAGGACGGACGGCTCTTCTCTCTCCCAGCTTCCCTCTCGTTTCTCCTTCTTTCAGCTCCATTCGCCCTCCTCCTTCCTTTCGACGTCGCCATTGGTTCAACTTTCAGCCCTCAACCTTCCGACTCAATCCCCAAACCCTCTATCCTTCCCATCTTACTTACTCTCAGCTTGAATGAGTGAACATGTCGGTAAGTCCATCGCTCTCTCCTTCGAGCTCAACGACCTCCCGCCTCTCGAGCTGAAGATGGTCTCTCTCCCCTTCTCTTCCTGATTGCGACTTACCTCCTGCTTCTCTCCTCACCTTCGCAGTCACCGCCGTCGAAGTAGACTACGAGGCTCTTCCTCTGAGTGCAGGACTCGGCTCAAACATGATGGCAGGAGCACTGGTGAGCTTCGTCTCTCCTCTCTCTCGTCGTCCCATCTTTTTCTGACCAGCCCTGATGCTTCTCCTTCCCTTCTGCTCTCCTTTCCTCCTCAGGCTGGTATCTCAGAACACGCCGTTATGTTCCCCATCGACTCGATAAAGGTGCGTACAGCTCCTCTTCTCCTTCTCTTCCTTCCCTTCCTATATAATCCATTCCGAACCGTCCCAAGTTTTCCCTCTTCATCGCGCCGCGTGGCTGATCCTCTCCTCGTTCTCTTCTTTGCTTCGAATCAGACTCGAATGCAAGTTCTCCCCACCACCCCTTCAGCCATCTCCAAAACCCTGTACCAATCCCTATCAAAAGTCTCCGCGACCGAAGGTCTGGCGACGCTCTGGCGAGGAGTCAACTCGGTCATCCTCGGAGCAGGTCCCGCCCATGCCGTATACTTTGGAACCTACGAGATCGTCAAGGAGTGGGCTGGTGGGAATAGACCTGGTCATCAGTTTGCTGCTACCGGTGAGTCGTTTCTTCTGTGGTCTCGAAGAGGAAAGGGAGGAAGAGGAGGGAAGAGGAAGGAAGGAGGAAGTGTGATGAGCTCGACTCACTTTTCGATTTCCCTTGCTTCTTCTTCGTTCTGCTCACTACAGCTTTGGGAGGAGCTGCTGCGACCATCGCTTCTGATGCTCTCATGAACCCTTTCGATGGTAAGTCGACTCTGCTCGCTCTCTTATCGCCCCGGAAACCAGCAGCGACTGACTCGTTCCGCTCTTCGTCGTGTCGCAGTCGTCAAACAACGAATGCAGCTCCAGAACTCCTCCTACGCGACGGTCTCTCAGGCTTTCCGTTCAGTCTACAAGACGGAGGGAATCTCAGCTTTCTACGTGTCGTATCCTACGACGCTCGTCATGACCATCCCTTTCACCGCCGTCCAGTTCACTTGCTACGAGTTCTTGTGAGCTTCCCCTCTCCCTTCCTTTGGTCGAGCTCGTCAGCTTGAATCTGGAGAGCTGACTCGTTCTGGTTTGCTCTGTTGTGCTCTCGTAGGAAGGACGTCATCAACCCATCAGGAGCATACTCGCCTGGAACTCACATGGTAGCAGGAGGAGCTGCTGGAGCCGTGGCTGCTGCTGTTTCGACACCTTTGGACGTGATGAAGACTCTGTGAGTGCTCTCTCTTACTCCTACCTTCCCCGTCTACTTCGTTCAACCCAAACATCCCTCTCTGACCTTCTCTCCATCTCCTCCACCTCTTCTCCGCGTCCCAACAGCCTCCAAACCCGAGGAACCTCCAAGGACGCTCGGATCCGGAACGCGAGTGGGATGCTGGAGGCTGGGAAGATCGTTTGGGCTCAGCAAGGGCTGAAGGGGTTTGCGAGAGGGCTGGTACCTAGGGTGGTGACGTTCGTGCCGAGTAATGCTCTGTCGTGGGTGGCGTACGAGGGTGAGTCTTCTTTCAATCCTTCCTTTCGAGCTCACGCCCTCGTTGGAGGAGCTTTTCCGAGCTGACCACCTCCCCACTTCTTTCTCGTCGTCTCTCTCCAGGTTTCAAAGTTTTCTTGAAGGATCCATGAACCTAATTGAAACGACAAAGAACTCCAACCTTCCCTTCGCAAAGATCGCATCGTCCTCCCTCCCTCCCCTCCCTCCTCGCTCTCGCACACACAGGAACCTGTACCCTCCCAAATCACCGATACCCTGCCACTCATCTCCACTCCCTCAATCTCACCGACTCTACCACTTCAACCCATCCCAACTCATCTTATCTCCCTCCGTCCATCTCGAACCCGACCTCTTCGACCTCGCAGCTGCCTCGGGCGAGCGAGCAATCGAGGGCGGATCTATCCACGGCTCTCGAGTCATCGCGTGATAGAGGGATCATAGTAGAAATAGATCCTCGAGAGAGAGGGACGAGGGATCCCATGTCGTTTTCTTGCAATGGTTTGAGAGAAGACGACGACGCGTTCGAGAAACTGAAACGAACGAAATTCGACAGACATGTATGAAGCAAGACGACAAGCCCTACGTCTATTTCTCAGGCTCGTCGAGGAATTTCTGGAAATGCCTGTAGTGCTGGGTCGATCTGAGGGAAGGGAGAGAAGGTTATAAGCGAGAAGAGAAGGCGAAGAGGTCCGGAAGCGACGACTCACCCTGCTTCATCAATAGCCTTCATTTCCTCCTCCGACAGCTCAAAGTTCAGCGTCGTAAGCTGTTCCTTCAGTCGTTCGGCTTTGGTCGAGGTGCTGCGGAGGTAAAAACGAAGAAGGAAGAGAGAAAAGGTCAGCTTGAAAATCGAGACGCGTCGTCGCGGACTTTCGAACTCACGTAACGACTTCCCCTCCGCCTCTCTGCAACGCCCACCTCAAGAGGACATTGCCCTCAGTAGCACCCTTCTTTTCGGCGATGGTCTTAACGACAGCATCTACTTCCCCTCCTGGAGCACGGAAGATAGAGGTCAAGGGACCATACGAAGCGACCTTGATGTTGTGTTTCGCTTGAAGAGCGAGAAGAGGGAGAGCGGATTTGAGGAGGTAGGGGTGGAATTCGATTTGATTGATGGAGGGGATGACCTGGAATTCAAAGGAGTGGGTGGGTGTGAGTCTGGGGGGGAGAGAAAGGGAGGGAGGAGAGACTCAGGGTTGACTTTTGCGACGGCGAGAACTTTCTCAAAGTCGGTGACTCTGAAGTTGGAGACTCCGATGGACTTGACGAGACCTTCTGCTTTGAGCTCTGCATAGAAAAGGAAAGTGAGAAGGTGATCAGCCGAAGGCGGGAGGGAAAGAGGGGAGAGAAGCAGACGGACCTTCGAGTTGAAGCCAGAGTTTGGCGACGTCTCGGTTCTCAGGGGAGTGAATGAGGTAGAGATCTGGAATAAAACACGAATGAGCGATCGCAGATGAAGCTCTTCCGAGGAGAAGGACTCATCGACGTAGCTCAGACCGAGCTGAAAGAAGGAAGAGGTCAGAGACGGGGACGGACTCGGAGGGAAGGACGAGCTCACCTTCTTCAAAGAACCCTGCAAGCTGTTCCTCACATCGTTCGAGTTGGACTTCGAAGTGATGAAGAGCTTCTCTCTAGGTACTCCACTCTCGATGATGGCTTTGCCGACGGTCTCTTCGTTGGCGTAGCCTGGGAGAAAGGATGAGATGCGACGTCAGGATCGGAGGGACGGCGGGAGGGATCAGCGCTGGCTCGTTTCTCTCTCTCTCTCTTTCTCTCCGCATAGGGAATGCTTGCTCACTCTCAGCAGCGTCGATGTGAACGAAGCCTGACTTGATGGCTTGAACAACTTGAGAAGTTGCATCCTTTCCGTAGATGGCGGTCCCCGTGCCGAAAGCGAGGATGGAGGAGGGTTCCGTCGTTGAACTCGACGGTTGCTTTGAGGGTCGAACGGCGATGGAGGGAAGAAGAGGAGAGAGTGAGTATCGACAGGTAACGAAAGAGAAGCCGCTAGAGCTCACCAGACATGATGATTCGGAGAAAAGGTGTAAAGTAGAGGGTGGGTGTGGGAGGAGAAGAGGAGAGAGGGAGATCTGAAAGTGGGCTGAAGCGCGATTCGGTCAACTCCTACGCCCTTACCAACCGTTTCGCCTTCGTTGCGACAGAAAAGTGACCTGATGATCTTTTCGAGGCTTCTTGCTTTGGGTCAAGATCGAGTGGGAAAGGTTTTTTTTCGCAACCGAACGCTTCAAGATCTTGATGCGACGAGACGACAGTCGCTTGCCATCTTGGAGTGAGCTCGAAGAACGAAGGAGACGCCGAGAAGCTTGTAATTATCTGAGTTCTATCTTCCTCGTAGTTTGGCATCTTCGATCTTGCTGCTGCATGAGGGGAAGAAGAGAGAATCAGACCCTCCCAAATTCGCCGACGCGTCGTGATCCTGTCCGTCCGTCTTCGTGTCTGTAGAGAGGAATACTGCTGAAACACCTTCAGGGTTGTCAAACTGCGTACTAGAGGTCCATTCGATGCATCTGACGTCGTCAAAGATTCTGAGACGCAGAAAAGCAGAGCTGAGAAGACCGGCGACGAGAAGTCGAGGAAGATGGACCTTCAGAGTTTCGAGTCCTGCGGTTCTGCTTTTCCTCTCTGCCTTTTGTTTCACGATGGGAGATGCAGATAATATAGGCGGTTCTACGATTTTGTACTCCAAGGCTGAGCTTGAGAAAATTCAGAGGTGACGACCCGAAGTTTTCGAAAGCTCATCTCCCGGCCAGGAAACGGGGTCGGGGAGGTCAAGTTCGCCAACGTCGACAACCTCTTTACATCCCTTCGTCAAGCTCTAGAATCTCTGGAACAAACAACTCACGTCCATCACAGCAGCGTAGCATCTCGTTTCTAAAGGATCTCGGTTCGAAACTCAGGCCCACAAGCAAACAACCTTCCCCTCCCTCCCTCCCTCCCCTCGAGCTCAACTTCCCCAGGTCGACTTACCAACAACCCTCTTTCCTCCTTCTTGTTCAACTCTTCGGCATCGAGCGACAGAACCTCTCGGAGTATACTGTTCATTTGAGAAAAGGTACGTGACCGTCTGCTTCGTTCTGTGATTGCTGGAAAGCACGGAGGGAAGGAGCTCGTCCCTTCCTTCCCTCTCCATCGAAACGAGCCGCCTTGAGCTCACCTCCCGCTTGCCCTGCTTCGTTGTTCAACATCTTCCCACAGCTCTTCCCAACCCTCCCCGACTGGCTTCTCGTCAACATGTCACCGAGTGAATCCACGTCATCTCCAACGGACGAGGACGACGTCGTCGCCGTCAGCTCGCTCAGGCAGCGGTTTGAGGCTCTTGCGTCGGGAGGCTCTGCTGCTCCTCTCCCTTCAACGTCCATGGCCAGAGGTGGTTCAAGAGTAGTCTCCGCTCCGATCAAGAAGGATATGCCGACCATGAAGGTCTTTCCAGCCGCTCGAGAAGGGAAGGAGGACGTAGAGGAGGAGCAGAGCGGTGTCGACTTCACCAGGTCTCTTCGACCTCGAGTTGTGAGTCGCTCACTTCTTTTCCTTCAGGCTAGTCGAGAAGAATCGGAAGGGGAGACTGACAGCTATCTTCCCTTGAAATCTACTTCGCCAGTCTTCAAATCCTATCTCGCCGAGTCTCCTTCCTCAACCGCTTCCTCCGTCACCTCAGCCCTCCCCTCCCTTTCACCCTTCATCGATGGGCAGCTCTTCCTCCCGCTCCTCTCAAGGATCCAGCTATCCCGCACTCAGGAGCTCCTCCTCTTCGTCTTCCCTCTCCGCCAACGGGGTCACCCCAACCCAATCTCACTTCCCTCCAACTCCAAACCGCTCCCCTCCCAGTCCCTCTCGAACTCGAAACGGATCCGCCTCGACTCCCCTCCCAGACGTCAGCGTCTCCAAGCCTCCAGCAGTCGTCAAGAAGGCACCACCACCTCCTCCACCATCCAGGTCCTCAAAACCACCAGTCGCTGCCTCGTCGAAGGAGACGAGCTCGGAGAAGGCGTCGTCGAGCCAGGGCCCACCTCTCGTCTCGTCGGCGTCGCGTCCAGTCGAGGAGGAGACAGCTTCGAGCGTCGCATCGCTTCGGTCCATGTTCGGAGCCTCAAACAAATCCTCAGGTACCTCAACACCAGGATCATCCTTCACTCCTCCTATCTCTCGCACCACTTCCATGTCGTCGACCGTCTCGTCCTCCATCCCTCCTCCCGTTCCAACCAGCCGACCCGCTCTCGTCGCCCAACTGTCTTCTCAACCCAAACCCTCTTCCTTCCTCGGAGAGCCATCGATACCTCGCAAGCCATCCGCCATCAATCTCTCCAGCAGACCTCCTCCACCTCGCCCGCCCTCGAAAGCGCCGTCCTCAACTTCCTCCCAATCTGCCTCACCCACGGAACTCGCAGCGTCCTCAACAGCAACATCGTACGCCTTCCCTGAGATCCTTGGAACCTCTACCCTTCAATCTACTCCGTCCCTTCCTCCTCGTCCAAAACCGCAGGTTCCAGCCAGATCAGTCGTGACAACAGCTTCCCTTCCTCCTCCAACCAACGCGACTCCCAACGGAGCGGGAGACGTCAGGCCAAAGCCTCCTCTCCCCGCGAGGAAACCCACTCCCTCGTCAGGATCGAGTACAGGAGAGGGGTCGGTGGATGGAGAGGGAGACGGAATCTCTCAGGGTGCACCTCCTCCGATACCAGGAAATCGTCCCATCCTCGATCGATTTCTCGTCTCGGCTCCTCCTCCTCTCCCCGTTCGCTCAAAAAGCATCTCCGTCCCCGCTCATTCGGAATCCGTCACTTCTGCTCCCTACCGTCCTCCTCCACCACCCTCCTTCCCTCCCTCCAATCGCCTCGACCCGACGCGGCTGGATCGTTCAGCATCCGTCTCCTCCAATCGGCTTGGGAGTCGAAGCTCGAGTCGTCAGACCTCTCCTCTCCCTCCAGCATCGAGAGAGCTTCCCGACGTCAACGGGGAAGTCTACAGACCTCCTCCTCCTCCGGTCAGAAAGGCTACCGTCGCAGCTGCCGTCGAGGTCTCCACTCCGAACCGAAAGTCGTCGGATCCCGTCTCGGACGACGAAGGAGGAGCTCACGGCTACGGATCAGACGAGGAGGACGAGGAGGTCGATCCTTTGGGCCCGGATCTCGCCTATATTCCGTCGTCGCAGCAGTTCAAGAAAGTCGACGACCTTCCGGATCCGACACTCTCGAATCGACGACCCCCGATCCTTCGTCCTCATCCTCTCAAAATGAAAGGGAAGAGCGGGAACCACCACATCTCGGCTTTCGCCTCGTCAGGAGGATCTCTCGCTATCGGATCCTTTCATCTCCGAGTCTACAACGTCGACGACCCTGGAGAGCAAGGACCGACGCTGCTGTGGGATCAGAAGGAGATGGGATTGGAGGTCAAGTCGAAGGATCCGAAGATCACAGCGCTCTGCTTCCGACCAGTCGCCGACAAGGGAGAGGAAGCGAGGTACCTTTGGTGCGGATCGAAGGATGGACATCTCTGGGAGGTCGACGTTTGGGGATCAGCCGTCATTCAGTCGAGGTCGAACGCTCATCCAACGCCCGTCTCGGCGATCTTCAAGTACAAAAACTCGGTCCTCACTCTCGACGAGACGGGGAAGGCTTGCCTCTACACCATGAGCGAAGCAGGATCGTTCAACATCAACGCTCCAACTCAGACTCTTCGAATAGCGGAGAGGCAGTCGTTCGTCACCGTCCTCGGTCATCAAGTCTGGACGTCCTCGGGTCCTCTCACCTCCAGTTCTTCCATCAAGACCGCCGCCAGTCGAGGTCCCACTCTACGAGTCTACGAGCCGTTCGGAGGAGAGTCGTCCATCGGAGCGGCAGGAAAGGTTCTCTCCGTTCCAGACACCGTCACCGGAGCCGTTCTTTCAGCAACGATCATCCCCAGCAAACCAGATCTCGTCTACGTCGGCCACGAGGGAGGTCAGGTCAGCATCTGGTCGAGGGAAACGCTCGTATGCTCCAGCGTTATCAAGATCTCAACCTCGGCGATCATCTCCTTGGTGGGAATTGGTTCGAAGCTTTGGGCTGGGACGAGGACGGGAACCATCAACGTCTACGACGTCGAGACGCGACCTTGGACGATCACGAACCTGTGGAAGGCTCACGAGTGAGTCTATCTCTATCTCAAACTCGTACAATTGTATCTGAGAGACTGACTGCGGCCTTGTTTTCGTCACAGCAACACTCCCGTCCTTGGTTTCGAAGTGGACGTGACTTCGATCGAGCATGTTCGTCCGAGCTCCTCTCCCCTCGAAGCAGACCTCGTCCTGACTTTTCCTCGTCTGCTACCGCTTACAGGGACATCTTCGAGTCTACTCTTGGGGCAGAGACAACTGCGTTCAGGGATGGGATGGACTTCTTTCGGAAGACTGGCAGGGTGAGTCGACGCGTCTCCTTCTTTTCTTCGAAGTCATATCTGACCTCCCCCTCCCCCTTGTTACTTTTCTACATCATACAGAGACGAGACTGGTCGATCGAGAAGCCGAGTTCTGTACCTACCGAGATCTCACAGTCCTCGCCTGCACGTGGAACATCGACGCGTCGAAACCGGTTCAACTCACTGGAACCACCGACAACGCTGGCTTCCTCACCTCGGTACTCACCTCGGAGGAATCCCCAGATATCATTGTCTTCGGCTTCCAGGAGCTCATCGACCTGGACGATAAGAAGCTTCAAGCCAGTGAGTGTCGAACTTTAGATTTTGACCTCGACCTCTCGTCGTCGGCTGAACGAACTCCTTCCTTCTCCTTTTCCTTCTTCGTTCAGAAACTCTTCTCTTCGGAAAGTCCAAGGGTGTCAACGGAGAGATGTCGGCCAAGGTCTCGCAACGGTACCAGCTCTGGCACGACAAGCTCGTCCAAGCGGTCAGAGTGGCCATGCCTCCTCACGCTCCTTACACCGTCGTCCACGCTCAGAACCTCGTCGGACTCTTCACCTGCATCTTCGTCAAGAACGCCGAGACTCTCAACCTCAGGGACATCGCTATCACCACTGTGAAGCGGGGAATGGCTGGCATGTACGGGAACAAGGTAAGCTCGATCGCGTCGTCTTTCTCGAATCGATCCTCATTCTGGCGCTCATTCGCTTCTTCTTTTCCTAGGGAGCCATCATCGCTCGATTCGTTATCGACGACTCCTCGGTCTGCTTCATCAACTGCCATCTCGCTGCCGGTCAACGTCAGAAGACAGCTCGAAACGCTGTGAGTCCGTTTCCCTCCCCCTTTCGTTTCGTTCCGACGCTGAACTCTTTTCTCTTCCTCTCCTCCCTTCCAGGATCTCGCCAGTATCCTCGACGAGGAAGCTCGATTCCCAGTCGCCCAATCTCGAACCGAAGAGCTCGCCTACGCTGGAGGAGGAGACGGCTCCATGATTCTCGATCACGAACTTTGCTTCCTTCAAGGAGATCTCAACTACCGAATCGACCTTCGACGGGAGAACGTCATCTCGAGTCTTCGAGCCGGAGAGAGGGCTTACCTTCTCGAGCACGATCAGCTTCTGAAGGAGATGAGGACGAACTCGAGCTTCAGGCTTAGGACCTTCAACGAAGCTCCCATCGCCTTCGAGTGAGTTTCCTCGATGAGTCTTCTTGACCTCGACGAGCCTATCCTGATCCTGCTCTCGACTCTCTTTCGAACAGCCCGACCTACAAGTACAACCGGAACTCGGACGATTACGATTCGAGTGAGAAGAAGAGGGTGCCCGCCTGGTGAGAGTCTTTTCGCGTCCAGCTTCGTTTCGCCGTTGCCGTTCTGATGCCCTCCTCTGTTTCTTCTCTTTCCTTCTCTTCAGGTGCGACCGGATTCTCTTCCGATCTCGGGTTCCCGATAACATCGAGCCTCTTCACTGTTCGTCACTCTACCTCTTTCGTCCTTGCGTCGACGTCGACTGACACGTTCTTCGACTCTTTCCTTTCGCAGACAAACGATACGAGCCCACCGTTAGCGATCATCGTCCTGTTTCGGCTGGATTTCAAGTCAAGATCCGGAAGGTACAGCACACACCTCGTCTGGCCGTCCTCAACGAGATCCAGGAGACATGGGAGGTCGAGAAGGCTCCTTTCCTTCACGCGGCTTCAACTTTCTACGCGTCTCTTTGATTACACTATCCATCTGCTCTCTTCCCCTTCATCTTTCTCCCCACCCTCGCATTCAATTTTTTTGCTCGCTTTCTCTGCTTGTATGCGTTCTTGCTTTCGGTCTAGCCCTGTGTATCCTTGTCTACTCGTCTTCTCTCCCTCTTGCCATCTCTCGCACCCCACGGACTTTTCGCTTCTTGCTATCTACTATCTTCGTTTTCTCTTCATGAACTGCACCTGGACACGTTGTTTCGAGTTGGTCCTTCGTCGCTTCAAGAACCGAAAGCAGCGACGGAGACAAGAAAAGGGTTCGTCAATCATTTCGTTTGAGAGTCTTCAACGAGATAAGAACTTCGCTTCGCTCCTTTCCGCTGGGGAACGGGAGCGAAGGAGACACGCAAGGGTAGGTGAAAGGAAGGCAGAGGGAGAAAAAAGACGACAAGAGGGTCCGACTAGCGGTTGAAAACAAGAAAAAAAAAGCTAAAACAAGGGAGGGAATCGAGAGCAGATGCGGGTAGGTGGGTTGGGAAAGAGGAAAACAGAACAGAAAGCTAAGAGAAGGTAGTAAAGATGACGAGGGTGGGAACGCAACGAGGAGGGAAAGAAAGGGTACGAAGTGAGGGGTTACAGCAAGGAGAGGAGGGTTACAGTTGGGGCAAAAAACGAACGAGAGAGAGAGGGAAAGGGCGGAGATTCGAGCGAGAGAGGGTTAAAGCAAATCGAGAACGAAGCAAAAGTGAAACGAGATGATAGTTGGGGCTTGTCCAAGAGATCAACGAGGTGCGAAGGCGTTGGAAGGTCCTCCTTGGTCGGGGTGGTAACTCGAGGGAGGGTACGCGTCGGGAGGAGGAAGGGGTCGAGGAGGGAGCATGGCAGGGTCGACGGATGCTAGTGCAATGATTTCTGACGAGGTAGCTGCGGGTCCGAGGACTTCGGCAGATCTCTGAAGAAAGGAGAAGAGGGCGAGGAGGAAGGGGTCAGCTCTGGATTCGAACGACGAGAAGGGAGAACTATCTAAGCTCACGATGACGGCGTGCTGAGCTCGAACTGCAGCGTTCTCGATGGTGGCATTGGAGAACTCGTTCGAGACAAAACCGGCCTTGATGAACTGCTGCTGCCTCTCCATATGTGCGACGGAGAGCACTGTCGAAAGGGAAGAGAGAGGGAAGAGGTCAGCACGTCGTCAAACGAATTCAGTTCGGCGTAAACTCGACGAACCTTTTTGAGAGATGGCGGATGATTCCGAAACGAGTTGAGGATGTCCTTGCTGGTACGATCTACCAAAGCCACTTTCCTGGAGAGGAGGAAGGAAGAATAGGAGACGTCAGCGAGGAGAAAGACGAGCGAGGACGCGTCGAGGAAAGGAAAGGTAAACACCTCTACGGCCTGGACGACAGCAGCTTGCGCCGCATGAAGTTCTCCGCTTTGGTAAGCGATTGGAGCAGAATCCGGAGGAGAAGGGATGTGGTGCATGTGTTGAGGAGGAATGGGGTAGCCAGCGGGAGGCGCAGGACTGAAAGAAGAGAACGCCTCGAGTCAGCTTTTGGATTTTCGTTCAGTTTAGAAGATTGAGAAAACTCACGCCATGGAGAAGTTCGGATGCTGATGAGGATCGACGACAAACTGCTGCTGATGAGGAGGAGACGCTCCTTGGAAGAACGTTCCTGCCGGAGCCTGAGGAGGAGGAGGGATGAACTGTCGAGAGGCGGCCATCCCAGCTTGCTCTTGAGCGAACGACGTGACAGTAAGATCGTTGGTCTGTCGAAGCTGACGAGGTTGAAGATCCTCGGTGTACTGGAGGGAGCGGAAGATGGAAGTCAGCTCAGAGTTTGAGGAAGAGGGACGGAGTCGGAAGCAAAAGAACGAACGCTGGCGATGGTCTCGATCTCGACGCTCATCGCGTTGACGGGAGCCGTTCCAGCAAGCACATTGTCCGTCCAGGCGAGCCAGGTAGGAAGCGATCCAGGAGGAGACGAGAAGACGGCCTTGATGGTCGAAGCGGTGGTATGAGGGTCCCAAACTCGAGGAGCCCACTGCGAAACGAACAACGAAACGAATCAGTTGTGGGTCGAAAGTCTCGAGGAGGAAGAGATGCAGCACGGACCTGCCAGGGAACTCCGATGTAAGCGGCTTGGGAAAAGTTTCCAGTGATTCGTCGTTCGCTGTAAAGGGAGAACGTCGATCGAGGTCAGGATCAAACGGAAAAGCGAAGGAAGAAGGACGAGAAACTCACAATCGCTTGAAGTGCCAACCTCCCTCTCCATCCTTCTTAGCCTCGACGTTCCAGATGTGGTTCCCCTTCGACTTGGCCTTCTTTCCATCGTCGT
Organism: Mrakia frigida; assembly: GCF_051309035.1. Lineage (NCBI taxonomy): Eukaryota > Fungi > Basidiomycota > Tremellomycetes > Cystofilobasidiales > Mrakiaceae > Mrakia > Mrakia frigida. The sequence continues at coordinate 778,368 of NW_027481275.1, forward strand.
TGAATCGAGAGATGTAGGGTTGAGTCCAGAGGTAGTACTGAAAGGACAAGAGATGGAAGAAAGGGTCAGCTCGGAAAGACGACCATGAGATTCGAGACAAAAAGGGCTCACCTTGATCTTCTTGGTGGGCATGATGTCGTCAGAGAGTCCGGCAGCGACGAGCTAGAAGTAAAGAGGGAATAGGTCTCAGCTTGTTGCGATTCAAGCAGGGAACGTTGGGAGGCAAACTCACTCGTTCGGTGAACGCGTTCGTGAAGGCTTGGATTCGAAACTTGAAAGGTCTGAAATCCCACGACTCGTCGAGACGCTGCATCTTCTTCGCCATCAAGGTCTGATGGATCTGCTCTCCCTTTCGATCGGTGATGTTGACTGCGAAGGAGGAACGAAGACTGAGCGTCAGGTCGAGCTTCGAAGGAGAAGAAGAGAAGGGAGGCACGAGAACTCACGATCCGAACAGATCGCACTCAAGAAAGTCTGGAAGATCTGGTCGAGCTGTCTTCTGAGATCATCACTCAAGACGGTAGCCGTAGGCTTGACGTCCTCGTCCTCGGCTTCGACGACTTGAGCGCTGCTCCTTCGTCTCCTCGTCGACGTCCTCCTCTTGACGGCAGGTTCCGAATCCGATTCCTCCGAGAGCTCGTCGACCTCCTCCGGTGAAGATTCTGACGTTTGAGGCTGTGGGTTGGGCGGCGACGGATCGTTTCGAAGGATGGGAGGTTCCGAATCCGAAGTCATCGTCAATCCTCGAAGTCGGACGACCGGTCGACCGTCGGCGTTGGAAGCTCTTCGGGAGGGAGGACCAGGATGGACGGGTGCTGGAGGAGGAGCTGGTACGGATGCGAACTGCATCGTCTCGGGAGGGAAGGTATCGAGAGCCGACGACGACGACGACGAGGGAGCCTGTTGCTGCATCGGTTCCGACTGATCGTAGCCTTGAGGAGGAGCGGGAGACGCGTACGAGCTTCCCCATCCTGTCGTGAACATCGACGGGTCCTGTTGCTGCAGCTGGTGTTGCTGTTGCAGAGCGGGAGGAAGATCGAGGCTGGAGAGGAACTGCTGCTGGTGCTCGTAGTGGTTCGGGGAGGGTGGTCGAGAGGTGGAGAAGGCGAGAGGGGAGGGATTGATGGGAGCGTGCTGCTGAGGTAGGACGGCCTGTAAGCTCGACGAGGCAGGGTTGGGAGGTGAGAGCGATTGAGCGAGTCCGAGTGACGAAGCCGAACGTGTCTGCATGGGAGGAGGAACGAGAGATTGGCTTGGAAGGACCTGGTGTTGAACGCTCGGGAAGGAGTGGGCGTGAAGGAGAGGAGGAGGTTGGATGTCGATGGGAGTAGGTTCCGATTCCTCCATCACGTCGGATCGTCGAGGATGCTTCGTCGAATGAGGAACATCGTGAACGGGTACTGGTGAGGAGAGGGGAGCGGGTCGTTTCGAGTTGAGAGACTTGCCGACGTCGACGGTGAGCGATGAACTCGAAGGAGGAGGAGCGTGGTTCGACAGCGATGCTCCGAAGCCTCCTCCGACTTGGTCGAGGACGATTCCATGACCGTGGTTCGCATGAGATTCGACGAGTTGGATGGGGACGATCCCTGGTTGAAGAAGCGTGAGCTGTTGAGGGACCTGTCCGTCGAGGGACGCGATCGCCTTGAGAGTGTTCCCGATCTCCTTGAGATCGCCGTGAGGTAGTTCGCTTCCTCGACCATCGATGAGAGCTGTTCGGATCGCTGCTGCCTGCTCGTTGACCTTTGCTGAGGCGTTGATGATTCTAAAAAGTCGAAGAACGGGAGCAAGAAGGAGAGGTCAGTTTCAAGGGTTCATCAGCTCGAAGAGAGAAAGACGAGCTCACCCTTCGATATCTCTCAACCTCGATTCTAACGACATAGCCTTCACTCTCGACGACAGATCAGGTGTGATCACTCCTCCTGTTCCCTGACCCGACGAAGAGCCAGCCTGCCTGCTCAACTCGCCCGAAGAGAACCCTGAAGCGATGAGATGGCCACTCGTCAACATCCCTTCCATCTCGCTTTCCTCCGACCGACTCCTTCCCATCTCGACCGAATCCATTCCGTAGTTCGTCGTGTTCCTAGGTTCCGAGAAGCTACTGGCGTTCAACTCGTAGGAGGAAGAGGAGGACGGGTCGAACTGAGGCATGATCGATCCGGTGGACGCGTGAGGGGAGACGAGAGCGATTCCTTGACTCGATCCGAATCCAGCGGCGAGGTTCTGACCGAAGACGAAAGGCTGAGTCTGAGGAGCGACGGGAGAGAGGTTGTTGTTCGTTCCAGAGGAGACGGATCCGTCGTAGGCGACCGGTGAAGGTTGGTAGATTCCTGATCCGACGGTCGTCGATCTCGGTCGACCTTGACTCGTTGGGGAAGGAGTTTGTTGCTGAGAGGAGGAGTTGGAGGAGGAAGCGTGGTTGGGGTTCATGGTGCCTTGACCGAGAGAGTTGGAAGACTGAGCTCGATGGAGGAGAGGACTGGGAGGTTGGGACTGGTACTGGATCGATCCCTGAGCGTCCGAGGGCTGTTGGTGATTCGGAGCGTCGTAGAATCCCTGCTCCATCGACTGATGGTTGAAATAGCTCGGTGTCGATGCCTGGGAGAGCGCCTGACCCCAGTCTCCTCCCTGCTGGTGAGAAGTAGGAGATTGAGCGAGGAGGACGGCCGACGCGAGGTGAGGGTTGGTTGGGAAGGCGGCGGAGAGCGAGTTGGGAGAAGCAGGGAGGGAGGACATGGCGGAAATGGATTTCGTGGTTGAAGGAGAGAGTGGGAGTCCGTTCGAGGGGAAGGGTTCTCCGTTGGAAGGAGTGAGGGAGAGGGAGAGGGGAGCGTTGCGTGACGACGAGGAGGAGTCCGCGGCTCTCGAGTTGGATCTTGACCGACTTCCCATCACTGGACGAGCTGAAGGGTTGGGATCTGCGGCGGCGAGGTTGGCGAGGTGTTGGTTGGAGAGGGGAAGTGCTGAGGTCGAGGAGAAGAATTCTCCGTTCGTCGAAGGATCGCCGGAGCGACCGAGGCTGAAAGAGAAAGTCAAAAGAGCCCATCGGATCAGCCTCTCGTTCTTCCTTTTTCAAGTTCGGCCAACGCCAAAGTGACAGATGCGAAACTCACCTTCCTGTCGTCGGCGGCGATGGAGGACTCATACCCATCGAGGAAAGCTCTTCTCCAAAGAACGTCGTCGACGGCTGATACTGGAAGGGAGGTCCGAGCGATGCTCCAAAACCGTCCCCTTCGTTGGCGAAGAAAGGAGGTTGATTCGGGGACAGGAGAGGGATTTGATGGGAGGAAGAGGAGGAGATGAAGTCGGGTTGGGTCATGCTATCGTTGACGAACGAGTGGAGCTGTTGCTGCTGATGTTGGCGCTGCTGCTGCTGTTGGGAGATGCTCGTCTGCTCGTTAGAATCGAAGCTGACCCCTCCGCCTCCCTGGACTTGGGAGGAGGAAGCATGAGGGAAGTTTGAGGAATCCAGCGTGGTGGATTGGACGAGGTCCGAAGGTTGGTTGAAGATGGGGAAGGGAAGGTCCTGGAGATGGGGAGAGAAAGGAGGAAAGGAATCGTTCAGCTCGAGAAAGAGAGAGAGAGCGGAGGGTCTCAGAGCTTCGAGTTGATTCCGACTTGAGATGATGGAAACGAAACTCACAAAGGAGGTGAAAGGAGGGCTTGGTTGTTGCAACCGAGAGGGTCGAGAGTTGATCTTTGGAGCGTGATTCTAGAGGGGGGAGGAGGTGAAGAGGACAGGGTGAGAGGAAGAAGGAGGTCAGCTCGCTCTGAAACTCTCGAGCTTCTTCCCTCTCTTCCCAAATCCTCCACCTCGTTCGCCTCAAATCTACAACCAGCCTCGAGCTCTTCTCAAGATTCTCCTCCCTCGAATGGTATCCTGTAGACTCTGCTGGTTCTACGAAAGCCTCGGCTATGGCGGCTGGATCGTAGCGGACGAATGCGAGCTCTTTCGCTCCTCCCTCCTCCTCCCTCTAGCCTCGCTTGGAAAGAACGATAAGACTCACGAAAGAGGGATATCCAAGAAACGGCGAGACGGAGAGCTCTAACCTTTATACGATGCTGGTTGAGGGTTGTGCTCGGTTTGGAAGTCGAGAGGAGTGTTTTTCGGTTGGAGTGGAGGGAAAAAGGCGATGCGTTGAAGTCCAGACTCGGAACAAGTTAGTGCGACCTTTAGCACCGTTTGAAAAGTTGAAAGTGGGGCGACGAAGGGAGACGACGGTCTGGCCAATGGTCGCAAAAGGAGGGGGATCAGACTGGGGCGACCGAGGGGCGAACGCAAAGAACGGAGGGGGGAGAGGGGAGGGACGTAGGGACAGGAGGAGGAGGAGGAGGAGGAAGGAAAGAAGAGCTGCTGAGAACGGGCTAGCTGGCGAGAAGAGGGGAGGAGGAGGACGTTCTCTTTGTTGACCGTGTGTGCTGGTCTTGTCTAAGGCGGGTGGGGTTGCGTTGGGTGAGAGGGGAGATGGCGTTGAGCGCAAAAGGGCGGCTTGCTTCTCTTCACAAGAAGTTCAAATACCTCCTCTCCTCTCTTTCTCTCGCTACTAGCTTCCATACCCAAACAGAGTCCCCGAGAACGCCCTCACAGCAGATTCGGTTCGTTCTCTCGCAGCTCATAGAGCTCTTAAGGAGTTTTCTCCTCAAAATTCTCTCCCTTTAACGAAGCTGGAGCGAGACAGGCGGTCTCGTTTTTTTTTCTTCTTTTCTTTCCGACGCCTCTGAAACTCGCTCGCGTGGGCGGAAACCGGAGCCAAATTTCCCTTCGCAGTCCTGATAGAACCTGAAGAAGGTCTGGAGGGGGATGTCTATGGATTCGGCTCGAAAGAGGGTCCTTTGACCAAGCAGGAAAACTTTTGAAAACTCAATTCGAGGCGTGTTCGCGACGCCCTCTGCTCATCTTCTTGTGCTTCTCCGCGTCGGAAGCACCTACGTAGACCTCCCTCGACCTCTTCAGAACCATGAAGGTTGAAACTGAGATCGTTCACAGGTTGCGAAAAACGTCAACAGCAAGTAGTAAAAAAACGCAACCATGCGATCGCGACGAGGCGGACTCAGAATGTCTCTGCTTCCCTGTTCGGCAGCCAGAGGGAGAGGAACTCTTTCAGCCTCCCTGCTTTTATTCGCTGCAAGTGATTTTTACGTCCGAGGTGTCGCCGATACAGCAGGTTTACAACTTCTTTCGACCAACCTGAAAGGGGACAAAATGAGCCGAACGAGAGTCGAAAACGCGTTTCTTCAGGGTCTAAGACAGTCAGGAAAGAAAGAGCTATCATGGATGGATCTAATCAGTAAGGCTAAAGATCCCCCCATCGCTACTCTGACAGGTTTGGAAACTTTTACCGACCCCTTCAAGACAGTCCGTTCCGACGCGTAACTTCAAGGCTCGACGCGTCGACTTGAATCCGACGTCTCCCATTGACCTTTCCATCTCGAATACTTGGAAGCAAGACTCTAAGCTCTAGAACCGACTCTCTTTCGGAGCATACGTGCCACTGTCCGCAGAGATAAAGTCGAGGCGAAGGAGTCCTCCGCGTCTCGACGTCGACCGAACTCCTTTCTCTTTTTCCCTACCTGCTCTCGACAAACCTCCTTCCTGAGCCTATCCAGTCTCACCACCAGCCCAATACCATATCCCAGCTTTCCCTTCGTTCACTTCTGGAGGTCTGCAAGAGCGAGGATACTCTAGTAAAAGGCGGACGAACCCTGGCTCGTGAATTCCCCTCGTCGTCGCGCCGACTCTCTGCTCCCCAAAGACGCGTTCCGACTGAGACTCCTCGGGACGTTGGGCACAGAGTAGGTCAGCAAGAGACTCGATCCTCCCCTTTTCGCACGACCCAATTCTTAAAGGTAGAGAACCGAGACGGAATCGACCTCGACGACGAGCCTCGATTTCGTTTCAATCGCCAGAAACTAATCATACAGATCCCACTGAAGAAGGTAGAGTACAAAGGCAGGGCGAGGCAGTATTACTGTTTTTTAGTTGGTTCAAGCCTTTGGAATTAACAAATCAGAAGAGGGACGATTGTCAGGTCGATTCGAAGAGAGCGAAGGGGAAGGAGACGAAGGGAAAGAACGAACGAGTCTCTACTGTCCACCGAACGAGCCCTGAGTCTGAGCGGCTCCTCCCATGGCCTGCATACGCTCTCCGACCTGTTCGAACAAAAGGACAAAGGAGAGAGGGGGGGGGAGGGAAGAGAAAGACGAGAGAGGGGAAGGGGAACGATGACGGAGGAGGTGAGCTCGAGCTTTTCGAAGGGAAAGAGAAGAGAAGGAAGAGAGAAGAGACGTACAGCAGCGTTGACGGCGAAGAACTTGGCTACACATCTGTGCGAGGGGAGAAAAGTGGGAAGGGTGGCGTGTGAGCTCAGAGGGAGGTGGGAAGGGAGGAAGGAGGAAAGAAGGGAATCGAGTCGAGCTCAACGCAACGCACCGGTCGACGCAAACTCCCTCTCCCTTGTTAAGATCTGCCTCAGCGTAGACGGTGGAGATGCACTTGGTATGACACGACCGCACGAGCCTGCGGAAGTTATAGATCGAAAAGTCAGTTTGGAAGCGAGGGTGAGCTTGAGAGAAAGCAAGAGGACTCACCTGTCGAAGATGTCCGAGATCATCGAGAGCTCTGCCTCAGCCATCTCGATCTGCTGGGGGTTGATGGATCCAGATTGAGCTGCAGAGACGAACGTAAAGACTGATGAGCTCTCAGAACGTGCGAGAGACATAGAAAAGAGGCACTCACCACCTGCTCCTCGGCCGAAGAAAGACTGGAAGGTGAGAAAGAGGAAGGAGGAGAGGATGCGTTTTGCGTGAGCTCCTGCTCGATGGAAAAGGATCGAATCGGTTCGGAACAAAAACGGGAAGCTTACCATTATGTAGAAGAAGGGGTGAGGGGGAGTGGGAAGGGAGGTTGGAGTTTTTTGGAGGTTGAGGGAGTGATGGTTTGGAGGTCGCTCTGCTTGGACTCGTTCTTTGCCCTGAAATCGAATCGACAAGGGCTCGTCCTTCCTCCTTTCCTTGCCTCCTCTCCTCCATCATCGACCCTCCCTCCCTTCCCACTCTTCGTATAGAGTCGCCCTCTTCCCTCCCTCCTTTCTTCTCCTCGGTCTCTCTCGATACCACACCTTCAAACAGGTCGTTCTTCGCTCCTCCCCTCCTCCCTCGCTCCTCTCTCTCAGGTCGACCATCCAAGCAAGCCTCCTCCTCCCTCCTCCTTCTTCCTCCCCTTCCATCAATCCGTCCACCTTTCTACTCTTCTTCGCTACTACGCCTACCTCTCCTCTTAATCAACAAGTCGGACTAGCCACTCTCGTTTGAAACCCTCCAACTCTCCTCCTTCCCTTCTCGCTTTCTTCGCGAACGGTCCTCTCCCTCTCGCGTCCTCCCTCCATGTCCGCCCACCACGTCTCCTCCTCCCACTCCTCCTCCCACGGAGGATCCGTCTCCAACTCGAGCAACGTAGTCGGTACTCATTACAGAGTCGGTAAAAAGATTGGGGAAGGTTCTTTCGGAGTCATCTTTGAAGGTCAGTCCCAGTCGATCCCTTCTTCTCCTCCCTTCCTAGCCTTCGCACGCTAGAGGGTCAACAAACACAACCTCCCTCCCTCCTCCTTCCATCGGTCCAAATTCGAGCTTCCAAACTTCCAAACTCGTGCTCTATCCTCCCGTCATCCCAACAGTCCTTATACCGTCGAAGGATCTCTCGAGCTGACCTTTCAACTCGTCTCATCTCAAAGGAACCAACCTCCTCAACTCTCAAACCGTCGCCATCAAATTCGTGCGTCTCCTTCCCTCTCCTTCCCTCCACCTCCTTCGCTCTTTCACGCTTCCAACTCACACCCACCTCTCCTCTTCCTCTACTCCTGCAGGAGCCTCGAAAGTCAGACGCACCACAGCTGAGGGACGAGTACCGCAGCTACAAGATCCTGAGTGGATGTCGTTCGTCCCTCCCTTCCTCCCCTTCCTCAGCTTTTTCTCCTTCGTTCAAGATGAAGCTGACTCCTCTTTGCCTTCTTCGTCATCTTCTCGTCAGCCGGTATCCCTCAAGTCTACTACTTTGGAAACGAGGGACTGCACAACATCCTCGTTATCGATCTCCTCGGACCTTCCCTGGAGGACCTCTTCGACATGTGTGGTCGAAAGTTCAGCATCAAGACCGTGGTCATGACCGCTAAGCAGATGGTGAGTAGAAGGCTTCTATTCCGCTTCTTCTCGAGGACTGTCGAGAGTTGGGCTGAGAAGGGTAGGAGGCGAAGGAAGAGGAGAGGGAGCGATGAAGGAAGGAAAGGAGGAGCGAGAGCTGACCTCCCATCTCGCTCATTTCCGATCTCCTCCTCTCAGCTCACTCGAGTCCAAACCATCCACGAGAAGAACCTCATCTACCGAGATATCAAGCCCGACAACTTCCTCATCGGTCGACCTGGAACGAAGGGAGCCAACACCGTTCACGTCGTCGATTTCGGCATGGCGAAACAATACCGAGATCCCAAGACGAAGCGTGAGTCCTTGCTCCACTCAAGAGGTTGAGGAGACATTCGATGCTGATTTTCCTCGTCGCTGGGTGTTCGTTTCAAAACAGAGCACATCCCGTATCGTGAGAGGAAGAGTCTGAGTGGAACCGCTCGGTACATGTCGATCAACACCCATCTGGGTCGAGAGCAGTCTCGGAGAGACGATCTCGAGGCTCTCGGACACGTCTTCTTCTACTTCCTGAGAGGATCTGTGTGAGTACCATCGACTTCCTTTCATCCGAAGAGCCACCTTCGCTCGTACCTCCTCGTTTGAAACGCGTGGCTGACGAGCTCCTCTTTCCCTTCGATCTCTCCTTCTTTCCTCGAGCAGCGGTCTGCCATGGCAAGGACTCAAGGCTGCTACCAACAAGCAGAAGTACGAGAAGATTGGAGAGAAGAAGCAGTCGACGCCGATAAAAGATCTCGTAGAGGGTTACCCTGGTCCGTTCTCTTTCCTCCCTCGCTTTTGCTTTGACCTTCTCCTCTCCCACTCGCCTCCTCTCCTTTCTTTTTCGAGATCAGTCTCGATCTCTCTTCCCGTCACTAACTCATCTCGTCATCGTCTTGCTTCGTCTCTTCACAGAGGAGTTCGCCATCTACCTCAACTACGTTCGGAAACTCGGATTCGAGGAGACGCCAGACTACGACTTCCTTCGAGAGCTGTTCACCAAGGCGCTCAAGAGCACTGGAGAGGTGGAGGATGGAATCTACGACTGGATGCTGTTGAACGGTGGAAAGGGATGGGAGGCTAGCTCGGTGAGTTCTTCGTTCTCCTCGGTTGTTTCGAGTCGTCGTCGTGAAAGGAGGGACGTGAAGGAGGAGATGACTTGAGCTGCTCGTCCTTTTCTCCTTCAACAGTCGGCTTCGAACCTGTTGGCTCAAGCTTCCAACGCTGGAAACGATGGTCGACAACACCGAAGTCGTACCGACCGAGAGCGGGAACGAGCCGAGAGGGATCGAGTGCGTGCTGCTCAGGCCGCTGCTGGAGGAGCCGTCGCTCCACCTTCACGTTCGTCCTCGTCTCTTCCTTCTCTTCCTTTCGAGACCTCGGCTGAACTTTCTCTCATCCTCTCATCTATACAGCAGCAGCTCTCGTCCGGAACGAGTCCGTCAACAACCGAATCGCCGCCGTTCGAAAGTCAGCTCAGGCTCAACCTCCCAACGGATCGACCCAGGCCATCGTTGGAGTTTCTGCTGCCTCGTGAGTTTATCCTCTTCCTCTTCGTTCTTTTTCTCGCTTTCGCATCTATCCTGTACTCACCTTCCTTGGGATTGTGGCACTCGCTGACTCGCAAGCCCCCTTCCTCAATCTCGCCGTGGCAGCTCGCAAGCTCATCCCTACGCGACGGGTTCGTTCTTCGCTCTCTCTCAGGTCTCTTCCTTCGCACTCGAGTCCTGACCTTCTCCTCGTTTTTGTTCGTTTTTCGCAAAACAGACAACGTCCCTTCATCCTCGCCGTACTACGAAAACCAACCCGAACCCACTCGAGGACTCTCGACCCAACCTCAGGCCGCTGCTCAGGCGACACCGATGAACGGAGGATACCAGGACGACGGAGGACACGGACAGCCAACAGGCGCCAAGAGGTTCTTCTGCTGCTGCTAGTACAGTGCAGTCTCTCTTCGCTCGCCCCTCCGAATCGGGACGCGTCGTTTCGCTTTCGTCTTTCCGTTTTTTACTTCGTTCGTTCTCAGGGTCTCGTTTTTGTTCTTTCGTTTTGCACTCCTACACACCTCCCATTAGCTTAACTCCCTCGTATGCTCCTGCCCACATCCATCCTTGCCTTTCCATCCCTCCCAGAAAAACTCGCACCCTGTTTTGGTTTTTGACGGCAACCCCTCTCTCCCTCCCTCCCTCCTTCCCTCTCGTTTCTCTCGCCCTTTTAATACATCAACCCCCTTTCTCCCTTCTCTACCTATACCTTTTCGTTCTTCTTCTCGTCTCCCCACCGGTTCTCCTTCTTTGGTTCTCTTTTCTCTTTCGTCGTTGCTCATGTTTTACCTTCTTCCCGTTCCTCGTTCGGTCGATCCCGTTTTCCTTCTTGGATACTCTTTTCTCTTTCTTCTCTTTTATCCCTCGCTTGAGTCTTTTTTGCTTTTCTTAACTAGAATCGAAACGAGGTTGGTTTCTTTGAGTCGAACGAACGAACTCGGAGAGAGGCAGACATAAAGAGACCGTGACATAAAACGAGGGATTCTGAGAGGGATTGAAGAATCGTATGCAACTAGGTAGATGCGATTAGAAGGCAATGTCTGTGAAGAGAAAGGAAAGCGAAGAAGAGAGGGAGGGAGGAGAGTCAGAACGAGGGGAGAGACGAAGGAGAGAAGCAAGAACGAGAACGTACCATCGACTTTGGAGCGATGGAGGCAGAAGCCCTGGATATGTCGAAAAAGGAGCAAAGAAAGAAAGAGGAGTCAGTTTGAGCAGGAACGAAACAGAAAGAGAGACACGTCGAGAAAGAAAAACGAAACGAACAGGCGTGATCCACTCCTTGCAACCACACTTCGACCCCGCCCAATCGAAGCTCCCGATCTTGGCTTTACACCTCTCGTTGGGACATAGGATCTTGCCTGCGAGCTGACCTGTTGAAATCGACGAGTCCATCCAGCTCATCTGTGTTCCGAGACGACGAACGGAAAGGAAGAAGAACGAGAACGAGTCAGCTCGAAGGGACGAAGAGGTCGCTGTGAGAGAAAGGCTGGAAACTCACGGGCTCCAGGAAGTAACCCGAGCACTTGGGGTTCGTGAGGATGGGAGGAGGGAGTGGTGTAAGAGCTGTGAAGCTCGGTCGACGGGACGAAGGTCCGGACGGAGGAGTTGGAGTCGCTGTCGCTGTCGGCGTGGGAGTTGGTGGAAGGAGAGGAGTGGAAGGTTTGAGGGACAGTCTCGACAAGCTGAGTCGACGATGAAGAGGGGAGTCGGTATGGGAGTCGAGAGGTGGATCCGACGAAGGGGGTGGGAGTCCAGTCGAGGGAGTCGTTCGCAGCGGCGACGGTTGTTCTTCCTCCTCGTCGTCGTCGTCGAAAGGAGAGTTGTCCGAGACGGTCGTGACGGAGAGGAGGGAAGCAGAGAGAGCGGCGAGGAGGGATTTGGTTCTCGCTCGAGCGATGGCCGGAGGGATGGTTCGAGGAGCGGGGTGGGTTTCTGGAGGTCCGTTGGGGACGACGCCGAGGAAGGGAGGAGCAGTAACGATGGGAGGCGGAGGTTGGGTGCTGGAGGAGGAAGGGACTCGGTCTTCGATCTCGATGGCGGTGAGAGCGAGAGGGGAGGAATGAACGGGAGTGGTACCTCCGACGCTGGGAGATCGGGTGTGAGGAGTGGATCCGGAGGGAGGTTGAAAGATGGAGGTAAAGGCGAGCGGAGGAGTTCCAGCTGGGGTCTGTTGAGCGTGAAGGACGTGTTCTCGGAGAGCTAGCTCCCGTCTGAGATGGAAAAAACGAGGTTGGGATCAGTTGGGGCGGCAGTGACAGTGAAAGGTCGGTCATGAGGAGGAGCAAGAAGAAGGACGAACCGACAGCTGCCGCAACGCAACTTTCTTCGACGATACGCGTTCGTGCTTGACGGAGATGAAGGTCCGCTGCCGCTCATGGACGAGGGCCGAGAGGGACCTGGGTACTGAGCGAAGTGGGTCGAAGTGATAGCTGAGCCATCTCCGTCTGAGAAGAAAAAAGGAGGGAAGAAAGTCAGCTCAGTCGCGACGGGAAAGAGGAAGGGAACGAAAAGCTCACTGAGAACCTCCGTCACGACTCTATCACGATAAAAGTCTCTTGTCGCTCGATCCTTATGAGAGACTCGATACTTGGCTGCTCCAAAAATCTCCAGTTGAGCGAGGAAAGCGTCGGAAGGTCTGGAAAGAGAATCAACAGCGATCGATCAGCTGAGCTCTCTCAGTCGAGGGCAAAAGAAGAGCTCACTGAATGCAGCGACGAGCTCGACGGATGGTAGTGAGAGCATCTTCGACAGATAGCTCATGCTCAGACATCAGGTAAGCTGCAACAACGGTCGCTGAGCGAGCTGGAGGAACGAAGAGAAGGGCAAGGGGAGAAATCAGCTCGACTGCAAGGAAGGACGAGAAAGCAAGGCAGAACTAGTAGCGACGAGAGACTCACACATGCCAGCCTGGCAGTGAACAAGTACTCCTCCTTCCACATCGTCCGAGAGAGCTTGTCTGATGTAGTCGACGGCAGCAGGAAGATGAGCGAGCAGATCAGCGCTGGGGATGTCGTCGACGGGGATGGTTTGAGAGTCGATGCCCTAGAGACCAACAAGCAGCAGCTGCGAGTCAGCTCTACATCTCTAGCAGCATCTACATAGTCACCAAGAAGTGTAGGTGGTCGAGGAAGAGATGAAGAAAGGGACTTACTTCCGTCGTCGGAACGCTTCCTCGCAAGACTGAAACGACTCGGGTGATCCCATGCAGTTTGAGCGTCTCCCCATCCGTTGCAGCTTGTATGTCTCCTATCCAAAGACCAGGTAGCACCTGCAGATATCGAAGAAAGACACGGTGAGCTACGTAAAGCTCCCTGGGAGGGGAAGAAGGCATGGAAAGACGCACCTCGTTCAAGTGGGTATCGACGTCCTCGACCGTCTTGCCTTCCTCCTCCAGCAGTCTATCCACGGGATCTACTTCCAGAGTGGATGCCAAGTCGTTCCCGGCGACGTCTGATAGAGCTGGAGATGGGTTTGGAGACTCGAAGAACCGCATGGTGCGAATGAGGTGATGGTTAGCAAGAGAGGAGGAGGAAGGACGTTGAGCTCGGCGTCCTCTCCCTTTTCCCTTTTTACATCGACGTCATCAGAAAGCACGGTGGAAAATTTGTTGCTCGTCTTCTGCTGGGCTAAAGGTAAGCTCGAACGCAGGAGATCTCGAAATTTTCAGCGCAATGCTCAATGCGAAGCATTTCCTTGCTGGGTCGTCGTCCAGTTGAGCTCAACTCGTCCTTTCTCTCGAGGGGCAGATCGTCCCCAGGAGTTGAAGCTCACGCTCAACAGCCTCGTGCCGGAAAAAGTGTACTGTCATCAAGAAATGTGAACCGAAGGACTCCTAGATCTATGGCCCTGTAGCGAAATGCCTGCCAACTTGTGCGTCCGAATGACTCTCCCTCTCCCAACGTCTTCCAACGAAGCCCTTGAGCGTAGCTAGTATCGGAAAAGACTTTGTTGCCCCACCAGGATTAGACGGAGTCTCTTCCGATGCTATCTGTGAAAGAAGAGGAGGTACGAGGCGGTCAGCGAGGGAAACCAAACGAAGGAAAAGAGACGACGCGCCTGCTTTCGGGAACTGCAGCGTAAAAAAAATGAAGATCAGAGCACAATTGTACCCCACCATGAGTCCCCCAGCACTGATCTGAAGAGGGAGAGGGGGGGAGGAGAAGGCGAGGAAAGGAAGGACGGCGAGGCGAAGAGACGCGTCGAGGTCAGCTTGATCGAACGAACGAACGCGACTATGACTACGAAGACTCCCCAAACTACCGAAGCCGATTACGAAGACTCCTCAGATGACCGAAGCCGTGTCGAAGTCTTGAGTCGAAGGGCACCTGGAAAGGAAAGAGTTCAGCTCGAGCGACGCGTCCCTCAGGACTCTCGATCTCAAGCGATCGCTTACCAGAAATTAGCGGCAACTCCCTTCTGACACCTTACATAAAGGCGTAAAGACTCATGATTGACTCCAGGAAGGAGGATCGACCATAGCTGTAGAGGAACGAGTCAAGGTCAGGTCGACGCTTAAGCCGGACGCGTCCGTCCTCACCGCTTCTTGCCCTTCCTCCTTGACCTTTGAGCAATCCAACACAAATGATGGACTCACGATTCCAAGTATTCAAACTCTAATAGTGTGAACCGGCATCGTGGGATCGTCGAGTTTGGAAACAGCGGCGCGTACCCTGAGGGAGAGGACGAGGGCGAGGTCAGCAATCTCCTTGCCTCCCGATTCTACAGATGACGAAGAAATTGGAGGGAATTAAAAAACCTTCGTAATCGAGGTAGGGCTAGGTTGAACAGGTTTATCAGGTCGGGAAGCAGGCAGAGCTCGGTTCTGAAGTCGAAGCTCACCGAGTCCTCCTCCGGTTCGTCAGTCGACTATCGGCGTCGAACTGATTCCAGCCTCCTTCGAAGGCGATCTTATCGGCGGGATACTCACAGTTTGGGTCGTACTGCGAGAGAGAAAGAAGAAGGAGGGAAGAGGGAAGGAGATAAGGCTGAGGTTCGGTTGAAGTTCAAACGCGCTCCCTCCGTCCGAAGAGACAAAAACCACAACTCACAGGAACACCACCCTTCGAAAAATTCTGGAGAGCCACGGCATCGGAGCGTCTAGAGACTGAAATCGACATCTCTGTGAGCAGGACGAGGGAGCAGGTGGTGGTTGAGAGGGAAGAGAGGATTTCCACGCCTTCCCTCGTCTGCAGGCACGAGGAGAAGGAGACGAGACAGGCGGAGTGGACCAATCTGGACCCCTTGTCGTTGAGTGGAGTCTGTGCGATTAGACGGAGAAGAAAAAGAGCGCTCAGCTTGAGATTTGGACTTCGAAGGTGTCCGAGGATCGAAGATGAGAGGTCTCCTCCCAGGAAGGTTTCTCATCTCCCAAGCAAGAGGATCCGATGTCAGCGATCCTTCGTCGAAAGAGCCACGAGGAGGAAGAGGTCGGCGTCGGAAGCATGGGAGGGGCTGAAACGTCGGAACGAGGGCTGGAGGGTTGCTGAAGTCGTCCCGCTCCTCTCTCCTCGCTTTCCTTTCCTCCTCTCTGAGAGCCACACCAAAACTTCTCGCGATCATGTATTTCTCTACTCAGCTCATATCTATCCGCCCTCCGATGTTCTCTACCACTCTCCTCTCGGTTACAACAGCGTCGATAAGCTCGGCAGGCGTGACGTCGAAGGAAGGGCTGCAAAAAGGAAGAGAACGACGAAGGATTAGCGCTTGTTTTCTTCTCATCGAGGAAAGAATGAAAGAGCCAAACGGAAACAGGTACTCACTTGTAGCACTGAGAGTAGTCCAGAGATCCAACGCCATCGGGAGTGATCTGAACGGTTGAAAGGTCGACGGTGGGCGAGGACGACGCGACTCCGTTCGTCGAGACGAGCTTTCCAGTGAGAAGAGTGAGCTCTCGGGAAGGTCGTTGCTCGATAGGGATGCTGAAGATTGAACGAGCGAGGTCAGACAGGTCGAAATGGTCGAAAACAACGAATTGAAACCAAAGAACGAAAAGTAAAGACTCACCCAGAGCCATCAAGAACGGAAAGGTCAACGGTAGCCTCAGGAGCCACAATCACGACCCTCACTCCGTGCCTCTTAGCGAGGACAGCAGCGTTGTAGGTTCCAACCTTGTTGGCGGTGTCTCCGTTTCGAACGACTCGATCAGCTCCTACGACCAACGCGTCGATCTGGTGGTGCTGGAAGAGGGATCCGACCATGGTGTCGGCGAGGAGGGTCGAAGGGATCTGAAGGGTGAGAAGCTCGAGGGAGGTGAGGCGGGAACCTGGAAGTAGAAGAAGGAATGCGAAAGGAGAAGGGACGCGAGGCAAGAGGTCAGTCGAGAAAGAACGAGACGCAGGGGAGAGGAAGCAAAAATACCTTGATGATAAGCTGGAGTAAGATACAGAGGAGTTAGTGAGCTAGACGCTTTTTGAATACATACCTCGAGGCGAGCAGCGAGCTAGGGAACTCACGAGCAGTCTGAGTGTAGTAGGCTCTTCCGAGTCGTCCTGTTTGAGAGAGGTTGGTGATGACTCCGAGAGCTGTTCCCATTCCAGAAGTAGCGAGGGATCCAGTGTTGCAGACCTGATCAGAAGAAGGTGTCGAGATCAGTCGTTGACCAGGAGGAAAGATGAAGAAAGGGAGGAAGAGCGAGGGCTGAGGACGAACGGTAAGAATTCGGATGTCCTTCGTCTTGCTAGTGACTTTCGCGATCCAGTCAGCTCCCCTCTGACTCATGAGGATGTTCCTTCCCAAATCCTCGACGTGAACCTCCCTTCCGACCTCGACGACCTTCTTGACAGCGTCGTCGACGGACGATCCAGCCTTGACCGCTTCCTCTCCTGCCTTGTACATCCTTCCCATCGCCTCTCCGAGATTGACGGCTGTGGGACGAGCTCCATTAAGGTAGACGGTCTTCTCCTGCAGGTAGGAGAGGAAGGACTCGGTGGTGGCGAAGATGGTTGGACGAGGGGAAGAGGCGATGGAGGTTGCGAGGACATGAGCGAGCACCAGGCCAGCGAGTGATCCAATGGCAGGAGCTCCTCTGATCTTCATGCTCTTGATGGCATCGAAAGCGTCTTCGAGAGTGTCGACGGCTTCCCATTGAACGACGTGACTGAGGAAGGGTGAAAGGGAAAGGTGAAAGAGAAGGTCAGAAGGAAGCAGAGGGAGGAGGGAGGGAGGAAGGAAGAAAGTTGAGCTCGAAGCAAAGGAGAGGAACTGACGGGAGGAGGAGCTGGTTGACGATCTGAACGGATCCATCTTCAGCGAGCTTGAGAGAAGACATCATCGTGGGAGCAGTGGTGGCCATGATGAGAGAACTAGAAAAGGTGGTGGAGGGAGAAGGTGAGGGTTGAAGGGGAGGAGGGAAGGAGTCGAAAATGGCGAGCTCGACCTTTCGGCCTTTCTCTGAGCACGTTCTGCTCGAACGAGGCGTCAACTTTTCCTACTAGATTCTTAGGATTCTAGTAACCTTGGGTGTCAAACTTCTCAGGTCGAAAATTGAACTTGAAGAAAATCTAACAAACGACGAGCCGGAAACGGTTCAAGCTTGCAGCGTTCGTCGGCTCAACAACCGCTTCGGCCTCTCCTTCTTCTCTCCCTCAACGTCAACCTCCCTCACCGCCCTCCTCTTTCTCTTTGGCCCTTCTCGATACCTCGAATGGCTGCCCAGGAGTCGAGCTCGAGTCAGGTCCCTCTGCCATCTGCTCAGGTGCTGCAGGACAAACCACTCGTGAGTCCTCTCCGCTGAAAAGAGAAGGAAACGTCGAGCTCGTCCCTTTCCCTTCTTCTCACGCGTTCACTCACTCTGTCCTTGTGCTGCTTCTCATTCTCCTACAGTTTGCAGATCCCGAATCTCTCTCCTCCTCTCGCTCTCCAACTCCTCAACCTTCCAAAGCGATCCCCATCCCCATCCCCATCCCTCACCCAGCAAACAAACATCTTCAACTCGACCTTCCCGCTCCTCCCTCGCCTACCTTCGCTCCCTCAACCTCGTTAGGAACTCTTCGAAGCGCATCCTCTCACTCCCAGTCCCTCAACAACACTGTCAACCCCTCCCCAGCTCCCTCTCTCAAGCCTTCAAAGAGCCAGTCCTCCAAAGCAGGAAGGAAACGAAGCAAATCGACGGCCACAACCTCGTCGGTCAACTCGTCAGGACGGCCCGTCGCTCGATACCCTGCTCTTCCACCTACGAGTCCCGTCGATGGAGCAGGTCATAAGAACTTCGAAGCCTTGTTCTCATTGGACAGGCAGCCGACTCGACTGCCGGAAGGTCAAGGAGTCGGTTGGGCTGGAGGACCGATGAGCTTTCAGGACGGAGGAGTCGAAATGGAGCAGGTCGTGCCGAAGGAGAAGATGATAGAGGGTTTGAACGAGCAGGCCAGCTTAGCTGCTATGCGCAGAATGAGTGGAGAAGGTCGTGAGTCTACCAAGCATCCCTTTGACGACGGATCCGAGAGCGAGGCTCATCTCTCCAGTTTCCTTCTTCTTCTTCGCTCGCTTTTCTGTGCTTTAGCTTTGTAAGTCCACCTTCCTCCAGTCTTCCGTTTCTAGACGACCACGAGCTGACTTTTCTTGATATCTCCCTTCCTTCTTCCAGAGATGGTGAGCCTACCGTTCAACGCGTGTCAAGTCGACCTTTTCTGACGCGTCTTCGTTCTCCCTCCTAGCCTATCTCCCTCAATCAGGACCCAACGCCTTCTCCACTCAAGCTTACCGGCGTCACCCTGGAATGGTCTTCGATCCTACATCAGCAGCAGCCATCGCCGAAAAGGAGGAAAACTCTCGAATCGCTGGTAAGACGGGTCTTGGGTGGGCGGTTTGCGTCTCGGGAGTGTGTTTGTTCGGGTTCACAGGTGAGCCAGGCCCTCTCATGTGTCTCCTTCGACTCGACCCATCTAACGTTTTCTTTGTGCTTTTCACGTAGACTGCTGTTGCTGCTGCTAAGGCCGAGCGCTCGTTCTTCTTTCTCTTCTTTCTCCTCCCTTCCCCCTTTGTTTTCGTTTCTCTCGACACTGTTTCTCTCGACACTGTTTCTCTCGACCCTGCTATCTCCCTCGCTTTGCTTAACGTACCTTACGACCCTTTTATGTTCTGCATCGTCCGTCTTGCTAGGCATCTATCCTATTTAATCGTTTCGTTGACCGCTTTCTTCGCGACTCGACTCGCTCACCGTCCGTCCGAATCTCTGAGCAGCTCCCGCTCCCTTCCTCAAAGAAGGGTCCTGGCTTTTTTCAAGGAGAGAACTACCCTCTACCTTCATCTCGATGAGCTTCATCCCAGAACCACAGATAAATCCTATCGAACCGCCCTTCTGAACGAACGGTCGCCATGGAAATCAAACCGAAAGGCGTGACTTCAAGAGTTCGTTTCCTTCTCGTTCCTTGACCTCACACGCCCACCATTGCCTCCCTACGGCTCTCCCAAACACTTAAACACCTAACACCTACTACCGGAAGAATGTCTTACGGAACCAGGCTCATCGGAGTGAGTCCTTTTTTTTGCTTTGGTTCCCCTTGCAGGAAGGGCTGGAGCTCATCGCTTCCTCCTTCTTTTTCTTGCTTCCTTTCAAAGGCCCCCAACACCCTCGGTTCGTTGTTCTTTTTCGCTCTTTCTTGACACTGGGCTCGAAGCTGAACTCCCTTTCGTCTCCCTCAGACCACCGAGTCTTCATCGAGAAGGACGGACAGGTCGTTTCTCCTTTCCAGTTGGTCCTTCTTTCCTCTCCCCTTCCCTCCTTCCCCATCTCCTGACTTCAGCCGCTGACCTTCCCTTTCCTCCTCCTTCCTTCCTTCCTTCCTTCCTTCTTTACAGTGACATCCCTCTCTTCGCTGACGAGGGAAAGACTGTTCTCAACTTTGTCGTCGAGGTTCCTCGATGGACCAACGTTCGTTCCCTCTCCTCCTTCCCTCTCCTCCATCTCGGCCGACCTCAACGCTCACACTTCTCCTTCTCGTCCACTTCTTCTCGTTCTTTCTTCGCTCCATGTAGGCCAAGATGGAGATCTCCAAGGAGGAGGCCTACAACCCCATCAAGCAGGACATCAAGAAGGTGAGTTTTTCAATCTCATCTACCGACTTCTTCCGCCAACTCATTTCGCCTTCTTCCCCTCTTTCTTTCCTACCTCTTTTCTGCTTCTAGGGCAAGCTGAGATTCGTTCGAAACTGCTTCCCTCACCACGGATACATCTGGAACTACGGTGAATCTTCGTTTCACCCTTGAGATGGGACTGCTCCCTTTCGAACGAAGCTGAGCTGATGAGCTTGCTCCCTCCCTTCCCTTTCCCTCCCTCCTCTCCAGGTGCCTTCCCCCAGGTTCGTCGACTCTCCTCTCGCTCTCGCTCAAGATCTTGAAGCTCACCTTTTTCCTCCTTCGATTATTATCTACAGACTTGGGAGGACCCTACCCAGATTCACCCCGAGACCAAGGCCGCTGGAGACAACGACCCTCTCGACGTCTGTGAGATCGGAGAGCAGGTCGGATACGTTGGACAGGTCAAGCAGGTCAAGGTTCTCGGTATCATGTGCGTGCAGTATCTTACTCCACTTCTCATATAGCCGTTCGCTGACCGAGATCATCTGTTCCTGCTTTGAATCTACAGGGCTCTCCTCGACGAGGGTGAGACTGATTGGAAGATCATCGTCGTCGACGTCAACGATCCCCTCGCCTCCAAGCTTAACGACGTCGAGGACGTCGAGAGGCACCTTCCTGGACTTATCCGAGCAACCAACGAGTGGTTCCGAATCTACAAGGTGCGCTTTTGTCTCGTTCTTTCGCGTCGCGAGGGCTGAACGAGTCGGCCTCTTCCTTCGCCGTCTTCTCGGAGCTGATCTTTACATATTTGCTCTTCTTCTGGCTACAGATCCCTGATGGAAAGCCCGAGGTTTGTTCTCTTTGCATTTACACGCGATCGTCTACTCGTTCAACCGAAATCTGACCTGGTCTCGTTCTTTCTCCTTTCTTCAGAACGTCTTCGCCTTCTCCGGAGAGGCCAAGTCCAAGAAGTACGCCGTCGAGATCATCCACGAGTGCCACGAGGCCTGGAGGAGGCTCATCTCTGGAGAGTCGCCCGCTAAGACCAAGGACTACGATCTCTGCATGTTCGTCTCGTCTTCGCCGTCTCGTCTCCCTCGATACTTCTCCTCTCCTCTCCCTCACTGACTTTCACTCTTCGTTCGTTCTCATGCTCTGCAGTGCCAACCAGTCGGTCGAGTCTTCTCCTGGATACACCACCGTCGTCAACGCCCCCGCCGACTCCAGGAAGCCCGCTGCTCCCATTGATGCTTCGAGTACGTCCTCGTTTTTTCCGACGACCTCGAGTCTCTCGTCACTGACTGCCGCCTCCTGTTTGCCTTTCAGTTTCCAAGTCGTTCTTCATCTCCTCCGCTGCCGTTTGAAGCTTAACAACGGCAAAGTTGTGATGATAGTTTTCTGCTTTTCTGGCTCTTGATTTGAATGACGTGTCGGATTGACTTTTGGCGGTGGTCGCGCTCGAGCTCGAGAGGAGGAAGGACAGCGCAAGAGCCCACTGAGTTGCCTCTCCTAAATGAACAGGCTGTACGCCATACACTCAAAAGGTGTCGAAAGCACGGTTGACTCGAAGAATCCAAACCCGCAGCGAAACGAGGGAAGAGGGGAAAGAAAGGGTCGGGAGGCGAGGAGGTGAGAGTTGTCCTCGAACCATCTCCTTCTCCTCCCTCTCCTTCTTGCTCCTCTCCTCCTCTCCCTTGTCTTCCCTTTGCCCAGATACTTCTAGTTTTAGTCAGTCAAAACCTCGACTCTGCGCGTGCGCACAGCAAGACCTTCAGGTGAGTTGTGTATACGACCTCGTGCTGAGAAATCGAAGAGCAACGAAGAGCGAGCTGACATCTCTCGACTTCCGTTTGGTTTCTTTCTCTTCCCTTCCCTTCTCCTCTCCGCTTTCAGGTCAACGACTCCCTTACAAGCTCACTAGAGTCTCTCTTCCCTTGTCTTTCTCGCACCACTCCCCATAATACTTTGACCTTTGAAACCCCGTGAGTCCATCGAGAAGCCGTCGCCAAAAGATGGGGAAAGGGAGGAGCGAGGGAGGACGACGTTTCTGCTTGGTTCGGTCCAGCGACACGCCCCTGAGCAAGTTTTCTGACATACTTTCACTTTCTGACTCTCTACAGAACACCCGAAGCTCCCTCTCTCCTCTTTCGTCCCTCACTTGTTGGACATGACCCTGAATCCGACCAACGAACCCATCAAGGGGAAGACTCCTCCTCCTTTGGCTCCTAGCGCTCTCTTCGCAAAGAGGTAAGCTCAAATTTTCACACTGTGCTACTCGCAGGCTTCCTAACAGTAGAATAGAGGGGTCGAGAGCGTTGAAACTGGACGTAGACTTCGACTGGAGGCGAACGCACGGAGCTGACGACCTTCCCTTCGCTGCCCTCTCCGACCCTCCCTTCTTCTTCATCTCGCTCTCGTTTTCACAGAGCTCGAGAACTTCAAAGCGAGGCCCAACCTCAGCTTGCACCCTACCGACCTCCAGCACTTCGAGGGAACTCGTCTTCCTCTTCGATCTCGCAGGCCGAGAGCGACGAAGGAGGAGAAGGAGGTACGAGCTCGTCGTACGGCAGCGGTTTCCGTAGGGCGAGAGCTGGGTGAGTCGAAACGAGGATCTTCCCTGTTCACTCGCTGCGATAACAGGGTTCCCTCGTCAACCTGTAACTGACCGTCTTGTCTGTTCCGGGCCATCTTCCCCTCCTTTCAGTACTCTACCCTCGAACCTCGCCTTCGTCGCTTCGAAATACGCTGCTCCCTCCTCCTCTCTCTCCAACTCCACCACTCCCAACTCCGCTCAACAGTCCAACACCAGCAGCAGTAGCACTCCAACGGCAGCTTCCTCCGGAAACCTCACTCCAGCTCTTCGTCAAGTCCTCGCCAGCTCGAACGGACGAAACAGATCGGGGTCCCTGACCCTCCCAGCCCAAGGTCTCTCGAACGCGGCCTTCGGAAACGGCGTGTTTGGGATGTCGAACGCCTGGCTCTCCAGCAACAAATCTCCTCTCAGGTACGAGGAGATGAGCCCTAGTCCGTCGAACGACTCGATGGCAGGAGAGGATCACTCGACTCGAGTTCTCGACTACCTGGGACTCGCCGAACCCGCGACGGCCCACTCCTTCATCCCAGCTACTCTCAGCGAGCTTCGAGCTCAGGCTCAGGCTCAGATCTCGATCTCCAGGAGTCGAGCCAGCACGGTCTCAAACCCTTACCGAGGGACGAGGAGCGCTCTCTCGGGAGCTTTCCTTCCAGGATCGTCGTCGTACGCGGAGGATCTCGTCGACGAGGAGCAGCTTCAGCATCAGACGAACGGATACGATCCCTCGATGGACTACTCATCAGCAGCAGCAGCGAACACCTACCTCGTCCCTTCGTCGCTCAGTCATCTCCCCAACTCGTTCAAGAACTCGACCCATCTCCATCCCAACAACCTCAACAGACCCAGAGCTACGAGCGTCGGGAACCTTCTCGACTCTCCCACCAACAGGAGGACTTCCCCAGTAACTCGACACGAGCAGCAGCACCAGTACGAGTCGACGGATCCCTACGCCAACCAGCCAAACCCCAACGTCGGTCTCGCTCCCGTCCTCAAGCGTCCCACCGGAACCTTCCTCGAACGACCTCACTCGGAGCTCGATCTCGCTCATCTTCATCACGAGAACAACGGTCAACAACAACGCTTCAACAACAACGGAAACAACCACTCGACGTCCAACACTCCTCGAGCTCACACTCCCGAAGTCGGACTCGGACTCCAAGCTCCTCCTCAGGCTCCTCCTTACCAGCAACAGCAGCAGCAGCAACAACAGCAGCAGTCCCTCCCTGGAGCTCAGATCCCTACTCGAAGTCTTTGGCTCGGAAACCTCGACCCCGAGATCACGACGTCCGAGTTGATGCACATCTTCCACACCTACGGAGCCATCGAGTCCCTTCGTCTCCTCCCCGACAAGGAGTGCGGATTCGTCAACTTCGTCGTCAAGGAGGATGCCATTCGAGCGATGGAGGACGTCAGGAATCGATTGGGAGGAAGGATCTCTGCGACCGGAGGAGGAGGACCCGTTCGGGTTGGTTTCGGAAAGATCGATAGCGTTCCCTTGGGACCTGGAGAAGCCCCTCAGATCGTCGGAGGACCTGCTGGAGGTGTTGGAGGAGCGTTCGCTGGACCTGGAGGACCTGGATCGGAGAGTCAGACGTCGCCGACAAGAGCACTTTGGGTGGGATCGATCCCTAGTTCGACGACGCCAGCGAGGCTGCTCACGATCTTCTCGGTGTACGGACCTGTGGAGAGTGTGAGGGTTTTGACGCACAAAAACTGTGGATTCGTGGGTGTTCCTTCTCATTTTTTCTTCTGCTCGTCGCGTCGATCAAAGCTGACTTTCCATCCCTTCCCTCTCTTTCTTCGCAGGTCAACTTCGAACGTCTCGATTCCGCCACCGTCGCTCGAAAGGCTCTCAACGGATGGGACATTCTCGGCCCTGAAGTCGGTGCTATTCGAATCGGATTGTGAGTCTTCGTTTCGTTTCCTCTTCGATGGAACGCGTCTCGACCTCGTCTGACTCGATCTCGTTTCCTTCTTCCTCAGCGCTCGAGTCCCCAGCAAGACCGCCCCTAACGGAGTCCCTTTCGAAGCCTCTGGGATGCCTGGAATCGCCGATCTCTCCGTCGGAGCCTCGATTCACGCTCTTCGACAGATCAAGGGCGTCTCAGACGTCCCTGCCGACCAACAAGTCCTCGGAGGTTCAATCGAAGACTACAGGAGCAACCTCGTTATCGATCTCATTGGAGCTGGAGAACACAAGCTGGTTACATCGAGCGAAGCTGCTCCTACTGGTCCTGCTCCTTGGGTCGCCTCGGTTTCGGACCAGCAGGTTCGTTTCCTTCGACGCGTTTTGTCTCTCTTCGTCTCCTTCTTCTCGTACTGACCTTCGTCTTCTCTGGTTTCAACAGATGATTATGCGAATCCTCAGTGGAGGAGGGAACGATCCTCAGACCGAAGCCGATGTTCAGTCCGTCGCTGGTGAGTTGGAACCGAATCCGACGAGCCGAGTTCGAACCCGATGCTGACTCTCCTCCCCTTTCCTCGTCTCGTCCTTACAGAATTCGCCACCCCTGCGACCTACTACACCGCCATCCCTCTCATCAACGATCGAACTCTCAACCGAAGATTCGACGCTGCCAAGCTCAGGGAGATCAAAAAGAGACTCGAGAACCCTGCATGCAGCATCGAGGACTTTGACGAAGTTGCCAACGAAGTCATGGACGACGCTGTGGATCTTTCGAGCGACCGTGAGTTCCTATCTACCGTACTTCTTCATTTGCGGAGAAGCTTACATATCTTCCTTCTTCAGACATCGGAAACACCGTCATCCAGAAGGTTTACGAGAAATGCTCTCCTGCTCTCAAGCTCATGCTCCTCGAACGAATTGCTCCTCACCTCGCTGCCATCGGATGCCACAAGAACGGAACTTGGGCTGCTCAGAAGGTTTGTCCCTTTCCTTTCGCCTGCTTCGACCAGAGATGCTGACTCGACCTTCGTCCCCTTCAGATCATCGACTGCTCGACGACTCCGGAAGAGATCGCCATCATCGCTCAGAGTCTTCGACCATATACTCCTCCTCTGCTAC
The DNA here is from genome assembly GCF_051309035.1 of Mrakia frigida. Classification (NCBI taxonomy): domain Eukaryota; kingdom Fungi; phylum Basidiomycota; class Tremellomycetes; order Cystofilobasidiales; family Mrakiaceae; genus Mrakia; species Mrakia frigida. Next base: position 803,713 of record NW_027481275.1, read on the forward strand.
TCGACTCGTTTGGAAACTACGTCGGTACGTATTGCAGTCTTGGTGCCGTGAACGACGAGCTAACGATCTCTTCGACCTGTCGTTCAACCAGTCTCGATCTGCATGCGATTCCTCGCTCCTGCCAACGACTGTGAGTCTTTCTCACTCTCTTCTCCCACAATATATTCTCGTACTGATCATGATTTCACTTCATTCGTCCAGTCATCTTCGACGCGATCTGCGACCGGCTTTGGGAGGTCGCTCAGGGAAGGTGAGTCGAACTCCTCCTCTTTCGTCTCGTCTTTCGAGCGCTGAACAGCTTTTCCTTCTTCTCAGGTTTGGAGCTCGAAGTCTCAGGACATGCTTGGAGAGCCTTCATACTACTGCGAGGCAGAAGGTTCGTTCTTTCTCCTCTCGTCTCCTCGAGAACTACTCCGACTGACGTCGTGTCCCTTCTCTCTCACAGAAACGCGTCGCCGTCGCTGTCGTTCTCAACTCGATTCCTCTGGCGACGTCGCCTAACGGAGCTCTTCTCGTCACTTGGCTTGTGGTTCGTTCTTCTTCGCTCTAGTTGGACAGCAGAGCTTCGCTGACTTTGGCTCTCGGTTCCTCTCCTTGCAGGATTCGTCGAGTCTCCCTGGACGATTCAGACTTCTCGCTCCTCGATTTGCTCCCCATCTCGCCCATCTCTGCACTCACAAGCTTGCCTCGACTGCTGTGCTTCGAATCATCAACCAACGGTCTGATCTCGATGGTGAGTAGAGCCTCGAAACCTCGGACGAGTCGACGAGTCGAGAAACGAAGCTGACCTGCCCTTCTTCTCTTCCTCTTCAGCTTCTCGACTCATCTTGAACAAGATCTTCGCCTCTCCCAACGATCAGGTTCTCATCGATATCCTCGGAGATCGTGAGTCTCTCGTCTCTCTTCGAAATTCTGCATCTCGAGCCCACTCTAATCTCTCTCGAGCTCGTTCTTCTTCCAGAAATCCACGGAGTCAACGTGATCCAGAAGATCGTCACCTCGACTGCTCTCGATGCTGCCGAAAAGGCTCCCCTGATCGAGGCTACCAAGAAGGTCCTCCTTCACCTCCAGGTCTCTGCCAGTCAGTCGTACCGAAGGTTGCTCGAGGTGAGTGAAGACCCGTCTTTTTTGACATTCGATCTTCTTTCCTCATCAACTGACCTTCCCTCTCCTTCTTTAACTCCCCAGGACGTCGGACTACCTCACGTCGCGCCTCCTCCTACAGCAGCTCCCTCGTCGTTCCCAGCCGGAGGAGGTTTCGTTGGAGGAAGGCAGCAGAACCAAGGAGCTCGATACGCTCCCGCCTACCCTTCCTACGCTCTCAACCTCCCGATGACCTACGACCCTTCGATGATGATGGGCATGTCGAACCTCTCGGTCAACAACTCGTGGTCTCCCAACCTCGCTCCTCTCGTTATCGGAGCAGGAGGTCAGCCTTCGTTCGGTCAAGCGATGGGAGTTCCAGCGGATCAGTACGGACACAGCACTCCTCCTACGTTCTCTCCCACCTCAGATCCTTTCAACCCTTTCGCTGTGAGTTATCAACCTTTTCTCGAGACCGAAGAGCAGTGAGAAGCGAGTCCCTAACGTCGTTTCATCTTCTCTTTCCTCCAGAGTCCTCCTCGAGCCCAAACCCAACTTCCTCCAGGCAACTTCCGACGACCCAGCGGTCGAGGAAGCGATAAGAGCACCAACGGGAGCGGTCAGAGCACTCCTCAGCAAGGTCAGGCGTCTGCTTTCGAACCTCAACCGTGGCAAAGAAGGCAGGACCATCTCGTGAGTTTACGATCTTTCTCGTTCTCGTGCGCGTCCGAGATCTCCTCGCTGACTCTCGTTCTCGTCCCGCCTTCAGCAGTACGGAATGCAGGCTCAGATGGAGTACGCTGGTGGCTTTGCTGGTCAGCCTTGATGGCTTCCTTCCTTCTCATCTCAATAAACCACATCTCTTTCCCTCCTCTTTTCTTTCTCGTCGTCGTGGTCTGTTTTCTACGTCCCGCTCTCGCCTCGCCTCGCTCTTGCTTTTCGTTTTGCTTGATCTCTCTCCTCCCTTGTAGAACGGACACGTCTTTTCCTCTTTGTTCTTTTGCTTGAATCTCTCTCCATCCCCCATTGTGTTACTAGCAGTTTTTTCTCCCTCGTTTGCATCTGTTTCTTTTGAATCCAGCTTCCCGCGTCCCATCGTGCGACCGCTCCCTCTCCTCTTCTTCTTCTTTCTTTTGCTTTGCTGCCTTCCCAAAGAAATCCTCGTTTGCCACCTTCATTTTGGTTCGTCTCTCCTTTCTTTCCTCTGTCCCATAAAACTCCTTGGGTTAAAACCTTCCCACTCTGAAATGCGAATCGACGGCCGCAGCGGGTCTCGAAGAGGGAGCTGAGGAGGAGGGGAGGCGGAGGAGGTCTCTCTCAACGTCCACCTTTCCTCCGACCTTCTAGACTCTCCATCCACCCCGCTCCCACCCCTCACCCCGTTAGTAACCATCTTGTACCAACTCTCGAGGAATACGGATCTTTCCCAGCTGGATATAGAGACGGAGGAAGGGAGGGAGAAGGAGGAACCGAGCGTTGTTGTCTGGCCCTCGAGTCAGGCGACGTCCGTCCATCGCTCTTTCTACCTCTTTGCGACCTCGTAGAGAGATGCAAGGGGTATTCAGATATAGAGGGAGGTCGTAGCTATCGGATGATGGGCTTTAGGGTGTAGAAAGAGGTGTCTGTGGTCTGTAGATTTGGGATTCTAGACTGACGTTCGCTCCTCTTTCGTTCAATCGCCCATGCTCCTCCTCCTCTCCTCCTTCCCCTCCTTCGTCTCTCCATCTCCTCGAACCAACCTCCCTTCTCTATCCTGTCTCTCAGTCTCTTATACATATGCAGACCATCAAATGTGTACGTTCTCTCTCTTCTTCTTTCTCTGTTTGCGCTTCTGTTCTCCAACTGACCCGCCTCCTTCCCATCCTTCCTCTCTCTCACGTTCAACAGGTCGTCGTCAGTATCCTCAACTCTCCCTCTGTCGATTCTACCTATCTCTCGTTCACTTACGCTCTCCCTTCTTCTCGCTCTTCTTACATAGGTCGGTGACGGAGCTGTCGGAAAGGTGAGTCTTTGCTCGACCTCGAGAGAAGGAGCGTGCAAGCTGATCGCTCAACCTGTCCTTCACTTCCTCCCTTCCCATCAGACCTGTCTGTTGATCTCCTACACTACCAACGTTCGTTCACCGCTTATCTAATCCGTACATCACACCAACCGTAGCTGACTTTTCCCTTCCATGCCTCTCTCGTCTTTACAGAAAGTTAGCACCTCTTTCGAACCCCTCCTCTCCCCTCCTCTCCCTCCTTCCGCCCCCTGTGCTCGCGAACCCCTCGACAGACGATCCTGATCCCATCCTACGCTTCCCTTGCCGTCTTCTTCTCTAGTTCCCAAGCGAATACGTCCCTACGGTTTTCGACAACTGTGAGTAACGCAGCGCCTTGAGATCTGAAGAGAAAGAGAGCTCGAAGCTGAACCCTCCTTCCGGTGTTTCCCCTCCTTCCTCCTTCCCTCAGACGCGGTCACGGTCATGATTGGAGAGGATCCTTACACCCTCGGACTGTTCGATACTGCCGGTTCGTTCATAGTTACGTTGTTTAATCTGTTGCACTGAGCTCGTCGCTGAAATCGACCTCCGTTCTCGTTCGCTTCTCCAGGTCAGGAGGATTACGACCGACTTCGACCCCTTTCCTATCCTCAAACCGACGGTGAGCCCTCTCTCTCCCTTCCAACCGATCACATCCTTTACCCTCCCTTCACTTTGGTCCCGAACTCCTCTTCCTTCGAAGCTGACTCGTCCTCGTTCCCTCTCCCTTCCCTCCAGTCTTCCTCGTCTGCTTCTCCGTCACCTCGCCAGCGTCGTTCGAGAACGTCAAGGAGAAATGGTTCCCAGAGGTTCATCACCACTGCCCGGGAGTCCCCTGCCTCATTGTAGGAACCCAGGTCGATCTTCGGGACGACCCCGCCGTCCAGGAGAAGCTCGCCAAACAGAAGCAGCGACCCGTTCAGCACGACGCTGGAGAGAAGCTCGCGAGGGAGTTGGGAGCCGTGAAGTATGTGGAGTGCTCGGCGTTGACGCAGAAGGGGTTGAAGAACGTGTTTGACGAGGTGAGTTGGTTGGATTTGGGTTGAGAAGGAGGGAGGAAGGGAAGGGAGGGAGATGCGTTTGGACCGTCGAGTCGAGTCGGTTTCGGAGAGTGGTAGCTGATCCCTTTTCGTTCCGTTCTTTCTCCATACAGGCCATCGTCGCTGCCCTGGAGCCACCCGTGGTCAAGAAGAAGTACGTTCTCCGTCTCTCTTTTCTCCTCCTCCCCTTCGCGTCTCCCTCGAGCTCGAACTGACCCACCCTCCTTCCTTCCCTCCTCCTCATTTGATTTCGCACCTCCCAGGAAGGGATGCACAATTCTTTAAATAGAGAGATCAAAACCTGCCTACCTACCTACCCATCCACCTCCTCCTTTACCATCGTCTAGACTTTCCGTCCCTCCCGTTCCTTCGCACTCTCTCCCTCCCACCCACACGCGTCTCGCACCCACACCTACGACCGACCTCCCACCTCTGTACTACTCTTTCGCCCACCTTCCTTCGGAAACACTCCCATCCCACCCAGACTTTTTTTTTCCCCTTTCGAAGTAAGTATCTCCCGACGCGTTGCTCTTCTTTTGCCCTCTTCGAGGTTTACCTAACTCTTCATTACAATTTACGTTATTCTCCGTTTCGCCTCTTCTTCTACTCTTTTTTTGGCTCCCCAGGTTTTTCTCTTCTCCTCTCTCTCTCTCTCTCTCACGCTTGTCGTTCTCGGTCTAGGTTTTTCTCGGTTTCTTTCTTGCCAAGTTGCTTTTGCGTTTCTCTCTCTCTCTCTTTTCTCAAGCTGAAGGAGGAGAGGTTGAAGGAGGGTGGAGTATTTTGAATCTTTGAACTGAACTGGTTGGAAGTGCGGAGGGGAGAAAGAAAAGAGGGAGAGGGAGCGAGCGAGCGAGACGACGAAGTGGTAGATAGGCTGGAAGGCGGGGTAGAACCGTCGAACGAGAGTAGACTCCTTCTCTGCTGGGAAAGTCCCGAATAGGGTCTTGATAGCGTTGCTCTGGACGGGACGAAGAGACTCAGAACTGAACATCGAAGAGGTTTCGTCGACGCGTCGCCTGGCCTGGATGGACCGCCCTCGTTCCTCGCTTCTTTCTCTCGTTCTGAGTCCCAGAGGTTCAGATACTAGATGACGGCAGACGAGAATTATGGTCCTTCCAAAAATGGTTCAAAAATCAAAACGAAAAATTGGAAGATCGAGCGTCATTCGATCTCAAGCGGGCGAAGGAAGAACGAGAGTTCCACCGACGCACTCTCCCTCCCTCCCAACCACTTCAGTCTCACCTTCCTCTTTTTTGTCCCATCCATCTACACACCCACGCCCTCCCTCCGAAATGGCTTCACCACCTCCGAACGACCGGAAACCGCTCCTCCCAACGCACGTCAACTCGACCCACCGTCTCTCCTCCCCTCGAATCTCCTTCCCCTCCTCCTCCTCCTCCAACCCGGCCGACGCTTCGTCCTCAGGAGATCAGCACCTCGCTCCATGGACGGATTCTCGTACGGATCTGGAGAACAGACCTGGGATCCCGAAACTTACGAGGGAGGTGAGGAAGACCGAGTTCGAATCGATGAAAGAAGGAAGGGGAAGGGACGAAACGAAGCTCACCAAAACATCTCTGCGAACCTTTGTTTCCGACCCCAGTGCTTCTGGAGCGAGTTCAAATGCTACGGGAAATGGGTCTTGCTCATAGGGACCATCAACGGGATCTTGATAGGCGTGGGACTTTGGGTTTATTTCTCGCAGCTTCATCGTCAACGTCCTTAGAGACTCGACTCGTTCGGTTCCCTCCTCTAGCTCGCTCTTCTACGACCCTTTCTTTTCAATTGATGACTTTGACGATCCTCTTTCGAATCAGTCAAGGGAAAGGAACAATGTTCAGATATCTGCATTCCCGATCCTCTGCCTCATCTTGACCGCTCTCTTCGCCTTCTCCTGCTTCTCCCACTCGTCCCTCGCTCTCTTCTCGACCGCTCTCCGTTCCTTCTCCTCGTTCTCTCGCTCCTGACTTTCGATCCGAAGCTGTTCGAGTTGATCACGGAGGGTTTGGGAGATTCCGAGGGGGAGGATTGGGTCTCTCCAACGAGCCTGCGTTTGGAACGACGAGACGAGATGGAGATCGAGTCAGTTCAGCTCTTCTCGACGCCCCTGCCAGCTTCGTCTTCTAGCGAAGAAGCAAAAAAGCAGTCTCCCTTCGATCTGCTCCATCTCAAAACGAAGAGAATTCAACTCACCAGCACCCTCGACGCGTCCGAATCCTGAACCAGCGACCCATCCTCCGCTATCTTCCCCGAATTAGCCCTTCCAGCCTCCGATCCCAACCTCAGATCGTTGCTCCCCCTCTCCGCACTCTTCCTCGTCAACGCTCTCGTCTTGACATGATCCAACTTCGTCACAGCGTCCACGTTCGTCTGCTGGTTCAACGTCTTCGACTGGTTCACGTCCCCCGCTGAATCCAACACCTCCAACCCCCACTCGGGTCTCACCACACAGAGGAACCTCCCTAGATCCTGCTCCAGGACTTGGACGTCGATGTGGAACTGCTGAGCGAGAGCTTGGACTTCAGGGCCGGAGCGAGCGTGATGGCGACGGTAGAGGAGGTCGACGAGTTCCGAGGAGGTGAGCCGGTTTTGGAGTTGATCTGGGGTGGGGATGGGATCTAGACCGGTCACGGTTGGGAAGGAGATCCGGTCGGTGGCTCGGGAATGGAAGAGAGGAGTGTACGGGGAGGAGTCGGCCTGTGGGAGGAGAGGGAGAGGGAGGAGATGGGAGAGTGTGAGCTTTGACCTTTCCGTTCCGTCCTTAGAGAACTCACTGGAGGAGCTTCGTACGCCCGATTTATAGGGATCTCGACCTGACCGATCTTGGAGAGGTGAGAAAGAAGAGTCGGATCCGAGCCGTCTCGTTGGATCTCTAGAAGAGGAGGACGAAGAGGAACCAGTCAGCTTCGACGAGTTGGAACAAAGAACCATCTCTTCGGAAGAACGACTGACCTTCCGTCTTGCTTTCGCTGGCCCCATGCTGAGTCGAAGAAGAAGAGCTAGAATTTGGGTTGGTTGGAGGATTCTGAGATCTCGAGGAGGGATTGGAGGAAGGAGGAGGAGGAGGAGTGGGGCGAGAGGACGGGGAAGGGAAGGAGATCGGGGGAGGTGGAAAGTTGACCGATCCTGAGGATGGTAGAGGGCTTTTAGGGAAAGACCTCGAAGCTCCTTTGGCGGCTTTAGAGGTTGATGAACCCATAGAGAAAGAGAAAAGTGACGATGAACGATGTTGGACGTTGGGAGGGAGGTCGGAACGAAGGCGACCTTGCGAGCTCAACCTCGCCCTCTCTCCTCTTTCCTCTCCGATTCGAAAGCGATCATCTTTTCGTTCTCCTCCGACCGCCATCATCCTTTTTTTGGCCTCTTTTCTCTCTCTAACAATTCAGTCATCTCCGCCCTCTCAGAATCCAGAAGCGATGACCGAAACTCAGAACAAGGTGAGCTCTGGCAGAGGACGGTTTGGAGGGCTCGAAGCTCATCATCTCCTCTCCTCAGATGTCATACGTTCGCCTTGGAAACTCAGGGTTGAAGGTCTCAAAGATCATCCTGTGAGTAAATATCTCTTCCTTTTTGCTCTGGAATGTAGCTGAATATCTCTCGATTGAAACAGAGGAACGATGAGTGCGACCATCTCACGACGCTCTTCTCCGTCGACACTCGAACAAGGAGTTTACTGTACTGACTTTTCTCGCTTCCTTTCCTCGTTCGTTCTTTAGCTTACGGTGATCCTCGATGGCAGGGATGGGTCTTGGACGAAGAGGCTTCCGTGAGCCTAAGTCCTCAGCAAGCCTCTCGAACGATTGAAGCTCACCGTTCCCTCCCCTCTCAGCTTCCTCACTTCAAACTCGCCTGGGACAAGGGAGTCAACAACTTCGACTCAGATCCAATTTACAGCAACGGAGCGTCCGAGATCATCGTAGGAAAGGCCATCAAGAAGTACAACATCCCTCGAGAATCTCGGAGTCGAGCAGTTCCCTAACCAGCACGGACTCTCGAGGTGAGTATCCGTATCCGGTGTAAAGCTTCAACTTGAGGGATTAGCTGAACCCTCGCGTCCCCTCGAACAGGAAGAACCTCTTCTCTTCCGTCGACGCGTCTCTCGCTCGTCTTCAGCTCGATTACATCGACGTCCTTCAGGTTAGTTCGTTTTCTTCGATCTTTCTCGAGAAGCTGTAGAGACCGATTCAGTGGTCTGTTCCAGAGGAATCTACCAGCATCGAACGAAACCACAACGAATCCCCATCACCTTCGCTGACTCGTTTCCTCCTCCTTTCTCGTCCAAAGTGTCATCGATTTGACTATGAGACTCCCATCGAGGAGACGATGCAAGCCCTTCATGATATTGTTCAGACAGGAAAAGTTCGATATATCGGAATGAGCTCGTGAGTCGCCCACAAAAACATCGACGCGCCCCTTCTCCTCCTTTTCCTCGCTGAACCGTTTCTCCCTTTGCAGTTGCTTCGCCTACCAGTTCCATGCGATGCAAAACTATGCTATCAACAACAAGCTCACTCCTTTCATCTCGATGCAGAACTGTGAGCAGAACGCTTTTTGGTCGCGTCGAAAACGAGTTTCGCATCTTGACTGACGCGCCTTTCCGTTCCTTCCTCCCAACGCAGATCACAACGCCATCTACCGAGAGGAGGAGAGAGAGGTCTTCCCTACTTGCAAGCACTTCGGCATGGGAATCATCCCTTGGTCGCCCATTGCAAGGGTGAGTACGGCTTCATCGACAAGTCAAGATCGACTTGAAGGGCGCCCCTCTCGTTGCTCAACTTTCTTCTTGCCCCCGCTATCTAAACCACAGGGTGCCTTGGCTAGGCCTGTTGCAAGCGAGGCGACGATGAGATCGGAGAAAGACCCGTTCGTTTGCTTGTCTCTCTCTTTTTTTCGCTCTCGAGCCCAAGCTGTCCTGACTCCTTCGTTCTTGCTGGTCTACAGCAACTACAAGGGAAGAGGTCTCGATCGACCTGACGACTCGGAGAAGGAGATCATCAACAGGTGCGTCGAACCTTCGCCGCGTCGGTTTCCTTTCTCTCTCACGGCGTCCTGACGTGCTTCCCCTCCTTCTTCTCATAGAGTCGAAGCCATCGCCAAGAAACGAGGCATCTCTATGGCTCAAGTTGCTACAGCTTGGTCCATTGCGTGAGACCTCGCTTCCTCTGATCTTTTCCACCGGGCGTCTTCTCGTCGCGATCGGCAGACTGACTCGAAGCCTCTTTCGTTCCTTTGCTCCCCTCTCAGGCAACCTGGGGTCACTGCTCCGATCGTAGGATCAACCTCTCTCGCTCATCTGGAGGATCTCATCGAAGCCGTTCACATCAAGCTCACTCCCGAGGAGATCGAGGAGATCAACGAGCCTTACACTCACCGAGCTATCGTGCGGACGCGTTTCTCTTTCTCTCTCTCTTTTGCGGGACGTCGAAAGCTGACGATCTCCTCTTCTCGACGACCCATTACAGATCGGCCACATTTAGACTCGACTCTGTTCGTCGAATCGCGCCTCTTCTCTTTCGGATTCTTTGCTTTCGCTCGTCACGACACGTCGCTTCTCTCTCTCCCTCCTTCTTTCTTTGCGTGCGCTCCGAAACTCGTTTGGGCATATGTAGATGGATGTAGTTACGAGAAAAGTGGGGTCATCAAAAAGTAGTAGAGAGAAAGAGGAGGAACTAGAAAGGGAAGATGCGAAAGGGAGAGAAACACGACCGGCCGTCGAAGGAAATCTACTCGGAGAGGGTTCGGAACTTGGTCTGGATGTCCTGGTAGACCTTGTCGAGCTTCTCGAGAACAACCTCCTTTCCTTGCGATGGCGACTGAGGAAACGAAACGAGGAGAAAAGTCAGCGACGAGGACGAAGAAGGGGGCGAACGAGACGAAGGGAGGGAAAAGGACGCACCTCGAACTTCATCTGCGACAGAGCGTAGGTGAGGTCTCCAGTCTCGTCTCGGATCCTAGCGTAGGTAAGCTCTCCTCCGTCGACGGCTCGCTGGGCGGCGTTGTACTGTTGGAAGAGAAAGCGAACGAGGGAAAGAGTCAGTCGGACGACAAGACGAAACGACGAGGAAGGGCGAAGGCAAAGAGGATCGAACGTAGGCGACGAAGTTTCGGAGCATGGCGGAGGTCTTGTAGAATGGGCAGCTGGAGAAGAAAGGGGACGAGGAAGAGTCAGCAAGGGAGCGGGACGAAGAGGAAACAGGGCGAGGTGAGAAGGACGAACAATCGATCGTATTCTGAACGAGAGATAAAAGGAGGAAGGAAGAGTTCGATCAGCAACGGAATGAGGAAGATAAAGGTAAAAAGAGGAGAGACATACCCGAGATACCGTTCTGAGGGAAGGAAAGAAGAAGAGCAAATCGAGTCAGCAACAAGACGCGTCAAAACAACGGTGCGACGACTACGACAAGGGCACGTACCTGCTGCAAGAAATCGTCCTTCAACAACCTAGCGACCTCCAACGTGATCTTATCACTCTCTCCCAACGCACTCTTTCCGACCAGCTGCACAATCTCGGCGAGATCGTCCTCCTTCTGCAGGATCTCCTTGACCTTGTTCCTCTGCTCGATGAATCCTGGCTCGGTAGCCTCGTAGTGAGGCTCGAGGATCTTGACGTATTTCGAGTAGGAGAGCGACCAGTTGACCGAAGGGAAATGCTTTCGCTGAGCGAGTTTCCTGCGAAGAGAGAAGAAGGAGGGAGAGAGTTCAGCGTTCGGTCTCGACGTGAGAAAGAGGAGGAGGAAGGAAGAACGACTCACTTATCGAGACCCCAGAAGACCTGCACAATACCGAGAGTAGCAGAAGTGACGGGATCCGAGAAATCTCCTCCGGGAGGGGAGACGCTGAAGAGAAGAAGAAGGACGAGGAACGGGAATCGGAAGTCAGCTCGACGTCCCTCTCGAATCGAACTCCACACAACGAAGGCAGACTCACGCTCCAACGATCGAAACACTTCCATCTCGCGCCGGAGATCCAAGACAGTTAACCTTTCCAGCTCGCTCGTAGAAAGAGGCGAGCTTGGCTCCCAGGTACGCAGGGTAACCGGAATCGGCAGGCATCTCAGCCAGTCGACCAGAAATCTCCCTCAACGCCTCGGCCCATCGAGATGTCGAGTCGGCCATCATGGCGACGTTCTTTCCCTGATCTCGGAAGTACTCGGAGAGGGTGATACCGGTGTAGATGGAGGCCTCTCGAGCGGCGACGGGCATGTTGGAGGTGTTGGCGACGAGGGTGGTTCGCTTCATGATGGGCTCCTCTCGACCGTCCGCGGTGGTCATAGTGAGCTCGGGGAACTGTAAGGAAGATAGGGAGAGACGGAAGGAAGGTCAGTTGGATTGGTTCGAGAGGGCGTGAGGTAGGAGGAGAGAGTCAGCGAGGGAACGAAGAAGTCGAGCTCACCTCCATCAGAACTTCAGCCATCTCGTTTCCTCGCTCTCCACATCCGACGTAGATAATGATGTCGGAGTTCGAGAACTTGGAGAGAGCCTGGGAAATAACGGCTGAAGAAAGAAATACCGACGAAAGAAAGGGAAGGGCAGTGAGCTTCGATTTCGACTTCCCTCTCGTTTCCTTCTGGCTCCAGCCGTCGCTCTCGTTCCCAATTGAACAAAACAATGAACTCACTCTTTCCACATCCGAAGGCTCCAGGGATAGCAGTGGTTCCTCCCTGAACACAGCTGATGAACGAAAAGCAGAACGCGTCGAAAGTCAGCTCGTCCGTTTCTTCTTCCCCTTGCTCGAACTGGACGAATTCGAAGGGAATTCAGAGTCCAGTACTCACGGGAACAAGGCATCGAGGACTCGCTGTCCAGTCAGGAGAGGGTAGTTGGCGGTGACCTTCTCAGCGACAGGTCGAGGAGCTCGGACGGGCCAGATCTGGTTCATGGTGTGGCCGGTGACCTTGCCCTCGAACTCAGTCTCGAGGATGACGTCCTAGGTAAAGAAGAAGCAGAGGGATGAGTCTCGGACTCGGGGAAAGAGGACTCGAAAGGAAAGGAGGGAGTTTCCAGCTCACGTCGACGGTGTAGGATCCCTTCTCAGCGACTCGAGTGATAGTTCCCATAGCTCGAGGGTTGAGCATGATCTTGTGGTCGTCGACAAGCGAGTTCTCGTACACTCGTCCGAAGATGTCTCCACCAGTGATGTGGTCTCCGACCTGAAAGCAGAAGAAAAGCGGAAGGAAGGCGATGAGGTCAGCGAGGCGAGCTTCGAAGGCTGAGCTGCGATGCGAAAGGAGGAAGGGAACGAACCTTGTAGCTTGAAGGGTTGAAGTCCCACTTGGCGGTTCGAGAAAGAGCATCGGTGTAGATACCACCTGAGAGCGAGTGAAGGGAACGATGTAGGAAAAAAGGTCAAGGTTGTGGCGAAGGAAGGAGAAAGGAGAACGTGGTGACGTCGGGACGAACGAGGGATGTAAATGGATTGAGATTTCTCCTGAATGTCCTTGAGAGGTCGTTGGATACCACTGTGAGAAAGAGAAGTCGAGGAAGGAAGGGTCGACGAGTGAGCTGATGCTTTCGAAGGACGAGGCGACGGCCAAGGCGGAGGATCGAGAGTTCAAAGGGAGAGGAGAGGAGAGAAGGACGAACTCGTAAATGTTCTCCATCAGTCCTGTGAATCACAACAACATAGTGGTCAGAGAGCTATCTTCCGAGCTGTCGAACAGAGCAGAGCTCGAGGATCGCAAGGCTGAGGCCAGAAGAAGGAAGGAAGGAAAGGGGAGGCTCACCAGGACCCAGCTCGACACTCAACGGCTTCCCTGTTCTCAGCACCGGATCTCCAACGGTAACTCCTGATGTCTCCTCGTAAACCTGAATCGTAGCCTTGTCTCCATCGATTCGAATGACCTCTGAAGAACGGGGAGGAAGGTGGAGAGGTCGAGGTCAGAAGAAGAAGGGAGCAGAGGGAGGGGAGGGAAGCGAGATGTGGTCGAAGCTCAAGCGAAGAGGGATGATAGGGGAAGGACGAACCTCCAACGAGCTCATCGTGACCGACTCGAACCTAGTACGACCAAGAAGGGATCCAGGTCAGCTTCTATAGCTGCACAGGGAGCGAACGAGCTTGAATCCAGAGGGAAGAAGGTGAACGGTCTCGCCCGCCTGAGTTCGCAAAGCGACCTTCCCTTCCCTTCTTTCAGAGGCAGAAACGAACTCACCAGCTCGTACATGGCAGCTCCAATCATGTTCTCGGCGATAACGACAGGTCCAGACACTCCGAACACTGAACCGTAGACGGACTCTCGCTCCTCATCTCGGATCTGGAGGTGAAAGAAGGAGGAAAGGAAGGAGGGGAGGAGGAGACGTTAGGGGCTGGCCGAAGGTGAACGTTCAAAGTCCTCTCCTTCTGCAGACGAGAAGGACGAACCTTGGGAAGATCCCTCTTTGCGTTTTGCATAGCTCCAGCCTACGAGAGCAACGGCGAGAGGGCGGGAGGAGAACGGAGAGAGGGAGGGAGGAGGAAGGAGAGGAGATGGATTCAGATTGGGGGCGAGAGGGAGCGAAGGAAGCCGACGATGGAGGAGGGAAGGAGAGCGAGAAGTAGATATCGGTCAGCGAGAGGTCGTAAGGTTCACTCCGAAGAGTCGACTTACCATGGTAATATATAGATTTGGGGGGGGGGGGTTGGTGGAAGGGTGGGTGGTTGTTGGAAGGGAACGAAGGGAGGGAGGCTCTGTTAGATTCCAGTTGCTTTCCATTCATTCGTCCTAACTCGTTTCCTTACCCACCCCCATCTCCTCAAATCCACACATCATGCCACCTAAAGCGTAAGTCGACCTTCTTCTCGAGCGCATACACGAGTACATGCTGACCTCGACTTCGTTTCTTTGACGATCCAGCGACTGGGAGAAGTGTGAGTTCCAGCTCGGCGAGCCCTTCCTTCCCCTCCTCACCTTCCAAGAAGCTCACTCGTCGCGCCTCTTTTCGCTCTCTTTTCAACTCTCAGTTGATAAGAAGCCTACAGCAGACGGGGAGCCAGAGGAGAAGATCGTTGGTGAGTCTACGCTTCGTCTTGATCGGTGGGAAGGAGAAGAAGAAGGAGCGATGGGAGCGACGTCGTCGAGCTCACCTCCTCCACTCCTCGAGCTAACCTCCTCTTCCTCTCTTTCTCTTTCGCCTCTCAGCCCTGGATGATACCGATATCCAGATTTTGAAGACCTACGTTCGTCTACACTCCTTCACCTCTTCTTCTAGAATCTTGGATCGAGCTGTCGAGCTCGTCGTCTCTCTCCTTCCACGCCGACGAACGCACGTCGAGCTGACGCCGATCCCTTCCTTCCCTCGACCTTCTCCTCGCCCCGTCTCGCTATACTACTGCTCGTTGTCACTCTCAGGGTCAGGGACCTTACGCCCGTCAGCTCAAGAAGATTGAGACCGAGATCTCGGACATCCAGAAGAGGGTCAACGACAAGATCGGAATCAAGGAGTCGGACACTGGTCTCGCCGCTCCCAACCTCTGGGATATTCACGCTGATAAGGTGAGTTTACGAGCATCCTCAGAAGAAACACCAGCATCTCAGAAGGACTCTGGAAAAGGAGGTCTCGAAGAAGAGTTAAATGGAGGCGAGCGACGAAGCTGACCACCTTCCCCTTCCTCCCTCCTCCTCCTTCACCTCTCCTCCTCGATCTTCTCGCTTGTCCGCTCTCCCTTCTCCAGCACCGTCAAGGAGAGGAACACCCTCTCCAAGTCGCTCGTTGCACCAAGATCATCAAAGCCATCCGTTCGTTCCCTTTCCTTCTCAAGAGCTTTCTTTCTTCGCTAGAATCTCTCGAGCTCACACACCCTTCCCTTCCTTCCCTTTCCATCAGCCGTCGATCCTGCCACCCGTCCTTCCGCCTTCGCTCAGTCTCTCGGTGGACCAGCAGCAGCACCAGGAGTGGAGGAGAGCGACAAGTATGTCATCAACATCAAGCAGATCGCCAAGTTCGTCGTTGGGTTGGGAGACAAGGTTGCGCCGACGGACGTTGAGGAAGGGATGAGGGTTGGGTGAGTCTTCAGCTCTCTTTCTTCTCGTAGAACTCTCCCTTTGAGATCATGAGCCCTCGAGAGTGCTCTCCGTCGTCTGACTTTACGCTCTCCTTCTCGCTTTCGTTCTTGCTTCTTCAGTGTTGACCGAACGAACTACAAGATCCAGATCCCTCTTCCTCCAAAGATCGATCCCTCGGTGACGATGATGCAGGTCGAGGAGAAGCCGGATGTGACCTACTCGGACGTTGGAGGATGTAAGGAGCAGATTGAGAAGCTGAGAGAAGTTGTCGAACTGCCTCTACTGGAGGTGAGCATCTCTCCCTTCCTCTTCACATCCCGTCTCGTCGTCTTCGTCAACTTACCTTCCTTCCTTCTCCTACCTTCCCTCCTCTTTTTTCCTCTTTCCCCCACTCCCAGCCCGAACGATTTGCCACCCTCGGTATCGACCCACCCAAAGGAGTCCTCCTCTTCGGTCCTCCTGGAACAGGGAAAACCCTCTGCGCTCGAGCGGTCGCCAACCGAACCGACGCGACCTTCATCCGAGTCATTGGATCGGAACTCGTTCAGAAATACGTCGGAGAGGGAGCTAGGATGGTGCGAGAGCTGTTCGAGATGGCGAGGAGCAAGAAGGCGTGCATCATCTTCTTCGATGAGGTCGATGCGATTGGAGGAGCGAGGTTCGACGACGGAGCGGGAGGAGACAACGAGGTTCAGAGGACGATGTTGGAGTTGATCAACCAGTTGGATGGGTTCGATCCGAGAGGAAACATCAAGGTGTTGATGGCGACGAACAGGTAAGTCCAGTTTTGCTGTCGCTGAGGGATGGTCGAAGGAGAAGGAGGAGGAGAGCTGACCTCGTTGACGCGTCTTGTTTTCCTTCATTCAGGCCCGATACCCTGGATCCTGCTCTTCTTCGACCTGGACGACTGGATCGACGAGTCGAGTTCTCTCTTCCTGACGCTGAAGGTCGAGCTCAGATCATGAGGATTCACGCTAGATCGTTCGTCCTTTCTGTTCGTTCGTCTTTCGATCCGTTGCCTGACGCCCCTTCCCTTCTTTGCTCTTCATCGCAGCATGTCGGTCGAGCGAGACATCCGATTCGAACTCATCGCTCGACTCTGCCCGAACACTACCGGAGCCGAGCTTCGTTCGGTCGCAACGGAAGCTGGAATGTTCGCCATTCGAGCGAGGAGAAAGGTCGCTACGGAGAAGGACTTCCTGGACGCCGTGGAGAAGGTTGTAAGGCAGGGTGGGAAGTTCTCGAGTACGGCTCAGTACGCTCAGTAAGTTCTGATCCCTTCCGTCTTTCGAACTCTCTCCCTGTTTCGTGCTCGTCGAGATCTAAAATCGCGTCCCTGGCGATTTCGAACTTCTTCGGCTAACCTCATCCTTCTTGTCTTTCTCTTCACAGGTACAACTAGAGCAGTAGTACGCATAGTTTGCCCAGAATGGCTGGATACTTCTTATGACCATGGTTTTGTTCCTGCCCACAGAAGAAGGCGAACGCAAAGGAAGATCGGAAAGGCGTCGAGATCGAGCGACGTCTTTTCTCCTTTCCACTTTCTCTTCTCTCGAATGTTGACTCTTCCTTCTCTCTCTCCGAACTTTGTCGCGGAATCGTCGAACATCGAGCCCGAACCTCCATTCGGAAGATGGAGAAAGCAGACGAGGAGAGACGGATCGCCGAGGAGAGGATCGTTCGAGAGGCAGAGACTGAGGAGACGGTCGCGCTCAACACCGAGAGGAGGGAGACCACGCTGAGGAACCAGGAGTTGTCGGCGAGGAGGATGAGATTGGAGAAGAGGGTTGTGGTAATAGGAGGTAGGAGGGTTGTTTTAATATACTGTTGTGAGCTCTCGTCGTCTCGTCTCGTTTTTGTTTTCTTGTTCCGTTCTTGCTCCTCCTTTTTTGTTGTTCCATCTACCTGCTACATACGTACAAGGTAACTTATCTCTCTCCCTCGGGCCTTCTCTCTGTATCGGTAGCTAGCTTTCTCTCGTTGGTTTCTCGTATCTCAGTATCAGTTCGTTCTTGTGTTTGAATCTCTGGCCTCCTTTCCTTTCAGCCCTAATGCCTCCCTTCCCCTTCCGCGTTGAGCTCTCGTCTCTCCCTCCTTCCTCCCAAGCGATCGACCCACAGAGATAGTAGATTCCGAAGCACTCATCAATATGTACGCGACACTTCTCTCCCCCTTCCCGCACGACTCTACAGCTCCTCGCCCACAAACCCGACGAACCGACGTCGTCCCTCTCCATCGAGCTGCCAAAACGAGATCCCTCTTCTTGTAGTTGTTTATTCGTCCTCCTTCTCCCACTCGGCGGGGTACCATCCGAGGTGCTGTATATCATCCGAAACAAACCATGGGAAGAGAGCGAGATAGAGGGTCAGCGATCGGTCCAGCACCCGAGAGGAAGACGACGGAAGAAGGGGAAGGAGGGAGGGAGAGAGGTGTGAACTGACCTTGTTCTGGTTCGTTGAAGAGAATCGTCAAGAGGAAGGCAAATGGTTAGTTCGTGAGACTGAAGATGTATAGAGAGGCCAGAGAGAGATACGAACCTGCTTGTTCCTGAAGAAGAAGAAGAAAGGAGGGAGGGTCAGAACAAGTGAAGGTGAACGGAAGGAGAGGAAGGAGAAACGAACAGCTGGTACGACATGACTCCGAAGGGAGCGCAGAACCAGAAGAGAAGAGTAGCGTAGTAGAGTCCGAGGAAGGTTTTAGGGCTTCGGTAAGCCATAGGAGACCAAGGTCCCCACTGCAAAACAAGAGAAAGAGAGAGAGGGAGAATGAGCCACTCGGGTCGAAGGAGGAAGGAGGAGAGAGAGAGAGAGGACTGACGTTGTCAGCAGTGTTGGCCTGGTGGCCTGAGCTTCGTCGTCCGAGGTTGGAGATGGGCGAGAGCTTGGCTCCCAATCGAGGGAGGGAGGACTTGGAGACAGCAGCACGGAACATGGACATGGTGAGGAGGGAAAGGAGGATGGAGTTGGAGGTGGGTCGTTCTCCGGCGCCTTCACTCGTCCTTTCCTTTCCCTTTTTTTCTTGAAGTGACTTTCTTCTCTCTGTTTGAACGTCCTAGGAGGAAGAGAATAGCGAGAGGAGATGTGAAAGTTCAGATCGTCAGGTCGTAAAAAATTAAACGAAATCTATGAACCTCGAGATCGGGCGAAGAAGCGAGACGCGAAGGGTTCGTCGTCGAGATTGAAGCGATGAGGGTGAGAGCCAGAGACGATCCTCGGAGGATCTGGAGATGAAAGAGAATAAAAGAGGATAGGTGAGTTCTTGCGACCGACGAGGAGAAAGACGAGCAATTCTGCGCAATCACTTCTCGATCTCGGTTGAGGAACCTTCCAGCGATCTCGTCGTCTCGTCCATCTGGGTCGAGCTTCTCGCCTCTCCTGCAAAGAAGAGAGTACATCAAAGTCAGACGATCATACTTGGTGCTCATGAGAGGAAGAGGACTATGGAAATCGCACTCACTCACCTGCTCTCCCTCCCTCCTCCTCTAAACCAACTCCTATTGCGCCATCTTCACCTCCTTTCCTTCTCCTTGAACCTCCTCCTTCCCAAACACCTTATCCCACATTCCCTTCTGATCCTCGTACATCAACCCACTATCCTGCAACCTCTTCAAGCACTGAGCTCCGAGAGTCTGCCTGACTCCGACGCCTCCATGCTCCTTCGACGTCCACCAGTCCGCGACCTTTTCGACCTTGGCGAGGAGGGATTTGATGGCTTCTTGAGCTACCTCACGTTCCGAGGTCGACGTGGTGGGGGAGGAGGAGATGAGGAGGAGGGCTTGAAGTGCGAAGATGTTGACGAGGGGATCCGACCCTTGATGAAGGAGAGCGGGGTAGAGGAAGATGTTGAGGAGAGGTAGAGGGAGAGGCGAGGGAGAGGTTTCCTGTACGGCTGGGTCGGTGAGGGGTAGGAGGTAGTTGTAGAGTCGAGATCGGTGGAATCGAGGAGAGGAGGAGCTTGGGGATGGCTGCGTCGCGTACCATCCGAGAAGCTCCGGTTCCACCAGCCCTTCCTTTGCCTTCTCAATCAACTCGTCTAGGGCCTTCAATGCAGCCTTCGACTCCACCACCCCAAATTCCAAAGCTCCAGCTCTCTCAGTATGCTTCTTCGGCGGCTCCCTCTTCAGTCCCCAGTTCTCGTCTCCTGGGTTCGGCGCGCCCTCTTCAGCTGGGAAGAAGGTCCACCTCCCCTCCGTCCTAATGCACCCCATGATCTGGTCCGTCACACTTTGGATCGCCTGTCGATGTTCTGTCCTGTTCGATGGTTGGGGAGGAAGGGCGTGGTAGGCGGAGAGGAGGAGGAGGAGGGTGAAAGGGTCGTCGGGAGCGTGTCGTTCGAGGAGGATTTGAAGGGATCGAATAGTGGCGAAAGGGGGTGGCGTAGCGTCAGAGAGAAAGCGACGAGCTAGATCTCGCATGGGTCGGACAGTTTGGAAAGGGGGTAGGAGGACGGTTTGCGAACGAGGTTCGGAGAGAAGAGGGATCGCCTCGTCGATGGGCCAACGTTCTGAATCAGAGAGCGAAGGTTGAACAAAATGAGCTTCAGAAGAGCAGGAAGATCGGGAAAGGTTGGAAACTTACCAACTACAACCTTCCAGGTAACAGCAGAGATCTCTGCGGACAGCTTTCCAGCTCGACTCAGACCCCTCATCCTCTCCTTCGCTCGGTGAAAATCCATCGGTTCTCTGCTGTTGGCGACGTTTCGGAAGACTTGCTGAAGGGGAGTGCCTCTGGCTGGAGTTGAGATCGAGAGTTGACGGACTGGGGAGCGACAGGGAAGAGATGTCAGGGTCCTGGAGGAAAGGAAACGAACGGCGAGAGGAGGAAGGGAAGGAAGGAGAGAAAGTTGAGCTCACTCGAAGAAACCGCTCCGCTTCCGACCTTGAGCGAGCGAGCGAGATTTGACGAAGAGATGAGCATTCGAGTGGGATTGTCCTTCGTTCGACAGGAGGGACGAGGAAAGGAAATTTGCAGAGGAAAAGCTCAGAAAGGAGGTCGAAGTGGATGAAGGCCAGATGTTGAGCTCGTTCTTCCTCCTCGAACTGCTCCTGCTCTTGCTCCCTCGATTTTTGCCTCCGAGGTTTTGGTAAGTGTCTTGAAATTTACCTTCAGCGGAGGTCTCTACCTGAAGACGTTTCCATCTTCATCAGAGGTTTTTATTCATGTTTGCTTGCTCAAGGGAGCCTGACAACGTCGAGGTGAACCGACAACCTCTTTGTTCAACTCAGTTCTCGCTCCCTCCTTCTCGCTGTCTCTCCTCCAACCACCACACCTATCCCAGCTCCTTCAAAATGGTCCTTCTAGCTGCATCACGGTCCACTCTATGTCCTCGAGCTTTCAGGACTGCTCAAAACTTCCTCAAAACCTCACAGCGAGCTTTCTCGCAAACCTCTCCGAAGCTGAACTCATCCTCCGCACGACAACGAGGGAAGAGCGATTGGACGGGAAGTTCTGGTAGGAGAATGCCTCTAGTGAGTGATCTGATGTTCTCTTTATATGTCTACGCATCGTATCTGGAGATTGCATGCATCTGCGTTGCGTAGGGAAAGAAAAAATGAGCTCGATCCGTCCTTCGCCGGCCCGACTCAAGCTGACCTCTGCTCCTTCTTTCCCTCTCTGTTCAGCTCGCCTTCTCGACCGTCCTCTCTACAGCAGCGGCCCTCTACTTCCTCTATCCCTCGTCGACCATCTCCCTCGATGCTCCCTCGCCATCAACACGTCTCATCTCCGCTCAAGAAGTAGGGGAACACTCGTCGGAGGAGTCGCTCTGGGTCATCGTCTTCGACCCCGTATCTGGAAGGAAGAAGGTCTGGGATCTCACAGATTTCGTAGAACGACACCCTGGAGGAGAAGATGTCTTGATCCAGTGGGCTGGGAAGGATGCTTCGTGAGTCGTTTTTCAGATCGATCGTCCGAGCGATCCTGATAACGATGTGTGTTGACCTTGCCTTCGTTTGCTCTTCTCCAGGAAGATCTTCGCGCCTATTCATCCCAAAGGGATCATAGAGAGGACTCTACCTAATTCTTCTTTCCTCGGATTCGTGGATCCTTCGACTCTTCCAGACGACGCTGATGTTCAGACGGAGGACGAGCTGAGGGTCGAGCATGCGAGGCAAAACATGCCGCCGCTGGGAGCGATGGTGAATCTTCACGACTTCGAGGTAAGTCTATAGCTTTAATACGTATCTCCGATGAACTCGGCTCTTGACTCTCTCTGCCTCTCTTTTCTCCTTCCCCATTCGTTTTCATTTCGGTCGCGTCCCAGATCGAAGCGCAGAACGTGCTTTCGAAAACGGCCTGGTCGTATTACGCCTCAGCTGGAGACGACGAGTACACCAAGCGAGAGAATGCTTACGCCTACTCGCACTACTGGTTTCGACCTTCCCTCCTTCGTCGTCCCGTAGGAGTTCCTCTCGATCTTTCCGTCTCGCTCCTCGGAGGAACCGTCAAGTCTAGGCTCCCCATCTACATCTCACCAGCAGCCATGGCCAAACTTGGACATGAGGAAGGAGAGAGGAATCTGGTCAGGGCTGCTGGACAGGCCGAGATTCTCCAAGGAGTGAGTTCCAAGCGTCCAGACAAAAAACGAAGACGCGTCTGACCTCAGTTTGCTTTCTTTGTTAGATCTCTATCAACGCTTCCTGCTCGCTGGAAGAGATGGTTGAAGTCAGAAAGGAGGGTCAGCCTCTCCTCTTCCAGATCTACTTGGACAAGAACCGGATGAACAGCGAGGTCCTCGTCAAGAAGGTCGAGGAGATGGGATTTGACGGCATCTTCTTTACAATCGGTGAGAGTTCTTTCCCACTCCAAGCGAAATGAAGCTGACGTTCTTCCTTTCGTTTCTCGAAGACTCGTGCGTTCCTGGGAAACGAGAGCTGGACATTAGAGCGAAGCCTGTTGTACCCGGCGGAGTCGCGTCGAAAGGTGTTGCTGGAGGTGAGTTTCTTCGCCCAGCCCTTTATCTTCGATATCGAGCTGAGACAATGTTTATCCTCGCAGCCATCAGTGGATATCAAGGTCAGTCAACCTCCTTACCCTCCTCTCTCGCGTCGAAGCTGACCTCGTCCTCGCTCCGCGTCCTCTTCCTTCTCCCTCAGATGGAAACCTTACCTGGTCAGTTCACTCCCCTTCGCTCTCGTTTATATAACGATGTTCTTTCTGACTCTCGTTCTACTCACAGGGACGATCTCACATGGCTCAAGGTGAGTTTCGTCGTCCTTTCAGTCTTCGTTTCGCCCATTGACGCGTCGGCTCCCTCCTCCTCGCTCTTCTGCACAGTCCCTGACGAAGCTGCCCATCATCGTCAAGGGGATCCAGTCGGCTGAAGATGTTGAAGTTGCTGCTCAGTACGGAGCTTCGGGGGTGGTGCTATCGAACCACGGAGGTCGCTCGTTGGACTTGTTCGTCCCTGCTTTTTTTCCTCGCTTCGGATGTCGATTTCGTGCTCATGCTTTCTCTTTCTCTGCTGCTTACTCTTTCCAGCTCTCCCGCTCCCATCGACGTCCTCTACGAGCTACAACAAACAAACCCTGAGGTCTTCAAGAAGCTCGACGTCTACGTGGACGGGGGCATCCGTAGAGGAACCGATGTGATCAAGGCTCTTTGTCTCGGGGCGAAGGCAGTCGGTCTGGGACGACCGTTTCTGTATGGAAACGGGACTTACGGAGAGGATGGAGTCTCGAAGGTGATCTAGCCTCTTCGTTCTTCAAAACCTTCGACTCCTCTTCTCTTCGTGAACTGATTCGGTCTCTTCGTCTTCCTGTTCTCGCAGGTCATTCAAAGTGAGTCCCGTTTATTAAATCCCCGAGCTCTACTAGTAGCTGACTCTATCTGATCTCCCGCTCAGTCATGGAGGAAGAAATCTCAACGAGTCTTCGACTTCTCGGGTGCACCAGCCTCAACCAGCTTACACCTTCCATGGTTCGCTACTCGCCAAGGGATGCAGCACCTCGTCACTAGAGTCGTACATCTCTTTGGATTCGATGACGATGTTTACGAAGCTCTAGCATCGAAAGCGAAACGGTTGAGATGGTTCGATTCTTCTCGACGCGTCGGTGCACGCTTTCTTTCTCCGTCACTTTCGACGACTTCTCTCTGGAAGGAAACCGCATGATCGTTACAGGTCGTAAAATCTAAGAAGAAGAGATGGAGGCAGTCGCAGGAGATGATTCGAGGCGAAAGGACAGGCCAGCTCAGAACTACAGCAAGAGGAAAACGAAGTTCAGGTCAGCCTCTCGTTCCTCCTCATTTCTCGAACGAGACTTACGAGCATGTAAGCCTTAGTAAGGGGGAGGGTATCTGCAGGAGGGACGTCGCACAGGACTCCGTCGGCTCGGACCTCGTACGTCTCGGCGTCGACTGTTTAGGAGAAAGGAAGAGGAGGTCAGCTCGAGCTTCGTGACGAAGGAGAAGAGAAGAGCTCACCTTGCATCCTCGGAGTGATGTCGTTGTGCTTCATGTCCTTCTTGGTGACTTTCCTGCATCCTTTGACGGCGGCGGGTCGTTTCTTGAGTCCGTACGAAGCGATGGCGCCTGAGTGAGAGAGACGAAGAGAAAGGGGGACGGGAAGTCAGCCTCGAAGCGTCGCTCTTGCTCTCCATCTTCCTTCGACACCTGAAGTCTACACTTACCTGAGACGATCGAGATCTCCGAGACCCAAATGACCGAGTTGAGAGCAGCTGCACCTGCGTATGCTCCCCACATCAATCGACCAAACACGGGTTGAACGGTGGGGATCGACGCGTTCGCTTCTCCCATCTGCTCGAGAGAGAACAAAGGACGAGAAAGAGAACGAAGTCAGCAAAGGAAAAGACGAATCGCTGAAGCAGAAAGGAAAAGGCGAGGTAGATGTTGAAAGCAAGAAGAAGAGAGGACGTCGAGACGAACCTGAGCCCAAGCGATGATTCCTCCTTTCACGACCATCTCCGGCTTCTGTCCGAAGTTCTCAGGCTTCCAGAGTACGAGATCGGCGAGTTGGCCTTTCGCAACTTGACCGATGACGTGACTCATTCCGTGGGTGATGGCACTGGAGAGTGAAGGAGATGCGACGAGGAGGAGAAAAGAAGACGCGTGAGAACAGCAAAGGACAGCGAGAACAGCTCAAAACTCAAAAGCAAAGCAGACTCACGGGTTGATGGTGTACTTGGCGATGTATCTCTTGACTCGAATGTTGTCCTTTCCTTGCTCGTCTCCCTCGAGAGGGCCTCGAACCTCTCGCATCTTGGCTGCTGTCCTCCACGTTCGAGAGACGACTTCTCCAATTCGACCCATGGCTTGAGCGTCCGAACTGTTGATAACGGACGAAGGGAAGAGCGAGGAAGAGAGGTCAGGGAGGCCACGAGAACCAAGGCAGGGGCAAGAAGCGACGCGTCTCCTTACCTGATCATCGCTGGAAATAGAAATCATTGAGTGTGCAGGTCAGCAAGATAAATTCGAGCTTATAGAACCATGGACTTACAGATGGCACCAGTGTCGTGCAGCAAATCTTCAGCGGCGACAGTCTCGGCTCGAATCCTCGAATCAGCGAAAGCGATGTCCTCCGGGATCGACTTGTCGAGATGGTGGCAGACCATAAGCATGTCGAGATGCTCGTCCAAGGTGTTGTTGGTGAAGGGTCTCGTTGGGTTCGTGGACGAGGGAAGGACGTTGTCCTGGCCGCAAACAACGATGATGTCCGGAGCGTGACCTCCTCCAGCTCCCTCGGTGTGGTAGCTGTGAGAAAAAACAAGAGTTTTCGGTTAGCTTATGACGAAATGACTATAAGCTGTCGAGCAGAAGTGAGGGAGAGGGAAGAACGAGAGGGAAAGAGAGGAGAGCGGACGAACGTGTGGATGGTTCGACCCTTGAAGGCAGCGATGGTGCTCTCGACGAACCCAGACTCGTTCAAAGTATCGGTATGAATGTTGACCTGTAAATGAAAGTCGAGCGAGGGACGAGTTAGCTCTGTTTCCTCGCACCGTCGCCCCCACGGTGAGGTCTCGTTTGATTTCGACGCGTCGTCGCTTTCCATCAAGAATCGAGCGAAAAGACGGAGAAGAGGGTGCTAGCTCACCTGAACATCGTACTCGTCTCCGACCTTCAAGCACTGATCGATGTTGCTAGGCGTCGTTCCCCAATCCTCGTGAAGCTTCAATCCAACGGCTCCAGCCTTGACGATATCGACGAGTCCGTCGGGCCCTGAGTCGTTTCCCTTTCCAGTGAAAGCGAAGTTCATCGGGATTCCATCCGTAGCAGCCCTGTGCAGGTCGAAACAAAAGTTCGAGAAGAAGCAAGGGAGTCAGTGAGGATTCGAGGGCGAGCGAGACGAAGTCATGAAGTAAAACCAACATCATGGCCTGCATGTAGTTCTGTCCGGGCGTGCAGGTCGTAGCGTTGGTTCCAGCTGCTGGTCCAGTACCTCCTCCGATGACGGTGGTAGTTCCAGAAGCGAGAGCCTGAGGAATCGAGCAGAAGGAGACGCGTCAGTTCGCTCGAGGAGGCGAATCGAAAGATGAGTTTGCAGGCTCACCTCAGTCCAAAGTTGAGGGCAAATGTAGTGAACATGAGAGTCAATAGCTCCAGCAGTAACAATGAGCTTCTCTCCGGCGATGACCTAGTCGAACGACAGAAGGAGGAAAGAAGTCAGCTTCGAGCGAAGGTGTCGAGAGAAGCGCTCGAGAGGACGAACCTCGGTGTTGACTCCAACGATCATGTCGAGATCGACTCCATCCATGACATCAGGGTTTCCAGCCTTTCCGATGGCCTTGATGTGACCGTTCTTGACTCCGATATCAGCCTGAGCGAAGAGTAAAGACGCGTCGGTGAGCAAGAGGGAAAGGAGACCGTTCGAAGACACGACTCGCCTTGTAGATCCCAGACCAGTCGATGATAAGAGCGTTGGTGATGCTGTAGTCGAAGGACAAAGGGAAAGGCAATTTCAGTTGGGAGCAAGAACGAGGTCGAGAGAGCAAGGAAAAGAGAGGACGAACACCAAATCGAGCGACTCCGAATCCTTCTTGTTCGTCGCTTGGCCCTGACCGTCTCGAAGAGATTTACCTGATGATAAACGTAGGAAGTCACGGTCAGTAGGGAAAATATCGAGAAAGGCGCGGTGGAAAGGGACGAACCTCCTCCGAACTTGCACTCGTCTCCGTAGACGGTGAGATCCTTCTCGACCTCGACCCAGAGGTTGGTATCTCCCAGTCTGAGCGAACAGAAAAACGAGATAAAAAGTCAGATGGGTTAACGAAACAACGTAGTAGAAGAAGATACTCACCTCACTCGATCTCCAGTCGTGGGTCCATACATCGACGCGTCTTTTCGTTTTCGTTTCGTTCAGAAAAGGTCAGCATCCGTTCCTTCTCCTTTCCCCTCTTCACCTCGTCACCTCACAACGCAAGACTAAAGAGCTACTCACAGGTTTCTCTCTCTACGATCCTCTCTCCTCCCTCCTCCCACTTTCCAAGTCCCTCTCCGACCTCCCTCTGATCCTTGAAACCCTCCGCCTTCAACTTCTCCTCAATCTCCTTCCACCTCTCCTCTCCCTCCTCGAACTTCCCCTCCGACATCCTCGACCCTCCTTGGATCATCTTGTTTCCTCCGATAGTCACGAGGGCAACCGACTTGGACTCTCCTGGCTCGAAACGGACGGCAGTTCCAGCAGGGATGTCGAGGTGGGTTCCGTACGAGAGTCGTCGATCGAAGAGGAGATGTCGGTTGGTCTCTAGGAAAGGGTAGTGGGAGCCGACCTAGATCCCGGAAGGACACGAAACGAAAGTGAAGAAGAACGAAGAAAAAGAGGAAAAGGGAGGGGGGGACGTCGAAACGAAGTCAGGTCAGTTTATGACTCACGCCCGACACCTTTTTCAGCTCGAAGAACTGACCTGAATGGGCCTATCTCCGGTGTTGGTGACTCTCAGCTTGACCCTCTTCCTTCCCTTGTTGATCTTGATGGGTTCTCCTCTGCACACGACGGCACCAGCAGCGAGAGCAGTCGAGTAGAGCTCCTCAGCCTCGAGAGGGAAGAGGTCGTCGGAGGGAATGGGAAGGAAGGAACCGTAAAGAGCGTTGGCGAGGTTTCCGGAATCTGTACAGACTGGATCGTGAACAGTTACAAGGAAGGTCCTAAATAAAGCGAGAGAGAGGAGAGGGGTGTCAGAACAAGGAGAAAGGGAGGAGCGGAGGAGGTCGTCAGAGCTGATCCGACGACTAAAAAGACGGTCTCACCCTGCGAGCGTAAGAAGTCGAAGAAGGTCAGCTTACGGTCGAACGGAAGAGCGAGAAGATTTAGTGTGTTTCACTTACCGTCTGGGAACGTTCCCTCGACCATGACTTCGTGCAGAAGAGGGACGACTCCAGGTTGGACGTGGCGACGTCCGAGAAACTGTTTGCCGAGCTGTAGAACGGTCAAAAATGTCGTCAGTGTCCTAAAATTTATACAGAAACAAGGCTGATACCTGAATACAGGTATCCTTCACTTGAAAATTCTCACTTACCTGCATCAGCTCTGCTACAGAGTGTTCTCCATCGCGGATGTACTCTTGAAGCTGGGAGGCGATCAGAGCCGTCGCTTCGGTCTTGTTGAGTTTTTGACCTCGAGCGAGTCGTTTTTGAGCGAGGAATCCGACCTGTAGAGCATAGCGAGGGGGAGGAGACGATTCAAGAAAGAAAAAGAAGGGAAGGGGAGGAAGGGAGGAAGGAGGAGATAAGGGTGAGCTCAAACAACAGGAGGATGTGTCCTCGCTCGCCGCCCTTGGCTCGGGGGCAGATAACGAAAGAAAGGTTCACCTGATGGAGGAGAATTTTGTCGTGATCTCTAGGGAGAAGCTTCATTAGGAAGAAGAGAAGAAGGGGAGAAGGGAGGGAGGAAGAGATCGTGGAGGTTGGAGGGGAGAATTCGAGGAAGCTGGGGAGAAGGAGGAGAGGCCGAGCGAGCCCTCCCTGGGGCGATTTCGGTGGCAAAGCTGAGAGGAAGCCAGTTTAAAATTTCCGAGAAGAATGTTTTTATTTCCCTCTACTTTAACGAAAAGGTCGAAGTAGACTCGGCCCTCTGAACGTGCGAGTTGAACAGAGGCATCTGTTTTCCGAGTTCGTCCTTGCCGTCGGTCGCTTCGTTCGTGAGAACGGGGACGACGCGAGACGAACTTTCGCTGATCAATTTGCCTCCTTCTTGAAGTCTTCCTCGATCATACTCACGATGAGGGAAAAATCATTTCTTGAGGAAGGACCACAGCTGAAATTGATGACCTGGGCGAGGGAGTGAAGGAGAAATCGAAAAAAAGGAGAAGACGACGACCTTTTGCGTTCCAGGACTCCTCTTCCCGAACTGAGAGAGAAGCCTAAGATCCGGTAGGTATCTTTTAGATGATGTCTTCTCTCGCTTCTGATCGATCAGTCTCAAAAGAGTGCAGCTGGACACATCGAGACCCAGCGGGGAGCCAAAGAAAAGAAACGCGCGCGTCGACGTCCGCTTTCAGGCACCTCCCTCCCTTGCTTCTCTCGGCTCGCCGATGTGTCCAGACTAACGTCCCATCCTATCTCGATACCAGTCTCTATGAACTAAAACGGCTCGTACGTCTTCTGCTCTTCCCGCCCTTTGTTTCGTCTTCTTTCTTCTTGTTCTTCCTGGTCGTCTCCGAGTCTTGTCTCGTCGTCTTGATCCCCCCCTCTTTCCCTGGCCCTCGCACCCCCGGGGAATTCAGTTCTTCAGCTCAGCTTAAACCCCCCCAAAAAGCGAGTATCCTAAGTCGTTTCTCTCTCTCTCTCTCTCTCCCTTTCGGCTGCCTTCCTTCGTGGAATCGTTTCGGATTTCCGTCGACGGTCACGGACGCGTCGCGGCCGCTGTCCCCTTCCCTCCTTCCCTTCTCACCAGCTTCACGATCGCTTTCCATCCCTATCCCATCCCCTCTCCACCAACCCATACCAAACACACTCCACTCCTTCTTTCATTCTGACACAAACTTTCTTTCTTCTCGCACGACTCCCTCCAACCAACCCTTTTCCTCGTCGTCGCGTCGTCTCGTTCTCGTTCTCTTTCCTCTTTCGGGACCAGCTCCAAACAAGACAATAAAAGGTTTTCTGTGTCTTCAAAACTATCAAACCAGACTACCTAGGAACTCGTTTGGCGAGTGCGGTGACTAGACTATCACAAAGAAGCCCAAAATCGAACGAGAAGGTCGTCACGAACGCAAACCCCCAAAAAAGAGAAAGACCCATTCGCAGTGGGGTTGAAAAGGGAAGATAGACAAAAGACGAAGGGAAGGAAGTGAAGGGAAACATAGAGCTATGAAACGAGAACCAGAACACGAGAGGCCAAGAAACGAGAAGGGGTCGTTACAGGAGTCCGAAACCGAGACGAAGTTGAGATGGAGATGGAGTGGGTAGAGAACTAAGCTAGGTTAAGGTAAACTATGGGAGAGGTGGTGGGAGGGAAGTACATGATAGACGAAGGAGACGAGGCAGGGAGAGCAAAATCAAATTGTAATCAAGAAAAGGCAAGGCAAGGCAAGACGAGAAGAGAGAGAGACGATGAGACGGAGGGAGAGGCGGCTGCGACCGCTATCGCGACGTGTGTAGTTGTCGTTGTTGATCGATCGATGGGAGGGTTGGAGGGATGGGTGGGAGTGGAGGGTGGACCGAGAAACCGAACGAAGCGACGACCGAGCTTTGAAGACGAGGGCCGACGAACGAGGGACGAACCGAGACGACGACGACGGGGTTGTGCCTATGCGAGCGCCCGGTTGTTGGTTGGACGAACGAAGACCGACGACGAGGGTGGAAGGGTGGAGGCTTGTTGAAGAGGAGAAGAAGCCTGGGTTGGGTTGTTTGGTTCGAGTCGAAGGGGAGTTTTTACATTCTCTGTTTCCGAGAGGAGAAGACCGCGACGACGTTGACGAACGAACGAGGAATCGGTGTGAAGATAGGGACCGATGTGGACGAAGGGGAACGATGGGAGGGTGGGAGAGAAGGGAGGGGTGAGCCTGAGCGAAGATGTTTCCGATTTCCGTAGTTAAGTTGACTGGTGATGAGGGGTTTCGACGACGACGACGGTTGAAGAGAGCGGGGAGGATCCGTTCGGTTGTTGACGATGCGAAGAGAGAGGAGGCGTTCATCTCTTCCTGCTGCCTCCTCCTCCTCCTGGACCTCGTCGCTTGTGGAGGGGGATGGAGTGGTCGACGGTCTTGAAGTGTCGAATGAGAGCGTCCTTTCGAGAGAAGGTTCGACTGCAGGTGTCGCAGTAGTGGAGAGTGATGCCGGCTGCGTGGGCTGTGTACTCGTGCTGAAGAAGAAAGAAAGGAGGAGAAGACGAGTCAGTGATGAGCTTCGAAGACGACGCAGACTCGATGCGAGACGATAAAAGAAGAAGGACTCACTCTCTTGAGATCGTAGGTCCTGACGAATCCCAAACGCTGACCCTTCCCGTCCGTGCATCCAGCGACGTGGCACCAGCAGGTAGGTTCGGGAGGAGTAGACTGCTCCCTAGGAGCTGGCGTTGCCGACGACGAAGACGCCGCTCCTGCTGAGGTTCGACGAGCGTTTCGAGGATCGACTCTCTTCTTCTTGGGCTTGGGCTGCTGGTTGTTGGCCGACTGGGACGCCATCGAGTTTCGTCGAGCCTTCTGGGGTTTCCTGCTGCTCGTGTACTCCTTGTCGTCGTCGTCCTCCTCCGAATCCGAGGCCGACGAGTGGTATCGAGAATCTCCGTCGTCGTAGTCGTCCTCGTCGTCGACGGGGGAAGCTCGCTTCTTGTCGAACTGACCGGAGGGAACTCGAGAGGGAGCGGCCGCTTCAACCTCTCGAGATCCGACGGCGTCGAACGACGACGACTCTCCTCCTCCTCCGGTTCCGACGTCCTCCCTTCCAGGGTACCTCGGCTGCTCGTCCTGGCTCTCGGTTTCGAGAGGACGGAATCCGAACTTGGGGACGGGATTCCTGCTTGACGAAGCTCCGTCGGGGCTGGTAGCGAGGAAGGCCATGTGAGGCGAGAGGGTGGTTCCGTTGGACGACGCTCGAACGTGCTTTGGGTACGAGTGCGAGTGAGCCTTGGGCTCGGGGATCATGAGAGGGGTGGGAGGGACGTCCTCGTCCTCGCTGGAGGTGCTGGCGTAGGAGGAGTAGGATTCGATCGATTCCTGTCGAAGGCTGGTGAGACGCGACGGATGGGCGAAGGGCTGTTCGTCGACGGGAGTGTGAGGAGAGCGGGTGGAGGAGGAGGAGTCGATTCGAGCGTTGGGGAAGAGGGATGGGTAGGTCTTCTGAGCGGTGTGGTCGTCTGCGAAGACGTCGCGAGGAGAGACGGTGGTGGAAGCGTCCGATTCTCCCTCGGAGAAGGTGGGTGACCCGAATCCAAACTGAGGCGACTGGAGTTGAGTGGATCGGTACTGATCGGCGAGAGGTTCGTGTTCGTACGAGTGGTGAGCGTTGTAGAAGGAGTAGTTGGCTTGGAGGGGAGGAAGGGGAGCGTCCGAGAGGAGGGGAGACTGGGAAGGGAGGGCTGGGTAGCGGTAAGTGACGGAGTGAGGTCTGATTCAAACGATTGGTAAGCGAAAGAGAGAAGGAAGGTCAGCGTTTAGTTAGGATTTTCTGAACGACGAAAAGCAGAGAAAAGAAAGATGTGAAGATGGAACGAAGGCCGTAGAAGAGAAGAGAGAGGAAGAGCCGGAGCTTCCACGTCGCTCGGCTAGGCTAGGCTGAGTGGAGGAAGGGGAAGGAGGGAGGGGAAGAGTCGAGAGCTTCTTCCCTTCGCTGGGCTTGTTTGAAACACGCCAACGACTCCAAACTGAGCCAGAGCTCCGATTTCTCTACCAGCTAGACCGTCTCGCTTTTTAAACTTCAAAAAGAGAAGAAAAGTGGATTCGCCACCCAAACTGAGGCCCTCCCCTCCCTCCTCCTCCTCCTTCGATCCCCTCTTCGTTCCTCCCTCTTGCCCATCCATCCCTCCCTTCTTGCCCCAACCCAAAGTAGAAAGTCGATAGAAAGGAACGATTTTACTCACTGTTGATCTTTGTATCCGAAACCGTGATCGTCTTCGTCGTCTGAACCAAAGACGAACTCGTCGTCGTCTGCCTTGAACAAGGACGACTCCTGAGAGCTCGCCTTCTGCTGTTGCTGGGGAGGAGCCATCCTAGCGTTCGCTCGTACGTTGCTCGAGGGAGCTGAGAGTGGAAAGGTTGTTGCTCGTGGGAGAATGGAGGGCGAAAACAGGGTGGATGCCGCGAAGAAGGAGGGGAGGGAGAGAGAGAGCAAGATGTAGTTGGGAGCAACTTGAAAGGGAGGGAAGGAGCCGGCCCATTTATATTAGCTTGATGACTCTTCCAGCGGTTTCTATTCCTTTTTTTTTTAACCCCTTCGAAATCCAGAGAGAGAAAAATTGGACGAGATCGGAGTCAAGCAAGACTACCCGAAAACTTTCTCATTCGAAAAAGAACGAAGCAAATCTGTTCCGAGGGTTAACTCGAAAGGGAAAGCAGGTGATCGCTTCCTTTGCTTCTGACTCACGCCGCTCAAAGGGTTCGGCTCCGTTCCTGAATGAAAATTTACTCTTCCTCAGACCCGCCTCAGCTCTTCGAAGAAATTATATGGGGCTGCAACCAAAGAAACAAAGAAGCGGAAGGGTCGAGAGCTCAAGTTCCGTCCGTTCAAAAGGGCGCGACGCGTCGTCGAGTTCGGTCGAGCTGGCCTCTTCCCCTTCTTCTCTAGGTCTTTTGTTTTGTCGAGGAGCGAAGACTCCCTGCTCTCTCTGCTCTCTGCACGACTAGACAGAAGCTAATCAAGGACTTCTCAACTCTGTGCATGTTCCGAAACCGAAAACCTTCCCTTTTTCGACCCCTCCTTCTCTTCTCCTCTCGACCGACCCTCTCTCTCGTCTCTCGACGCGTCCCTCCTGTTCCTTCTCCTCCCCTCTCGGTTCCTCGGAGCATCCCACCAAACTCTTCAACGCCTCGATCTATCTTTGAACCAGCATCCATCCACCTTTCTCTCCGACGACCTCAAAAGAAACTTTCTCTTCTTCTCTCCGCGTCGCCCCTCTCCCAGCTCGCTTTCCCTCCTCCTCTCCTCTCTCTCTCTCTCTCTCTCTCTCTCTCTACCTTTTTCCAACGCAAGAAAAAACATCTATGCTGCCAAAAACCCCCTACATACAACTCAATCAAAAACCGGAACCCTAGTCTACTTCCTCCTCCCTCCACCCCTCTCCCATCCCCCGTCGTCCTCTTCCTCCTCCCCGAGATCAAACATCACCTCCCCCTCGCTCTCACTCTCATCCAACACCGTCTTGCCCTTCCCCTTCGACCCTCTCCCACCGGGACTTCCCAACCCTCTCGGACTCCCAGGCTGGTGGTTCCTCGGACTCCCAGGAGCCGACGACCCTGGCCCGAGCGGTTCGCGTTCCTCCGCGTCGTTGAGGTCCCGTCGGGTGAGAGGGAGGGAGTTGGTTCGGTTGTGCTGGGAGAGATGGAAGGCGGAGGCGGAACGACGACGACGGCGGGCTCGGAAGAAGAAGAAGAGAGCGGTGGCGATGGCGATGAACAGGAGGACGGTTAGGGCGGAGGAGGCGTTATAGAATGCTGCGGAGGAAAAAAAAAGCGGAACGAGATGAGGGGGGAAGAAGTTAGGTTGGAAGAACGAAGAAGAAAGATGAGAGAGAAAGGAGAGGGCTCGAGACAAAGAAACAAAGGAGGAGGACGACGCGACTCACCTTCCCATCCACCCACCGCTCCCACAGGTCCACTCGTCCCACTCGAACTCCCACCCTTCCCACTCCCTCCCCCTCCATCCCCATCAGCAGCGGAAAGAGATCCTTGGACGGCGGTGGTCTTCTCCTTCGTTCCGATTCGAGACTCCCATCCTGGCGTTCCGTCGACGAGGAGGGAAAAGTCGACGTCCATGAAGCGGAGGATCATGTCGTGGGCGACTTGAGGGACGTCGTAGGCTACCATGTGCGAGGAGGAGGAGACCTGCGACGCAGAAAGAGAGAGAGGAAGAACGGGTGAGTAGGTGTGGGAGGCGAGAGAAGGAAATAAAGACGACGAAACGAAGGAACGAACCTTGACGTAGGTGAGGTTTCGAGCCGACGTCCATGTACCAGCGAGGGTGTCGTTGACGTACCATTCGTTGACGCTTGCGCTCTAGATCGCCACACGTCAAGAAAGATGGAGAGAGTTCAGCGGAGGAGCTCGAGGGAAGACGACGAGTCGACAAACGCCCACTCACCTGCAATCCCTTCGCCCCGTTCCACTCCAACCGTTCCACCAGCCTCTCGATTCCCTTGTGGTTACATATCAGATCCTCCGATCCAGCGAAGAGCAGGATGGGAATCCTCTCGAGGAGGGAAGGGAAGAGACCGATCGAAGCTGGCGATTTCGAGTTGCCGAGTGCTCCTCCGACGGCTCCGTTGCATTCGACCCATCCCGTCTTGTGCTCTGTTGCATGAAGGGCGGCGACGACGTCGGTACGCTGTGAAAGATCAGATGAGGAATGGTCAGACGGCGAGTTGGGAAGAAAGGGAGGAAGGAAGGGGAGAACGAGAGGAGACGAACTCGAAGGTAGGTGTAGACGTCTGAAAGCTCAGGTGGCCAGTTCATTCCACAAGCTGGATACTCGTCGGTAAGACGAACATCGTAGACGTTCATACAGACCTTTCGCCCGTCGACTCTGTAAGAAGGGGAGGCGAGGTCAGCTACGAAGAAAGAGGAACGACGCGTCGAGGGAAGAGACTCACTCCTGAACGAAACGCTCCGTAACCTGGCTCATCACCTGTCCACAGTTGTTCATGTTGATGGGCATCGTAGCCATGTCAGTGTGCTTGTCGATCTCAGCCTGACAGACGGCGAGCGTAGCGGTCAAGTCGGCGGCTTGCTGTGGAGGGAGACGGAGGAAGAAAGAGGTCAGCGGAGAGTCGATCTCGAAGACGGATTGGGAGGGACGAACTGGAGTTCCAGCCTTGACGAGACCATGCTCGTAAGCGAAGTCGACGTAGCCAGGGTACTGCTCTCGAGGATCGATCCAACCGTTTCCGATGGCGATTCCTTTCAGAGGGAAGTTCGGGAGATGAGGAGTGTTGAGAAGCGCGTCGGCTGAAGAAGAGGGAAGGAAAAGGGTCAGCTCCGTTCGAAACTATTCTAAGCATCGAAG
Source organism: Mrakia frigida (assembly GCF_051309035.1). NCBI lineage: Eukaryota > Fungi > Basidiomycota > Tremellomycetes > Cystofilobasidiales > Mrakiaceae > Mrakia > Mrakia frigida. The sequence goes on from NW_027481275.1 coordinate 838,939, forward strand.
AGGAGCGGTAGACCAACCGAAGTAAGGAATGTACTGTCCAGCGTAGGACTCTCCGGTGAGGTAGGTCTGGGAGAGGAAAGGGAAGTCGCGACGAAAGTCAGCTTCCACTCGGACATCCCACCAGCCCAACGGGGAGTCTCGAAGATCAGAGACACTCACATCAACTCCCTTCCACTCTGGGAAGACTTCGAGGAAGTTTTTGATGAAATGAACGAGATGAGCGCTGGCCTGATGCAGCTCGTGAAGGTAACCGTTCGTCGGCGTCGTGCTCATTCCAGTCCCAGGAGGTTGATCGACTGTAAAGTGAACGGTCGAGGGTCAGTCAGACGTCGACCCATCGTTGCTTCGTATTTCCTTCTGCGAGCTTCTGATTCAGGAAGGAGGCGAAGGAGGCGTACCGAAAACAACTCCAGCGAACTCCTCCCATCCTCCCCAATCGAGCAGCATCAAACCTCCAGGATTGGAAGGATCCATCCTGAAGGGACCTATCTCCATCATCGAACCATCGAAAGACGAGCATCCGGGACCTGATGAGTATGGAGGAAGGATCAGCCAAAGGGTCGAGAACGAACGCGGGAGGGAGAGGAAGCGGAAGGAGGAAGGAGGGGAGGGCTGAAGCTGACCTCCGTTGAACCAGAAGATGAGACGGTTCTTGCCAGCTTTCCGACGAGGGTTCACCAGCATGAAGCTGAGATTGCGAAGAAGTCGAGTGCGAGAGGTCAGTCACTGTCAGAAACAAGGAGGAGAAGAGGAGAAGGAGGAGAAGGGAAAGGAGGTTGAGCTCGAAGGTGCGATGGGGATCCCTTCCCTTCGAGCTCGTCGACACCTCCCGGCTCAAGAGAGCTCGCTCAAACTCCTCAGACCCCCGTCCTGATACGCTAAGGGAGGTTCTCGACAGCTCTTCTGAACGAGGAAGCTCACGATTGAGTTCAGAACGACCTGTTCGGCACCTCCTCTGAACGCGACCTCGCAGTTGAGCTTCCCTGCCTCCCGTCTCTTTCTCGTAGATATAGTAGAGACTCGTCGTGTACTCACAATATTTTAGCCTCCCTCCCTGTTGCTCCCTTTCCTCCTCCGTCGTCCTCTCCTGGATCACTATCGAGGAGACCTGCCCAGACGTTGAGAGGATGAGTTGGGTGTTGATTCAGAGGGAATTCGAGCGTCGGCAGAGTCGGGACGTAGAACGACGAAGCGGGAGGAAGAGTGCTCGCCATAAAGACGAAAGACTCTAGTAGAGAGGTACAGAAGAGTCGGGAGTGGGTTGGGAGAGGATGGAGTTGAGAGTGAACCAAGGGAAGGGAAGGGAGGGAGGGGGTGGGGAGGAGGGCGAAGCGATCGACCGAACTTCGTCCTTTCGAGGTCGCCTCCCTCTTCTTTGATTCCTCAAACCACGACTATGGCACCTAAAACTCGTTCCCAAACTCCCATGGCTTCGACACCAAACTCTCCTCTCTCTGTACCCGCCAACTCTTCCTCAGAGAACCGAGATCGGTCTCCTTCAGTCGTAAACAGGAAGGAAGCGCTCGCCCTCGCGTTCGTAATCCCTTCCTTCCCTTCCTCCTCGTCCTTTTTCTCCCCTTTCGCTGACCTTTTCGCTGCCCTTGTTTGGATATTTGCAGTACTCAGTCGCAGGAGAACGTCTTCCTTTTCGTCCCTAACCTTATCGGTAAGTCCTTCACGTTCAATCCTCACGGGAGCCGCTCCATCCTTCCCTGCCTTCCCTCCCTTCCTCCCTCCCTCCTCGCGTCCTTCCCCCTTCTCTCAAGCTCATCTGTGTCGTTTTATATCCCATCTCGCAGGTTATGCTCGAATTATCCTCGCTGGTATCTCTCTGGTAGTCATGCCTTACCACCCGAAGGTCTGTACGGCGCTCTACTTCACCTCGTCCATCCTCGACGTCGCAGATGGAAAGGCAGCTCGTGCGCTCGGTCAAACCTCAAAGTTCGGAGCAGTTCTGGATATGGTCACCGATAGGTCAGTACTGTCTACCTATCTTTTACTCTCTAAAGCTGGGATGGAGCTGGAGAAGGAGTAGAAAAGCTGATGATGCTCTTCGCTTGTGGCTCTCTCTCTTCCCTCTTTCCTTCCCTCTGTCTTTCAGATGTGCGACTGCTTGTCTTTTGACCTTCTTGGCCATGGCCTACCCTTCCTGGGCTCTTGCCTTCCAGTTCTTGATCACCTTGGACTTCAGCTCGCACTACATGCACATGTACAGGTTCGTCGAGCTTCTGTTCTCTCTTCTCTCTCTCGACTCTCCGGCTTCGGACGACCTTCCGCTGACGTCTCCCTTTTTCTCCTGCATCTCGTAAAATCATAGCACTCTCGCTACTGGATCAGTCTCGCACAAGGTCGTCGATCCTGAGGCCTCGTGGATCCTTTGGATGTACTACAACAACACCGTTCGTTCCTCCTCTTCTTGTTCTTGATCCATCGGGAGTTGAGCTCGCGTGCGTCCTTCCTTCCCTTCTTTGGCCGACCTCTTCTCTTCTTCCATGGCCTCCTCTAGACTACCCTCTTCATCTTCTGCTTCTGCAACGAGACTTTCTTCGTCTGCCTCTACCTCCTCGCCTTCTGGACCAGCAACCTTGGTCTTCCATCCCATCTCCTCTCCTCGACCATCCTCGCTCCTTCCCTCCCTTACCTCGTCGACTACCCCAAGGTCATCGCCGCCATCTCTGTCGCCGACTCCATCATCGAGAGGACGAGCTTGCCTGGACTGGTCGCTGCCTTCACTGGCCCCATCATGTTCATGAAGCAGGTCATCAACGGAGTGCAGTTCTGGAAGGCTTCCAAGGTCGTGAGTCTCTGTCTTCTTGAGCTTCGTCCTCGTCGTTCTGGCTGTTTCGAGAGAGGCCAGGTGGGGACAGAGGCTAGGGAGCTCGGCTGTAGAACGGGGAAGCGCGCAATCTCGTACAATCGCGTCATGAAGAATCGAAGCTGACCTTCCTCCTCTCCCTTCCTTTTCTCTTTCCTTCCCTCCTCAGCTCGTCGGACTCGACCTCGCCGAGCGAAAGACCGCCCGGGAAGAGAAGTTCCTCGCCTCTCGAGGACGCAAGGAGGCCTCCGCCTAAGGACGCCTTCTCCTCGCCTCGCATCTCCTCCCTCCCCTCTTCCTCTCTCGTCCCCGAGGCGTCCAATTTGGAACCCAGCTCGTACCACGAGCTCTCATCTCCTCCCTTCCTTTCTTCGTAGAATCAAACCAACCCTAACCCATCGTATTTCTGTAGTAGCGTTGTTTCGTCTCTTTTCTTTCTCCTCCCACACGTCCATCACGCGTCTCACTCTCATCAACGGCCTTCAATCTCGTTTCGTTTCGTCTTTCATTCCTAGGGCTGGTATCTACAACCCCTCTTAAGTAGGCTAGTGTTGCGTCCCACTTTTTTTTTCGTTCGTTCCTAGCTAGTCTATCTTAATATCCATCGAACTTTGCTCAAATCGAACAGATGATGCAACGCGCTCTGCCGCTCTCCCTCCCTCTCCCTCGAGTCCTTCCTTCCCGTTCATCTCATTCACGCTGCGAAACGGACGCGAGGAGTTCACTTGAACGTGCATCGTCAGTCGAAAGCTAGAGACTGCATACCTGATTGTGTCGAGGCTTTTCGACGAACTTTCGTCGAGCTTCCGAGCGTTCTTGTCAAGTCGTTTTCTGTGATAAGTTAAAAAAAAATAGAAGAAGAAAATGAAACGCTCCTTGACATGAGATCCTCCGTTGCCCATTCAACTACTCTGCTCTTCTGGAGACGCAGACGTAGGCTTCTCCTCCTTCGTTTCCTCCTTCACCTCTTTCTCCTTCTTCTCCTCCAAGGTCTCCTTCTTCGTTTCCTCCACAATCTCCTTGGCCTTCTCCTTCTCCTTTTCCTTCACCACCCCTGACGTCCCTCTCATTCTAGCAGCAAAGAACCGATCCGCCGAGCTCATGCCAGCCTCCGCCGTCGCCGTAGCGCTCGTCGTCGCGTTGGACTGTCTCCTCCCTCCTCCTCCTCCTCCTCCTGGCCCAGCAGTCCCCCAAGCTCCTCCACCGCCAACGCCGCCCAACGGTCCATGCTGCTGCGGTTGAGACTGAGGGTCCCTCCCTATCGGAGGAAGCAGAGGAGGAGGGGGAGGTCGGTTGTTCCTTCGAACGACGGGCGGCTCGGTTTGGATGTAGTCTTCGCAGACCTCCTTGACGAAGGAACCTCCTCGAGAAAGGATCTCGTAGGCTCGTTTGAACTCCTCCAGGATTCGGTCGGAGTGTTTCCCTGGGATGATTCCTCCGGCACAGTTCTGCATCGAAAGGAAATCGAGGAAGAGTCAGCGGGACGAGAACGACGCGTCAAGAATGAGAAAGAAACGAGCCCACCTTCGAGTGAATGAACGGATCTTGAATGACGAAATTCGAGGAATCCCACTTCTTCTCCGTCCCATCCTTCCGCTTCGACCTTCCACCTCTCAGCAAACTAGCGACGTCTCGATCCCAACGCCAATCGCCTCCCTCTTCCTGCTCGTCCTGCTCCTCTCCTTCGCCGCTCTTCCGACCCAAGATCTCTCCATACCAGCCGAAGAACCCTTTCGCCAGTTCTCCAACATCGACCCTTTCGTTCCTCTCCTTCCATCTCGCCACTTCCTCAGCTCCCAGAGACTCGACGGGAGCGAAGGTGGTGTTGACGAGCTCGGGAGTGCTGCTCGTCGTGTTCCCTGTCGGAGGACCTGTCGAGTTGGCGTTGGAAGAGGAGTTGCGACGATGACGGATGGAGGGACCTCGGATGAGAATGTGCGATGCTGGGATCTGAAGTCGAGAGAGAAGATCGGGGGATTGCAGGGAGGGGAGGAGAGGTCCTGAATGTCGATCTGGTTCCTCGACTGAGCCGGCGACGGACGTTGAGGGAGTTGAAAGTGGGATGGGGACGGATGGTGGGAGGGAGGATATTGACGCAGTAGGCGAGTTGGAAGGAGAAGAGGAGTTGGAAGGTGGTAGTGGGATCTGGGAAGGGTCGACGATCGTCGGAGGAGGAGGAGTGGGAGGGTTCTTCACGCGAGGAGGGAAGTGGAGCGAGGAGGAATGAGGGCCGGAGAGGAGGTAGGTGATGCAGAGGAGGTTGAGAGAGTAGGAGGAGAAGGTTGCTGGTCCATGAGATCCGGATCTGGAACGAGCAAAGGCCAATGGAGCTGTGTGAGTCGAAGGCAGAGGAGAAAGACGAGAAGGGAGACGAGGACGAACGGGTCGTTGAGTTTCCGAGCTTTGGCCCAGGTCTTGACGGTATGGATGAGAGGTCGGAGCGTATAGGGAGCGAGGAGACAGTAGGACAGGATGAGAGCGGTGTTGTGCACTCCTCCGAGGTCGTTGCAGCTGAGAGAAGAAGAGAGAACGCGATCAGCATCGAAAGAACGAGGAAAGAGACGCTCAGTTCGGCGACTAACTTGATATCGACCTCGATTCCAGATGTAGGATCAGAGCATTTGACTGAAAAGGGTAAAGAAGGGAGCTGGTGAGCATCGAGACGTGAGGAGAGGGAGGGAGAAATCGACTCACCGATGGGAGTTCGAGCCCAGGGAATCGCCTGCACTCCAACCAGCCCAGCTCGCTCCAACCGATTGGCCAAGTTCCGAGGGTTGTAGATCTGATCATCTGCCTTGAGAGCTCCGTTGGGAATCTGGTAGCCTTCCGGACTGTTGAGATCCTGTGAAAGTTGAAACGAGGTCGTCAGCTCGGATCCGCTGTTGAATCGAATCGCAGCCTGGAGCTCGAGCTGGAGGAGAAGAGAGGACGAAGAGATGGACGAACGACGACGCAAAGATCCATATCCGACTGATCTCTATCTCCTCCTATCGCTGCTGATCCGAACAAGGCGATACGGAACTGAGGACCATACGAGGCGACGACGTGAGATATCGCATCGATGAGTTGTTTCCGAGCTGCCGCTGTCGCTGGAGTTGGGAGGGAAGCCTGAGTGGAGTAGAAAAATACCGATAGAACAAAGTCAGTCCTCGGCCTTGCTTGGGTTCGAAGCAAAGAGAGCAGAAGGTGGCAGGCGGGCTGAAACGACTGACTTTCCAGCTCTTCATGAGCTCTTTGTGAAGCGGTCCTCCTCCCTTCGAGAGCTCCTTAGGCAGGGTAGCTCTGAGATCAGGATCCGTACCGAACGAAGCTGGTGTCCTTGGGTTCCGGAACATGATGTTGATTCGACCTCGGTTGGGGCGTAGGCCTCGAGGAGGAGGGAAGTTGGACGAGGAGGATCCGTTGGGAGGATGAAGTGCTCGAGGAGGACCTCCTCCTCCTCCCCCGTTGCCACCTCCACTGGGTTTAGGAGGAGCAGAATGGGATGAAGGACCTGCTTTAGCGTTGGTGGTGGAGGACGAGGAAGGAGGTGGACGAGTCGAGGCTTCGGAGGGAGAAAGAAAAGAAGGAAGGAAGGGTTGAGCTGAGCGTTGCGATGGATCCGAGTTTTGTTGGCTGTTGAACTGACTGGAAGATTCTCCTCCGCCTCTTTTCTTGCCTCTACCACCTCTGGAAGACGAGCCTCCACCCCTAGAACCATGTCCGCTCGATCCTTTGCCTCCTTTGGACGCTCCTGGTTCCTTTGGAGGAGCTTTGGTCGAGTTGGAGGGAGGAGGAGGAGGAGTTGAGGTCGAGGAAGTTTGAGTCGGCGAAGTCATGGTAGAGTGTTTGGAAGAAGATTTTGAGGTCGAGACTGGAGTCTATAGACGTCCAAGCGTTCTCGAGAATAAGATTTGTTGCCGCCAGACGTTTGAGGAAAGATAAGAGCAGGAAAGGAGGGAGGGAAGGAAGGAAAGTGAGGCTGAAGTGGTTGGGAGGGAAATGAGCTCGCGAAGCTGAGAGGATTTGAGGATGCCTCTTCACCACCTAACCAGCAGGAACTCTTACAAGTTCATTCACCATGGCTCCCTCCATCTCCTCCCCCGTCTTCCTCGCTTCCTTCGCCGTTCCATCCTCTTCAAAATCTGCGGCTGCGTCGTCCAAGGGCAAGCACGTCAAGGTCGCTTCCGTCCAACCTCTCAAGGGGAAAGGAAAGAAGGTCGCTGGCTCGAACGTTGAAGAGGTCGCTGTAGGAGTAGACGGAGAGGGTATCTGGAGATACGATGTGAGTAGCATCTTCATCCTTCTCGAAGGAATCAAGGCCAATGGTGTTGAGGAGCGAGGAGGAGCTCGAGGGAAGCTGAGGAAGGAGAATCTGTTGAGGTCGACCTTCCTTCTTTCGGGAGCTCCTTCAACCCTCCCAGACTTCCTGGTGCCTTCCTTTTGCTCTGGAAGCTACGTGAAGTGTATTTTGATTCGCTACTGGTGCTGATAATTTGTCTTTCTTCCTACTTCGTCAGGTCGCGACGACCAACCCAACTTCGTCGCATACCGTCCCTCCCACGACCACCTTCTCGACTCCTCCTCTTTCCCTCTCCACCCGCGCCGGAACCCGGGTCACCATCATCGGAGTTCAGACTAGCGAAGGAATCTCGAAAAGCTCAGCTGGAAAGTCGATTTGGTGCTGGAGAGGTGAAGACGTTGAGAAGGAGGTCCTCGAGGTCAGTTTACCTTCCTCCCTCTCTTCCCTTGCTCGCTCGGCACTTTCTCAGTCGTCGACACTCAAGATCCCGCAGATGCTGACACAACACACTTTCACCTACTTCTTTTTGAAGGTCCCAACCCCCGTTTCCCAACTCCTGTCGCTTTCCACGTCGCCAAACCACCTCCTCCTCCTCTCGCCCTCCTCCGCCCCGTCTCTCGTCTCCTTCGGCTCTTCCCCTCTCACCCACATCCCCAACACCTCTTCTACCTCCTCCTCATCAAAATCGGCTTCGTCTCCTGTCTACGCCGCCGTCTTCTCGCGGAAATCGTGCGCCTTTGCCGCTGGCTCGGACGGAGACGTCCTCGTCGAGGTCTACCCTCAGGGTTCGATCAAAATCTGGTCCATCTCTTCGTCCTACGAGGAGGACAACAGCCCGGAAATCACTCTCGAGAGGGAGATTACTAGTGTGCCAGGACTGAAGAAGAAGGAGAAGGAGGAGATCTCTCAGGCTGGTTTGAGCGAGAAGGGAACCCTTCAGATCTTGAGTTAGTACCCGCTTCCCAGAATCTACACCCCACGTTCAACGACGCGTCGAAGTAGATGCTGACCGTCTTGTCTTCGCCTTGTTCCCCTGTCACTTCTCTGCAGCCAACCACTCTCACCTTCACACCCTCTCCCTCAGCTCAACCACCCTCCTTTCGATTCTCGCTCCCTACACCTTCCCTTACCCTTCTCCATCGACATCGATCGCCTCTCTCCCCACCGCCTACACCTTCCTTCTCCAACCCACCACCTCCCTTCTTCACCTCGTTTCTCCTCTCTTCCCTGCCGTCCTCGCCTCGATTCCCCTCCCCGCCTCAACCCTCTCTTCCAACTCCATCCACGTCGTCCCTCTCCTCGATGGCCGACTCGCTCTCATCGCCGGAACCCATTCGACCGACGGATCAGCAGGAACCAAGGTCGGAGTCTGGACGATGGAGCTCCAAGGAGGAGCATCAGCTGGAGCTGGGGGAATCGGAGAGGTCCTCTTCACCGGAGAACGAACGGCCAAGGTCCTCATCCCCGTCGGCGAGGCTCCTTCCATCGAGAACCAGCACACCCAGCCGTCTCGTAAATCCACCCTCGAACACCCAGAGCAACAACCTCCCTTCTCGACCCTCCTCCCTCGAATCCGTCAGGCCCTCGCTCCTTCCCACTCGTCTACCGCTACCGCCGACGCGACCAAGGCTCTCCTCGAGAAGATCTGGGCGGAGGAGCTCACCCACGAGGAGACTCGATTGGCTTCGGTCCGAAACCCTCAGAAGGCGAAGTCGTACCCCGTCGTTCCCTACGCTACCGCGAAGACGCTCATCGAGCTGTTCCTCGAGGCGCCGAAGGAAATCTACCCTGGGAAGCTCGTCACCCTTCTTCTCCAGAAGGGATACTTCTCTGACCACATGGTTGGAGGAGCAGGGTTGTTCGAGAAGTTTGTGGAGAGGCAGGAGTGGGAGAACGTCTTCGTTTCGATGAGGAGCAGCGGGGCCGCTGGAGCGGGAGGAAACTTGCCTGAGGTTTCGGAGAAGTCGGTGGTGAAGGTGTTGAAGGAGGTTCTTCTGGCGACGGAGAAGAAGGTGGAGGGTCAGGAGGAGGTAGGAGCCCCTACTCCTACGCTTCAGAAGACGGTGGTGGAGGTTGTGAGGTTCGGAGTGAGGTCGGAGGAGGCTGGTTGGAAGGAGGCCGTTGGATCGATTGGAGTTGAGGGAGCTGTGAGGATTCTCGAGGTCGTGGACGGGTGGATGGAGGCGTGGTTGGATGGAACGGCCAACAAGATCCCAGAGGTCGACGAGGTGAGTTTTGCACGTCTTTTCTTCGACCTCTCTCGACGGACGCGTCTCGCATCGCTGACCTCTTCCCTCTCGTCTTGTTTTCCGTATCTTTCCTCACAGTTTGTTCCCCTCCTCACCCTCATCCTCGACACTCACCTCCTCCCTCTCCTCACCCACCCTTCCGCTCCTCCTCTCCTCGCCTCGATCAACGCTCGTCTCGCTCCTCACCTCAAGGTCCAAAAAGAGCTTGAGTCGGCCAAGAGCTGTCTCGACGCTGCCATGAGGATGGGTCGAGCTGCTGCTGCTTCTGCTAAAGCCTCTTCCGGACCTGGAGGAGCCAAGAGCGGGAAGACGGGCAAGGGAGGAAAGAAGGGAGGGAAGGCCGAGAAGGAGGACATGGGAGCGTACAGGTTGGAGGAGTTTGCCCTTTAGGTTGCTGGTTCTTCGTCGATACGAGTAGAGATCTCATTTTCATCTTTTGGAGATCAAAGTAAGAGGTTTCGGTTGAGAGAGACGCGTCGGGAAGGAAAAGTCGCCGAGCGAGCGAGTCGTCTCGCTCGTCGGCTTTCTTGATTTTCCCGACCAGGTTTGGTCTAACGAGCCCAATCAAAGCGACCAGCAACTTCTCAGCTCTGGCCGAGCTGGCTAAATTTGGCTAAATGACTCGACGAAGAGGAAAATCCCAGCCCTACAGGGCGGCAGCCGGGACCTCGTTGAGCTTAAGCTCGCCATCCCTCCCCTTCCTCCTCTCGACGACCACCATCTCTCGAGCCCCTCAACAAACCATGTCTCTCGACCATCTCATCCTCCTCTCTCCTCCTGGAGAGCTATCCAAGACGGTCGAATACCTCAAACCTTGGTTCACCATCGTCGAAGGAGGCACTCATGCAGATGGATTGACGTTCGTTCTTCAGCCCTCCTCCTTCTCCCCTTCTTCTGCACCTTACTGGTCTCCACCAACGCTCTGGATCCTCTGATAAGTTTCTTCGGCTGACTGACATCATCTTATCTTGGCTTCTTCTCGTTCTCAGAGCCAACTCCCTCATCCCTCTCGTCTCAGGAACCTACGTCGAGCTGATCCACTTCGTCTCCCCTCCCTCTCTCGACTCGAGTCACTGGTGGGGAAAGAAGGCGCCTGGCCATATAGATTGGGCTTTGCTTGGGGATCTAACGCAGCTCCAGCTGGATTCCTTCAACAAGGTCGTTAGCGCAGGAGGGCAGAGTGAAGATCTGGCGTTCGACGAGGGAGTGAAGGGAGGGAGGAAGAGACCAGACGGAGCCGATGTAAAGTGGGTAGTCACCTTCCCTGGGAAAGGTCAGGGTCGAGGAGGAGTACCCTTCTTCTGTGCAGATTTGACTCCCAGAGAGCTTCGAGTGAGTTGGTATTTCTTCAGCTTCGCTTGTGCTTTCCGCGTCCTCCTCGACGCTCATTCTCTGCGTTTTTCGACAGGTTCCCGCTCTTCCATCCCCCCAGTGAGCATCTACACAAGCTTTGGTTGTTCTTGCTTTCAAATCCTCCCCAACTCACTCGCCTGCTCTCCTCCTCTCCCCTTCTTTCTTCTCCTCTCTGTTCACAAACATGAAGCCCTTCGAAGACGATTTCAGTCTCCCACATCACTCTCCTCACGACCTCTGCCAACTACAAGCCTCTCAAAGCCTATCTTGAAGCGTAAGCTCCGTTCTCGCCCTCTCCAGCATGGTCTAATGAATCTCGAAGACTGATCCGATCTTTCGACGCGTTCTGAAAACAGTCTCCAGGGATCCGCCCTTTCCTCGACTTCCACCAGCACCACCTTCCCTCTCTCCTCACCCAACCCTCTCCCCTCCGGAACACCCCAGGCTGAGATTCATCTTCGAGTTCCTCAGTCAAAGGACGAAGTTGCCGTGCGTTCTTTCGTCTCTCTCCTCGGACGCCCCCGTTTCGACGCGACTGACCTCTTCCTCTCCTTCCCCTCCCCTTTCATCGGTCGCAGTATCTGAGCAAACGAGGCACCCATGCTCTCTACGAACTCGGCTTCTACACTGAGCGAGATGGAGGAAAGGAAGGACTTGAGATCGAAGGCGGGACGGGGAGTCGGTTCGTTTTCAGACGGGTTTGAAGTGGCTCGCTACAAGCACTTGGAAGAGGTTGGATTCGTATAGACCTTGCTATATAAAATTTATCGCTTCGTATCTCTCTGACTTGGTTCCAGCTCGTGGTAGAGGTCTGGACTGGCGAGAAACAGGAGGAAGAAGACAAAGAGTCGATCGAGTTGATGTCTCGACCTCCGAGTTTTCCTCGCTGTTAGACGAGAAAAAAAAAAGCTGCTCTGATGGATTTCTTCGATATCAAGATTCTCCAGCGTGTCTGACGATCCTTGAAGCAGCACACCTCCTCTGTATACTTTTTTTAACGGGGGTGACACCCGAACGCCTTCTTCCTTGGCAGCCTACCTCCTTGAGGGGCAGCTCTTCCAGGTCGATTCCCTTTCTTTCCTTCCCCTCCAACCTCGACCGTGACTTGAATTCGCTCCTCTTTCGACCCAGACTCTCCACCTACGCCTCCTCAGGCTCCCACACTCCCTCAGACCACATACCCAACCTTCCCTCCTCGATCCTCTCGCTCGGACCCGGCAACTTGCCCTCCCTTTCTTCCCTTCCTCCCTTCCTCCCTCCTTTCCTATCCTTCCTTCCTCAACCTCCAAAGCTACCTCAGACTAATATCAATGCTCGCCCTCGCCCCTATCCTCCTTCTCCTCCCCGCCCTCGCTCTCGCCTCGGGTCACGGAGGTTCCAAGCACGCCCACAAACATCGAGCCGCTGTCGCTTCTGTCTCGAACGCAACCCAGGAGGTCGCTCCTGCTCTTCTCGAGCAGCGAGCACTCGAGAAGAGATACGGCGATGCTAGGTTGACTTACTACCAGTGAGTTATATCCTTTTAACCCTTCGTCTCTCTCCAGTAGGAAAGCGCTTGAGCTGACGGCTCTCTTGTTTTCCCTCCTCCAGCGTCGAAAGTCAGCCCTCTTCCTTCTCTCCTCCCTTCCATCCTCTTCCTCTTTCTTTGAAACTGAGACTTTACATCTTGTTCTTGTTCAACAGCTGGAAACGCAGGATCGTGCGGAAGGTTCCTCAGAAACTCGGAATACGTACGTCCCAGCAGCATGCTTCGATCGTTCAATCGTTCCTCCTTGCTCACGGCCCTCCTCCTTGTTTGTTTCCTCTGTTCCCTCTCTTCCTCCTCGATGCAGGTCGTAGCCGTTACAGACGCGATGATGAACTCGGGATGGTGTGGACGTCAAGTTGCCATCACCGCCAACGGAAAGACGGCTGTTGCAACTATCGAGGTATGTGCGACCTTTCTCCTCTCCCTTGTCTTCCCCTCCTGACTTGTAGCTCTTCCGTTTTTACGCCGTAGGATACCTGCCCTGGCTGCCCCTACGCCGCTCTTGATCTTTCGCCTGATCTCTTCAGCTTCTTTGCTTCCCACGACGCGGGTGTCAGTGAGTGGCGTCTTGGTCGACTTCGTCTTCTCTTCATGCCTCGTTTTTTGACTCGTCCTTCTCCTTTTTCTCGACCTCTAGTTTACGGTTCTTGGGAGTTCACTGACGGTGCTCAGCAACCCGCTCCTGGTGAGTCTGGTCCTACAGCTTCCTCACGCGTCCTCGTCCCGTTCGACCTCTGACGCTCTCCTTCGTCAATTCCAGAACCCACTCCCACTCCCACGCCCGTGTACACCCCTCCCGTCACTACTCCTGCCTGGACGCCTGAACCTGTCACCACTACTTCCGAAGCTCCTCCTCCTCCTCCTCCCACCACTTTCGGTGAGTTCCTTGCGAACGGATTTTACAAAAGCTCGACTCGCTGACTGACTTTTCTTCTCCCCTTTCTCTCCTCAGCCGCCGTCGTTACCACCACTTCTTCGGCCCTCCCCTCGACCACCAGCTTCGCCAGCTCCTCTGCTCCCGCCAACTCCACCGAATCCTTCCCCGCCTCAGCCCAGGAAAGCAACGTCGCGCCCGAGACCATCTCCGTCGCAGGAAGCGTTCCCTCGACGACGGCTTCCCGCCCTCTCGTCGTCAACAACTTGGACGCCATCGCTGGACTCGCGAACGGACTCGGAGGGACCATCTGCCGAGGAAACGATCTTTGCGCCTGAGGAGGAGCAGGGCAGTTTAGTTTTTTTGCTTCATCGGGCTGAATGAGGGTTTCGCTTTTTCGTTTCGTTTTCGTTCCTTTCTTTTTCTTCTTCCATCGGAACCTTTTGGGACACCTTCGCTTTTCGTTTACTTTTCTTGGGATTCTTCGATACGATACCAGCTTCTCTACTTTGGGACGAGAGAGAAGCGGAGAGGGAGCTTGCGCGATCTTTGTCGAAGGGGAAGCGCGACGCGTCTTCCGGTCGTTGTCCCTCTTGCGTTGCGCATTTCAAAACGACAGCTGCACATTTTAGACTCGATGTCGCGGCAGGGGCATTGAGCTGAGGGACAAGAGGACCCAGCGACGGGAAGGGAGGAGGAGATGAGGGAGGAGGAACTTGGGCGAACCGAAAGTCAAGAGGGTGTTGACCCTGAATCGAAGCAAGGAAGGTCAGCTAGGACAGCCGACGATTAAAATGAAGTCCTCGTTATCCCCCGCTTGAAAAAACGGAGATCATCCAGAGAGGGAGCTTTGAGGGAGGGCAGAAAGGAAACAAAACGTGAGCTTGAGCGTTCCTTTTTCTTTTCCCTCCCAACGACCATCAACACCGCTTCGACCGTCTATCCTTTCCCTCACCATCGTTGCCCTCGATGAACCCTCTGGTCCCTTCTTCCCATCAACATCGATCCCTCCACTTTGAACGAGCGGTTCGAGAAGCAGAGGAGCAGGAGGTGGAAGAGCAGGAGGTGGAAGACGTCCCAGAGTGGCTCGACCAAGAGGAGCACAACGACCCGTCCTTCGACCCTTCCATTCTCCTGGGCAAAGAGTTATCTCCCGGAGCGATACGAGCAGCCGAAGAAGACGGCATAGGATCGGACGTGGACCTTGCTGTTCTCGAATACGAGTGGGAGACGTCGGAGGAGGCAGCGGCAGAACTCTCCCGAGCTCAAGAGGTCGACTCCTTCTCTTCGAACGTCCTCTTCGTCTCAGGACCTCACGAGTTCGTAGACCTCGACCTCATCAAAAAGCTTCAGGAGCGACTCGATTCGATCTCGGACGAGGACTCATCGGAATCTTTGGACCTGGATCAGCTCAGCTTCGAGCGAGCAGGAAGCTCGAGTCATGGAGAGAAGAGGAAGGACTGGAGGACAAAGCCGAAGCTGGAGACGGTGAAGCTTCAGCTGAAGGTCAAGAAGCCGTCTGAAGATGCTTTAGGATGGATGACTGTGAGTTTCAGTAGATAGAGAAGGAGCGAAGGGGTGGGCAAGTCAAGCTGGAGCCGACACCTACCGTACTCCCCTCACCTTTTTCTTTCTCACAGACGTGGAAGAACGTCGGAGATGGAGTCAGACCTCCTCACGACGAGACAGAAGAGATATGGAGGATGTTGGAACTCTCCGACGTCGCTGGATTGTGGGTCTTTCTTGGTCTTTCGTTCTCTTTGCAGGACGGCGGGTCACCGACGCGTCGCTCTTCTCCTCCTCTCTTCTTTCCCTAGCTCCTACCCTCCTCGATCTCTACATCACCTCTTCTCCGGGATGAGCGCCGTCTTTTCCACTGATGTCGGCACGCATGTGAGTTTCGCTCTTCAGCTGTCGAACCGCGTCCGCTCATGCTCGCGCGTCCTCTTTCTCCTTTCGGCTTTCACAGAGCACAACGACTGGCGACCTCCGCTTCTTCGAAGATCTCTTCATCGCTTTTGGAGGTTCAGTGATGTGAGTACCATTCTGCTTTTCGGGCTAAGCATTCGAACTTCGGAGGCTGAAGTCGTCGCGTTCTTTCCTTCGTGGTTCAGGGAAAAGAAGTCGCACGACGTGACTCACTTCTTCGGCTGCTACGCAGAGAACGTGAGAAGATACGTCTCTCTGTCGTTACTGTTGGTAGTCATACTGACTGGGTATCTTCTTTCCTTGATCAGAACGACGCGAAGACTCGAGGGGATGACCTCTCGCCCAATTGTGTTTCTATTCACCCTCACTGGTTCGTCTTCTCGTCGGCCGACCTTTTTCAGTCCTTTCTGACCTCCCTCTTTGTTTTCCTTCGCTGTAGGATCGCACTCTCCGTCGAACATGGTCTCCTACTTCCTCCTTCTCTTTTCGAGCTCGACTCCCAACACTTCTTGACTCGAGGAGAGCGTTGGACGTCCGGACAAGCCGATTCAGGACTCATCAACTCGTCTGTCCAAAGACGCTACTGGCACACCTCGAACATCAACCACGACACAGTCCTGATTAATTCACCTTCACCAGCCCTGCCTGCCTCGGACGTTCATCCAGTTTTGTGTGGGAGACAGATGTTCTTCGACGCGTCGGAGACGAAGTGGAACGGGGTCGCTCTGAGGGCCATCAAGTCAGCAGTCGAGAGACTGGGAGCCACCGTCGTGGGAGGAGTCGAGCGAGCGGATTGGGTCGTTGCTGAGCAGCCGTCAGGAAGAGCTTACAACTGGGTGAGTTCTTGCGAATCGATCTCGTTTGTGACCTCTCGCCGACGCGTATTCAGTCCTCCTCTTCTTCAGGCTCGACGTCGACTCAACCAACTCGTTCTCGGGACGATGGAACATCTTCTCAATCAGATCGGTGAGGCGTCGCCCGATGTTGTTGACTGTTTCTCGGTGAGTTATGCCATCCTCAGTTCAAACTGTCAGACTCTTCACTGACGCGATCGCTCCCTTCTTCGTTTCCTCCTTTGCTTCAGAACCTCCTCTACTTCCCACTTCTCTCCGAACTCATGCTGGACTCCTTCGAGGTTGAGATCGATTCCGCCTATCCCTTCGCCTATCGCCGGTACCTGGTCACTCTTGCTGAAAAACTCGGTTCCAGCAATGTTGTCGAGTGAGTCTTTTCTTGCTGCTTCGAGCGAACCGTCGAGCCTGGCTGACTCCGGAACATCTCTTTCCCCAGATGTTCGAGCTTCCAACCAGCACGAGGGAACGAGAGGAAGATCGTCATCTCCGAGTCGTGCAAGACTCAGTACGGAAGGTGCGCTCGCAACGCCTTGTGCTTCGCCTTCGTCGGACTGATCTCGCTTTGGCATCTTTTCTTTTTCTCGGCTCCCAGCGGTCGAGTTGCACTTCCGAAGGTGCGTTATCGCTTTCCTCAGAAAGCTCAGCGAACGAAACGCATCTCAAGCTGACCTCTCGTCCTCTCCTTTCTTGACAGTTTCTCGAGGACTGTCTGATGCTCGACCGCTTCGTCGGCAACATCTCGAACTTACTCACCGCCTCCCCTTTCCTCGAAGTCGATCATATCGCTCCACTCTACGGTCCCTCTCTTCCTCCATCCCAACGACAACCCTCGAGCGTGGCAGATTCGGTCATCCAGAGTTGGAACGACGTGAGTCTCTTTTTTTTCCACGTCTGGCCTTTTCTTGAAAGCCTAGCTGAAGCGACTGACAATGTCTTCTTCTCGTTGGTTTCAGGTCGAGAAACGATGGGAGCACGGAGACGAGAACCCCGAAGTAAGTTCTTCCTTCTGCCTTCGTCCTTTCGTTCTTCCAACCTGACGCGTTTGATGTCCTTCTGATCTCACAGAGGACTTGGAAGAGCGAGTGCTGTTTACACCCGTACTACCACTAGTCGTCTTCCCTCGCTGTTCTTTACGTTTTGTACAAATCGACGCTCGAGTCGACGACGCGAACGCTGTTTTCACATCCCCCTTTCTTCTGAGTACAGAGAACAGAGGTCGAGCCACAGCCAAGTGTACGAGATGAAAATACAGCCCTAGGATATAAACCAAAGCCAACAACCCTCAGGTATCAACCAAAACAACCTCGAAGTTCTCCAGCACCTTCCCGTCCCCTCCCTTCCACCGAGCTCGCAATCCCTCCTCCAAAGCTTCCTTCGCAGGCCTCGTCCCGAGTATGAACGAAACCCTGTTTGATTCTCCTCCCCGTATGAGGATATCTAAGTAGTTCTGTGTGTGTTTGAGAGCTCGAACAAAAAGGGAGGAAGGTCGATTCAAGAACGTCCGTTTCGAGGCTTGAACTCGCTCTGCCTAGACTTCCTCCTTTCGGTCAGCAAACTCGTCGAGATTTAAAGGATGGCATTCAATCTACTTGTAAGGTGTCTACTTAGCTAGTTCGGTCCAGCGAAACATCGACGTGAAGTCACAGAGGAAACCAAGGATGACCCTTCTCGTCCCCGTCGCAGACTCCCAAGAATCGCTCCTTCCACTGTAGAACCAAGAAGAAAAAAGTAAAAGTCGGTCAGCTTCTAGAGACGAGAAAGAAGAGCGTAGAAGAACTATCAACTCACTTCAAGATCCAACTTTAGCATCAACCTGGCCGACCCATCGTCCTCCTCCAAAGCCCTCCTCGCCTCGTCGACGTTCGCTTCGAGAGACGGTCGAGCCTGAGCGAGGAAGTTGGCTGCTCGGAGGTTGAGGTACTCGGCCTGGTGAGAAGAAAGGAACAGGGAGTGAGTAAAGTAAGAACGAAGGAAAGGAAAGAGAGACGAAGAAAGACTCACCCCGATCCCTCTCAACGCCGACACCTCGTTCTTGAACTCTCGATACGTCGGAACGAACCGATCGTCCGAACCCTCGTGAGAAGAGCTAGCCGTTTTCTTCAAAAACTTGAACCGGATATCGAACAAGGCCTCCTCCTTAGCTGCTTCCATCGCAGGTTCGGCGAGAGACGACTGTCGAGAACCAGAGACGCGTCGAAGAGGAGCGAGGTCAGCTCTCCCTTCTTCTTCCTTGTCTCCTCTCCTCCATTCCTCAGGAGCTGTAAATTCGAGTCGACTCACCACCAACCTCCCCATACAAAGATCCGCCAACCCCTTCGCACCCTCCCTCCTCGTCTCCCACTTCCTCACAACCCTCTCCGTCTCCGTCTCCATCCCACCCGCTCTCTTCACTCTCGCCGACTCCAAATCTCCCGCAGCATGATAGATCAAGTCCCCTACGACGCGTTCCTCGGTCCGGAAGAGTTTGGCTCCCGCCCAGTAGATCATGGCGTGCTCAGGTCGAGAGTAGAGGGTGAGGTCGAACCCTGAGAAGAGCAAGTCTCGGAGGAGGGTGAGGCGGTGAAGGTGGAGAGAGGAAGGGATTCGGTGGAGGTTTGAGGTAAGGGACTCAGGCTGGTGGAGGAGAAGAAAAAGAAGGAGGAGGGGAAAGGGAAGGGAGTTTTAGTTGAGGGAGCAAGGGGAGGAGGAACTGAAAGCGGATGAGGGAGAGACGACGCGACGAGCCGAACTCACGAATCCAGCAAGCTCGAGTCGTTCTATCGCAAGAGGAATCAGATCCATCGCTTCATCATGAAGCTCCTCCCACTGAGAGATTGATTTGGCGGCCATCCGCTTCCCTCTCGAACGGTTCTGGCACGAGTTTGACATCGAGCTGACGAGGAACTGTCGACAACGAAACGAAACCAGAACGAAACGAGCGAAAAGTCAGCACTGCTGACGACTCTTCTTCCCTCAAATCCTATCTTCTCCTCTCGAGCTGTCTCTCGGAGATCTTCATCAGCAAGAACAGAGCGAAAACGGAGGACTCACTCCAGAAACCCTCTGCTCAAACACTCCCACCGCTTCACCGAGAGTCGGTCCTTCCTTCCCTGTTCCACCCTCGTTCTGCCTGCCCCAAGGTCGAGGGAAATCGTCCTGAGCGAGATCCACGACCGAGTGAAGAAGACCGGCGGGGACAAGAGCCGTTTCTTCGAGGTAGGTCTGGACGAGCCACGGGAGAGGGTAGACGTGCAGGATGAGGTTCGAGGAAGGGGAGTAGATTGTTGACTGTGAGGAAAGGAAGAGAAAGATAGAGATGAGGTGGAGGATTATGGAGGAGTGAGTTCGGGTTTTGAGAGAGGGAGAGAGAAGGAGAAGACGGGAAGGATTGGATGTTGGACGAACGAGAGTAAGCGATCGGATCACTGCCAGAGGAGGAGGAGCCTCGATAGCTGCTGAGCGGAGAGAAACAAACTCCTGGAAACGGAGCAAACGCAAAACAAAGGCGAAGCGGTTTAGCTGACGTTTCTCTTTCTCGCTTCCTGTTTCGACGCGTCTCTCAAAGCTCACCATCACCTCTCCCAACTTCGCACACCTCCCCACTTCCACCACCTCCTCCAACCCTTTCACCAACTCCTTCAACAGCTTCGCCGCCTCCTCGATCGGTCCAATCTCCACTGCCTGCAACGGGATCTGCGAAACGAGTTTCCGGTTGATGTTCGGGTCGAACGCTTTGAGCGCTGGCGAGTTGTCGGCTGGGACTGGGATCGAGTCGGTAGTGAGGGACGGGAGAAGTTTGTCGACAAGGAAGAGGGTGGATTGAAGGATGGAGCATTCGGAGGAGGCGGGTGGGGTGGGGAGGATGAGGGTGGTGAGGGTTTGGAGGAGGGACTGAGGGGAGGGAAAGACCGAAGAGAGGATTAGGAAGTGGGAGAGAGGAGATGGAGGGAGAGAGAGAGCTCACAATTCGGAAAAAGATACGCAGGGAGAGAGCTTCTTTCCATTTGGCATCGACTGAAGGGAGGGAAGAAGGAACAGAGTGAGAACGCGTCGAGAAGGTCGAGTGAAGGAAGGGAAAACGAACCGCCTGAAGACTCCAGCCACCGATGAGCCTCCTCCAGATCCGACACGATCTCGGAATCAGGAATCGTATCGCAGAGACCTAGGTCGAACTTGTCTCCGGAGAAATCCTCTCCCTGTCGTTTCAAAAAAGCAAGACGAGTGAGCTCGCCGTTCCCTCCCTTCCTCGGTCATCCTCCCTCTCTTCAGCTCCTATGAAAATACTCACCTCGTACAAATTCCCCTTCATCAACTCCTCCCAGATCACTCCCAGACACTTGCTCGTCCCTCTCAGTCCAGCTCTGAGCACGAGTCCTACGAGTTCGAGCGGCCGAGCTGGATCCTTGGGCGAGTTTGAATGGTGAGCTTCGAGGTTTGCCAGCTCGGAGAGAGGGAGGTTCTCGGGCAGGAGATGGAGGATCGTGAAGGCCGTTTGGGAGAGGGTGAGTCCTGTCAGGTAGGCCATCTATAAGAGAGCGAACGAAAGTCAGAGTCGAGCGAGGAAAACCGAGGGCTGAGGAGGAGGACAAGGGCGAACGAACCTCGCACGCGAGAGCTCGATCCAAGATCCAGCAGACTTCTTCTGGGAGAAGAGGAGAGCTGGGATCGAAGAGATCCTGGTTGGTATCTGGAAGCTGAACACCCGAGTCCATGCGAGGATCCATGACTGCAAGAAGGGCGGGTGAAAAAGTCAGCTTCGAAGGAGAAGGAAGACTCGGAGGAGCGAGCGAGGGAAGGAGAAGCTGAGGGCTCTACATACCTTCTATCGCGTTCATGGCATCCTGAGAAGAGCAAAAATAAGGTCAGTACTTCATCTCGATCAAGCGAGTCTCGAGTATGTACGTTTTGTGAGCTTACCATGAGCGTGAAGTGGGGGAGATGGATGAGCTCTCCTGAAGCGAGGTTCTCCGTCCCCTTGAGGATCAGATCTGTCGCATCTTTGAATGTCTTGTTCTTGGCACCGAAGCTCATCTCGATTGAAGAAGGAGATGAAGGGGCGATCAAGGAGGTCCAGATTTGTCCGAGGAAGTGGATGATGGGCTGGAAGGAAGCAAAACAAACGAGGGCGTCGAGGGGAGAAAGACGTCGTCGAAATCAGCTCTCTTTCTGACCTCAACCTTCACGACCGCTTCCCTCCCCTCTTTCACTTCTTCTTGTTCTCAACATGTCGGCTCCTCATCAGTCAGATAGGAATCAAGAGGCTTCGGTGTATCTTGTAAGTAGAGATTTCCTCCGTGGATGCTCGTTTGGGTGAATGGGTTGAGCTGACCTCGATTCTCCTTCCCTCCTTCCCTTCTCTCAGGGAAACCTCGACGAGCGTTGTACGGATGCTCTCGTCTGGGAACTCATGCTCCAGGTAAGCGCGTACATCTCCTCCCTCTCCCCCTTCGGATTCTGTAGCTGACGCCTTCTTCTTCGTCTCTACAGGCTGGACCCGTCGGTTCGTTCTGAGCTCTCTCCTTCCACCACCACCTCCTCCGCTCCCTTCCCTTCGAGCTCACCTGCTTCCTCCCTCCTTCTTGCTCCTCTACAGTGAACGTTCATCTCCCTAAGGATCGTATCTCTCAAGCTCATCAAGGTTTCGGTTTCTGCGAGTTCCTCACCGAGGAGGACGCAGAGTACGCTTGTCGGATCATGAACCAGATCAAGCTCTACGGGAAACCCGTCAGGGTCAACAAGGTGAGCTCTCTCCTCTCGAGTTCGTACGCGTATATCGAAGAGTAGGGCTGAATCTGTATCGGGGTTTGTGTTTTGCCTCTGCCCAGGCTTCGTACGACAAGAAGCAGCTCGACGTCGGAGCCAACCTCTTCATCGGAAACCTCGACCCAAACGTCGACGAACGATCCCTCTACGATACCTTCTCAGCCTTCGGAATTGTAGCCCAGCAAGCCAAGGTATGTCTACAGCTCTCGTTTCCATCCTACCGTCTTCGTGGTGGTTCCATCGGGCGAGCTCTCTGGAGGTCAAGCTCAAAGCTCACGTCTCCTTCTCTCCTCCTTCCCTTCCCCTCCCAGATCTCTCGAGACCCCACCACCGGAGAGTCCAAAGGCTTCGGTTTCATCTCCTACCACGACTTCGAAGCTGCCGATGCTGCCATCGAGTCCATGAACAACCAGTTCCTCGCCAACAAGGCCATCACCGTCCAGTACGCTTTCAAGAAGGACGGCAAGGGAGAGCGACACGGAACGCCTGCTGAGCGTCTGTTGGCTCACGAGGCGAAGAAGAACAATGCTCTGCCGGCGGGGATGATGGGAGGGGCTCCTGGTGGACGGCCGATGATGGGTGGGATGGGTCCTGGTGGACTGGGAAGTGGAGCGAACGGGACGAGCATGGGGTGAGTCGCGATGAGCTTTCGTCTTTTCTCTCTTCCTCCCCTTTCCTTCAAACTAACTCACTACCTCCCTCCTCCTCTCACAGCTACCAACCACCCTTCCAAGCCCAAGCTCCTCCTCCCCCTCCTCCAGGCTTCAACGTCGCCGCCTACCCTCCCCAACAACAACAGCAACAGTACCAGCAGCAGCAGCAGTACTCGCAACCTCCTCCTCCTCCTCCAGGTTTCGGTGGCCAGCAGCAACAACCCAACTACTCGATGCCTCCTCCTGGGTTCAACGGAATGCAGCAGCAACAGCAGGGAGGGTTCCCTCCTCCTCCTCCACCACCGCCTCCTCCTCCCCCCATCAGGATGGGTTAGGTCCAGGAAGGGAAGGGTGGTGTGGCAGTGTGTATCGAGTACGAGATCTGTGATGCTTTTTTCTGTGGTTTTCGTTCCATGAGGAGGAGGAAAAGAGAGAAGGAGGGAGAGAGGAAGAGAGGAGAGACGCGACGAGGAGTTGGCTTTTTCCCCTTCGAACTCGACGCTCTTCGAAGACCAGCGAGAACTGAGATCCGAGTGTAGTCCTAGCTTGTAAGTGATGGGGAGTTCGAACAAAGAATCTGTCCGACCGCGTTTCAAACATCCGACACGAGACACGATCAAGACGCGTCTCGACCCCTCTCGCCCTGGACCTCAACGGCCAACGCAATCAGAACCAGATACAGAAACAAAGAATGGTTCATCTTCTATAGGACGGGGGCGGCAGCACTGGTATCGCTCGAGATCTTGAAAGCTAGAAACAAAGAGGCACAAAAGAGAAAACCAAAAAAGAAGAAGAAGAAAACGAAAGGTGGGCATGAGGGAGGGGAGAACTTGTACAACCTGAGACAGAAGGAGAAAGAGAAAGCACGAAATGAGATGAAAGAGGGTGGATGGGTGTGTGAAAGTGAGATGGATACAAAAAGGTGTGGGGGTCGTTACGAGGCGAGGGAGTGAGTTGAGACGACGAAAAAGTCCGTGAAAGAAACAGAGAAAGAGACGTGAGGGTGGTGGATTATAGACAAGTGGCAAAGACGAAGAAGTGGAAAGAGATGGGGCCCAAAAAGAGGATAGCGGAAAGAAATGAAGGTAGGGAGTGGGGACGGGTACGGGGAGACGCGTCCAGCGGGCGACCGAGTTGTGATTGAAGGTAGAGATGGGATCTACGTCGTTCCAGTCGACCTCTCGGCAGTGTTGCTCGTCGACCGAGTAGGCGAGGACGATCCTGAGGGTGCTGAAGCGTCGGTGGTGGACGTTGTCGTACCGTCTCCTCCGTTCTTGTTCGATCCGTTCTTCTTCTTCTCCGCCTCCTCCTTCGCCAGCCTCTCCTGCTCCTTCTCGTGCTCGAGGAGCGAGAGTCGCATGGCTTCCATCATCATCAACTGCGAAGGGTAAAACGAACGAGAAAGGTCAGTTGAAGGAAGGGCTCAGAAAGGGAAAATCGAACGACGCGTCTGCTCGAACGAGAGCGAGCGAAGAAAGACTCACCTCCTCGATATCCGGTCCGTTCATACCGATCCCCATACCCTGCAGCATCTGAGTGATCTCTCCCTCCCTTCCTCGTCGGTTCCCACGTCGTCCAGATCTCGAGTTCGTCGACCCTCCGTCCGAATCCGTCCCAAGGTCGGGACCCAGCTGCATCGGTTGGAGAGGATCTCGAGAGGAAGTAATGCCCACAGGGATGAGTCGGTCGCCGACCTGTTCGTCAAGGAAAAATAGGAAAAAAGAAGAGAAGGTTAATCTCCGCGGCAGAGGAAGAAGAAGGGAGAAGAGCCGAGGTTCGGACCGCGTCTCTCGAAACTGGAACTCACTTGACGCATCACGATCCTTCTATTGGCTCGACGAGCTGCTACGGCTTTGACGGCTGCTAGTTTGGCTTCCCAGTCTGGTCGGATCTCGTCTGTTACAGAACGAAGGAAGATCGAGAAAAGAGAAGGAAGATCGACGAGAAGGAAGGGTCAGCTTCGAGCTCATTCCTCTCCTTCCTTTCCAACGACGCGAATAACGAGCTCGCTCCTCTAGACCTCTCGAAGAGATGAACCAGAAACTCACCGATAGTCACCACCTCTCTACTCATATGGTTCACACTCTTTCTCCTGCTCCTCGATCCTTCAGGGTTCCGAGCGTCCAAGCTGATCCCAGAGTCGTTTCCGCCTGTCGAGAGACCTGACATGGAGGAGATGGATTGGTGATGAGCGTGAAGAAGGTCGGGTCGAGGCTGGCCAACGAAAAGTAATGCGAAAGGTCAGTCTGTGTTCTCGAGAACGTACGAGAAGAAGGTCGAGGAGGAGGAGGTCGAAAGAAGGAGAACCGAGAGAAGGACAAGTGAGCTGAGAACGTACTTTTGGACGCGTGTAGACGATTCCGAAGTTGGGTTCCATGCAGAACGGACAGCAGGCTGGTTCAGATTCCTGTAGAGACGTTCGAGAAGCAGAAAAGGAGGGAGAGTCAGCGATTTTTGGATCTAGAGAAAGGATGACCGAGCTGAGAGCTAGATGACGTGGGTTTTCGAGAGGGATCGAAGGATGGAGGATTTTCGAGGGAGGCGAAGGAGGGTTTGAAGGTGCAGAAAGCGAGCTCGCCTTCCTCGCTCGGTAAGAGCGGTGATGGCGAGACTGAAGGTTCGAAGGGCGAAGCAGGAAGACGACGAGAAAGGTGGAGGGAGGAGAGGAGAAGGAGAGAGGGAGGACGAACAAGATGAGTTGCCGTTGCTTCTGCTCGTTTGATCTGAACGAAGCACTCTGTGCAGATGGGTTGATCACAGCAGCGAGAAGTGTTGAGATTGCTGGGGTAGTACTGTTGTCGAAAAAGAAAGAAGAGTCAGCAAAAAGAAGGGAGGATGAAGGAGGGGACGAGGGAGAAGGAAGGAAGAGTCGAAGGTGGAGGGTGCCTTGGTCTTCTTGCAACCTCCTCAGCTCATTCCCCTTGAGTCCGATTGTGTTTCAGCAAGTGTACAGGAGGTAGAACGTACCAGGAAGCATCTATAGAAGCGAGGAAGAAACGAAGAGAGATGGATGAGCTTTGTGGAATGTCCCTCACACGAGCTCGTGCCTTCCTGCTTCCTGGCGCGATCACCTTCCTTCCCTTTTGTCGTACTCACAGAGGACACTCAGCAGCTCCAGGGTACCAATTCGCTTCCCTCTGCTCCTTGACCGATACCGGACCCTCCTTGGGCTTTACAGGAGTTGTAGGAGCTGGTTCTCCTCCTCCTTGAGCATGAGCTTCCTCTCCAGCCTTGAGTTGTGCCGCCTTCGTGAGAACTCCGGCCTTCGCTTCCCTGAGAGCTGCTACGATCTCGTCGACGTCCCACTCGTCCTCGTACTCCTCCAGACCTTGGTAGAAGGGAGCGAGTTTCCTGTCCTGGATGAGTTGACGAACGATGGGTTGCGAGAAGTCGTGCTGAACCTGGTAGAGTCCTAGAGGGAGCGTGTGTCCGCCATCGACCAGAGCCTCCGTCTCGAGAAGAGTCGCTGAGGAAGCGGACCGTTCACGAGATTTCTTCGTAGAGGGAAGGAAAGAAGAACCGATGGGAGTAGAGGCGGAGGGTGTTCCGTTCTGTGAGGAGGAGCGAGAATTCGAAGAAGCGTTTCCCATGTCGTAGGGGAGGGAAAAGGAAGGAAGGAAGGGAAGGGAGGAGGGAGTCGTAGTTGAGTTGAAACCAAGGGAGCTGAGGCTTCTTCTGACTCCCCTCCTTCCTCAAACCGTCAATCACTCAAAAACAAACCCATCTTTCCTTTTCTTCCTCGATGCCCTCCTCTTCTTCCCCTCCTCCTTCACCCTCACCAGCTCCCTCCACGAAACAACCTCAGCCGAAGCAAGCTCCAGCAGCAGGGAAGGGACGAACTCGAGAGAGCTCCGCCAGATCGGGAGGAGGTCCTTCCCTCCCAACAAAGCTCAAGATTGTAGTTCGACGACTGCCACCAAACCTTCCAGAGCAACTCTTTTGGAAGTCGGTAGAGCCTTGGGTATCAGAAGAGACGTCTGGGTGGAAGGATTTCAAGCAGGGCAAGCTCGCAAAGACGTGAGTTCAATCAAGATCAAGGGAGGGGAGGGATCTTGACTCGAGCTCACCTTCCTCCTCCTCTCCTCTTCCTCCTTGCGATCGCTTTCTCCTCTACAGAGCTGCGAAGGAGAACGCCCACTCTCGAGCCTACATCCTCTTCAAGTCAACGGAAGCTCTCGTCAACTTTCATCGAGGCTACGACGGGCATGCGTTCAGAGACAAGCAAGGTCAGCGAGCTCGTCCTCCTCTCCTTCTCTCCCTCCTTCTCTCCCTCTCAAACTTGACTCCTTTGCATCCTCTTTGCTTTTTCAGGGAACGAATCTTTCGCCGTCGTCGAGTACGCTACCTACCAGAAGGTCCCAGTGGAAAGGAAGAAGGTTGATCCCAAACAGGGAACCATCGACGACGGTGAGTTTGAGCTCGAGCTCAACCTCTTTCCCTTCCCGCTCTCCAACTCGTGCTTCCAGGCTCTCCGTTCTCGCTTCGACCACGAATCTGACCATCTCATCGTTGTTTTCTTTGTCTTCCTCTCAGACCCCGACTTCCTCTCCTTCCTCGAATCTCTCAAGCCGACTCCCAAACCCGACGCTGAAGCCCTCGCCGCTGCTGCTGGTTCGTTTCTCGTCCTTCTCGCCTTACTCTGCCTTCGCCCCATCTCTACCCCTTCCCGTCGCTCGCCGAGCTAACCGCATTCCTTCCATCCTCGTCGTTTCCTCCCTTTCACAGCCGCCTCCCTCGCCTCGACCTCCTCCCTCGCACCCGCCAACAAACTCACACCCCTCCTCGAGCACCTCAAAGCTCGAAAGCTAGCCTCCATGGAAGCCATGGCCTCCAACAAAGCCAAATCCTCCTCCTCTTCTTCCCGTAACGCCAACGCCAACGGAAACAGCTCTCCTTCCGCTACCACCATCGTCAACGGTCAAACCATCTACACCTCCTCTTCCTCCTCCGCTGCCATCGCCGCTGCCGTTGCTGCTGCTGGATCAGGCAACTCGTCCGTCAAGAGGAAGAAGAGAGGCAAAGGTCCCAAGGGTGCGGATGGACCGGCTGGAGGAGGAGCTCCGGTCAAGAAGGGAGGAGGAGGAGGAGGAGCGGGAGCCCAACCAGCAGCAGCGGCGATGAGCGTTCAAGGAGGAGGAAGAGGAGCAGGGAGACAAGCTCCTGATCCTGGAGCGTTGCAGGCGATTGCTGCTGCTGCGTTGGCTGCTTCGAGGAAGAGTCCTGGGAATGGAGTGGTCGTGGTGGGAGGAGCGGGAACGGGAGCGGGAGCGGGAGCGGAAGCGGCTGCTGGAGGGAGTCGAAGTCGGAGGAGGGAGAAACGAGGTGGGAAGGGAGCGAGCGAGGGAGGTGCTGCTGCTGCTGGTCCTTCGAAGCCGGTGACGTTGTTGAAGAGGGAACCTCCGGTGATGAGCAACTCGAGTTTCCCTCTCCCTTCGCCGTCGATCCAAACTCCTCCTCCGCAACAACCTCGAGCGTCGTCTTCCACCAACCCTCCTCCTCCACCGAACCAACCTCAGCCTCAGAGAACGCAATCTCAATCCCAGATCCAACTCCAACTTCCTTCGAACCAACCCTCTCGACAACGTTCTCCCGCTCCTCCTTCAACTCAACCCGACGCGTCGTCCTCGTCGAATCAACCTCCAACTGGTCCTCGAGGAGCTGGAGCTGGAGCTGCGAGAGGAGGACGTGGAGGTCGAGGACCACCTGGTGGAGGTGCTCGAATCGACGACGTGGTCGTCCCTTCGGTGCCGAAGGGGAGGGTGAGAGTCGGAGGAGGAGGAGGAGGAGGGTTCGGAGCGATTGGGTCTGGACGAGGGGGTGCTGGAGGGTCGAGAGGTGGGATGGGAGGACCTTGATCTACATCTATAGATACATGTGCTCGTACTGCGTCGATTTGGGACGTCGGAGAGGAGTAATACTTCGATTCGTTTCTTAGATGGTCGAGAGAACGAGGGAACGAAGAAGAAAGGACGCGACGCGCCGAGCTTTCGGGTTCGCTTCAAAACTTTCCGGGCTACAGCTTCACTGTTCTGCCTCTGCCTGAAACCGAATGCCCTTCGAAAACCTTTTCAGAAAAAAAGGAGAAGTCAAAAACGAACTCAAAAAACCAAGCCGAGAGCAGGGACCCCTTTCTGTCAGGAAAAGAGGGCTCTCTCATCATCTCTTCCCCAACCCTCATTATCTCTGTCCCTTCCTCAAAGCCACCCCAATGTCAACTTCTCGACCTCTCCCACCCCCTCCGACTTCCTCCTCTCAATCTCAGCAACCTGAACCCAGCATCTACGATCCTTCCAGAGCCGTCGCTTCTTGCACAGAGGAGAAGGAGGAGGAGGAACAGCAGCAGCATCCTCCTCGGATCGCTTCCCTCGTCGCCAACTCCCTCGACGACGACGACGGTTGGGGAGGGTTGATCTCTGAGAGTGGTGGTGGAGGAGGAGTCGGAGCAGCTTCGAAGACGGGCGAGGAGGAGCAGAAGGAGGAGGAGGAGATTCAGAGGAGGGTCAGGAGTTTGGAGAATCGGTGAGCTCGTTCCCTTCGATCTCCTTTCTGGCTTCGTTCTTGCTGGCTGACTGACTTTGTGGTTTTTGGAATAGGAAATCGAATGCGTCCAAGTTGGCTCAGGAGCTGCATGATCTTGAAGGTGAGTCTGGATTTTTCTCTTTCTGGGACGTCGAGAGAGAGAGAGAGAGAGGGAGAGAGGGGAAGTGAGGAGATGGGTCGAAGGAGCTCACCCTTTTTCGTTTCGCTTCTTCCTTTCGGCTTGTTTTTTTTTTTTGCGTTTGGGTTTGCAGCTCGACTCGCTGCAGCGGAGGAGAAGGAACGATCCCTTCGAGGAGACAAGAGTGGAGGCGAGCCTCTTTCGGTTGGGAAGTGAGAGAGAGAGAGAGAGAGGAATTCAGGTGAGTTTGGTGACCTCGACCTTCCCTCGTTGCTGTTCGATGGGCCTTAACGAGGATGGAACTGACTCGGGCTCGGGTCTTTTGAACAGATCTCATCTCCTTTTCAGTTTCTTTGGACTCTCTCTCGTCATTTTTTGCTTCTCAAACTCACCATCTCCTCTTGTTTGTCGGTTCACGCTCGTTCCTCTTCGCTTCTCTCCTTGCTTCGTTTCGTTGGTACCTCTTTCACTTTCATACACAACCTTCTTTTCTCTTCTGTACCTCTACATAGTCCCCAAACGACATCTCTGCTCGCTTTCGCACCCTTCGTTCTTTCCTACCCTCCTTTACGCGTCCCCTTCGACGCTTCCTCCTCACCACCCCCCAGATATCTTTGCTTACACACCCCCCTTCTTCTCTACGTACCCTGGCTCCTGTCTCTCTCTCTCCCTTCTTTTACTTTACCACACTTTGTATACTTCTTTCGCTCGCTCGCTCTGAAAATCATGACTGACCGCTTCTCCCTCTCATTTCTCCCTCTCTCTTTCTCGAACCCAAGTGAAGTATCTAGAGAACAGCACACGAGAGGTTTGGATTATATGTAGAAAACAAGCAAAAAGAAGAAGAAGAAGAAGAACGAACGAAAAATGGTTACGGACCAAAGCGAGAACGAACCCAAGAAGAGAAAGAGAAAGAGCGAGGCAGAGAGAGCAGCAGATTAAGGGAAGGAGGGAGTGGGAGAACGAAAAAACGGGCAAAAAATAATACGAAGAGGGGGATGCAAGAAGATGTCTAAAGCGGGTTTCTAAGAATCTTTGTTTGCTATAAAATGATATGTGCAAGAGGAGCGGGTGGTGGACGGGGTAAGCCTAAGATCTAAACACAAAGAAAACAAAAACGAAAACGAAAACGAAACGACGCGTCGAAGCCTTCCTCCCTCCTCCTCCTCTTCTTCCTTCCTTCCTTCCTTCCTTCCTTCCTTCCCCTCCCTCGGTCCTCGTCCCATCAACCCTCAACTCCTGTTGCTCTGCATCCCCGCCCTCTCCAGCAGTCCAGCGAGCACCACCGCGGGGACCAGCACCATCGGCGCCTGAGGGGTCTGCTCCTCGATCGGACGAGGGTCCCAGGTCATGTAAGGGAGGATGGTCTGAGGCATCGGGTAGATGGCGTGAGGGGTCGAGGGAGTGGTTCCTGAGGTAGCCGTCGTAGGGAGAGGGAAGGCGTCGTTCCTCATGTTGCGAGGTGGAGGAGGAGGCGACGACTGAGGGACGTAGGGTTGACGCGCCGACGCCGACGACGAAGAAGAAGACCGCTGAGCCAGCTGCTGCTGAAGCTGGAGCTGCTGCTGTTGAGCCTGAGCCTGCTGCTGGACCTGAAGCTGCTGCTGCTGGAGCTGGATCTGGAGCTGCTGCTGCTGCTGCTGGTGAAGCTGGTGCTGCTGGAGGTTTCGTTCCGCGGTGGAGGAGGTCGAGAGGAAGTGGTTGGCGTTGGAGAGGTGGACGGTGGATTGCGGTGGAGGGAGGTAGCTCTTGGCGGAAGTCTGTAGCTGGTTCCCGCTGGGGAGTTGGGACGCGGGAGTGGAGGGTTGACGGTAGGAGGAGGACGAGGGAGTTGAAGCTGGCTCTTCCGAGAGAGGGCTGAGGGCGTCGAGGTTGAGAGGTGGAGGAGGGAGGAGATGCTGGTAGAGATGCCTCGTCGGCGAAGGAGGAGCGGAGAAGAGTCCAGCTTCGAAGGCTCCAGTGAAGATGGGCGAGTTGAGGGCGGACGGAGGGAGGGAGGCGGAAGGGTGGTGAAGGGAGCCGAGGAAGGAAGCCATCCAGCTGCTATCGTCGTGATGAGCGAGGACGGCCGGTTCCGACGAGACCTGGGGAGTTTGAGCGAGTCCTTGTCCGCTGCCCTGGTTCGATTCCGAGGCTGGAGTAGCGAGGGAATCGAGAGTCGTCGAAGGAGAGGTTCCGGACATCGAAGGAGTGTAGATCGACGATCCGCTCAGGGACGACGCGTTGCTCGGCTGAGACTTGGGTCCTGTGAGGTGGTGATCTGGAGGGAGGAGGTGGGCGAAGCGATCGAGTTGGTTGTCGAACGCTGGGAGACCTCGTTGCTGGACGACTTCGGATCGAGAGGACGTGGCGTTTTGAGGGTCCACCGAAAGCGTTCGAGCTCGAGCAACGTCGACTCCTTGGCTGTAGAGCATCCCTCCTGCTTCGTTCAGCGGCTGATGTCCGATGGATGCGATTCCTCCCATGGGCGAGTCGTGGTGATGAGGAGAGTGCTGGAGAGGAGATTGGACGGATTGTTCGTTTTGGAGGAGAGAGTTGGGAGAGAAGAGGGAGAGTCCGAAGCCTGGAACGAGGGCCTCGCCGTGATGACTGAAGGTTTGGAGGGGTTGGGAAAAGTCGGAAGATCCGGAGGAGGAGTGAGGGGAGTCGTCCTGGTTGAGCGAGTCGAAAAAGTTGTACTGAGAGTTGGAGTTGGAGGGTTGGAACTGGTGATCCATCGAGTTCTGCTGCTGGAGCTGAAGTTGCTGCTGCTGGGACGACTCGTGAATTTGTTGCTGAAGGCTCGATAGCGACGACGAGGGTGCAGGTTGAGGAGGTCGTCGACTCTCGTCGGGCGACGCTCCGTCCTCCTTGACCGTCCTCTTCCTCTTCTTCTCTCCAGCCTTGGTCCCCGTACCCGTCGAACTTCCAGCCGATCCCTCCTCCGTCGACGAGTTACTCCTTCGTCCTCGACCTCCATCAGGCAACGTTCTCGTTCCTCCAGCGTTCCCTCCCACGTTCTTCTTCTGCTTCTCCTCCAACGCAGCCAGCTCAGACGCAACGAGTTCGTCTCCCTTGAACTTCCTCCAACGGTTCCGACAGCAGAGACCCGTCCGTCCAGGGATCGACCGAGCGATAAGCTGCCAGCGAGGACCCGTCGATTCGTAGAGGGAGAGGAGGAGAGTGTCTTCTTCTTTGCTCCAAGGGAGACCCTGCGAGGAGGAGCAGGACGAAGCGAAGATTGAAGGAAGGGTGGGTTCGGAAAAGGAAGAGGAGCAAGAAAGGAAACAGGGGAACGGGTTAACTCGTGCGTCGTCGAGATATGAGCAGCGGCTAGAAGAGGAGGAAGAAGGAAAGAAAAAGAGGAACAGGAAGCGAAGAACGAGAAGACGAACCTTGGAGAGAGTTGGGTCGAGCACCTCCTTCCACCTCTTCGCACATTGATCGTCCTTCCTCCCAGGGATCATCTTTGCGATCTGAAGATCCGACACGAACACACCAAACGGAAAAAACAAGGAAGGAGCATCAGTAAAAAAGAAAGGGGAATCGGGACGGTGAATACGAGACCCTCTGTAATTCGGCTGAATCACCCGATTTCCCTCTCCTCTCTCTTCCCCCCTGTTCCCTATCTCCCCAACGAATCCTCGCCTCCCTTCCTTCATGGGTGTGAAGCATGGGAAGGGCTGAAGCGACAACACCTTTGTGGGAAATGAAAAAAAGGGATGTAAACTCACCTGAAACCAAACGGGTCCCAGCTTATCCAATCCCTCGAGAAGGAGTCGATCCTCCTCCTTCGACCACCTCCCTTTCTTCAAGTCGGGCGCCAGAGAATGGAAGAATCGCTTCCGACAATCCTGTTGTTGGGGAACCAGAGAAGACAGCAAAAGTCAGTGTCAAGTTCGGATGGCGAAAACAGGAGTGGTATTGGACGCCGAGGCGAACAGACGACAGGCTAAAAGAGGTGTGGGGAGGAGAGGAGGAGAGCGCTTGGACGTGACCACCTCTCCTTCCTTCCTTCCTCTCTGTTTCCCAGCTCGAACAGAGAGCTCTACGAGAAGAGAAGAGGCGCGGAAAGATGATGGAACGAACCTTTATGTTACGACCTTCGAGAGCTGCGAAAGAAAGGGGCGCATTTAGTCATCAGGGAAGGGAGCAGACGAGGTGGAAAGGAAGGAAGGAAGGAGAGGAAGGAGGAAGAGAAGAGAGAGAGAGCAAACGAACCTGCAGCGACGATGGGCCATTTAGAATCCTTGCCTCGTTTGGATCCGTGGATCTCTACGAGCTCCTTGAGCAGTTGATCCTCCTCGGCCGTCCAGTAAACACGCTCTCGATGGGAGGAGGGTTCCGTTGGGGCCATGGTCGAAGGAAGGGAGGGAGAGGGAGGTCGAAGTCGGAGGGTCGAGAGAAGTCGTTTGGTTTCTCTCTCAGAGAGCGAAGCTGAAGTGGGAGAGGAGGGAAAGGGCGAGGAGGTATAGAAGAGAGGAAATCTAGGAGAAGAGCCGTTTGGTGGGAGAGATAGTGGCTTCCCTAAGAAGAATCGAGAAGGGGAGGACGGTGGGGCGTGAGGTGAGGTTTGGGGGAGAGAAGGGGCGGCGAGGAGGGAGGGCTGTTCGACGACTGCCGCAGTTTTTTCTTTGCCCTCATTCGATATTCTCCCCGCCTCTTCCCTCCTCTCCCAGAACAAGCAAAGAAGATGAGCAAAGAGAACAAGTCAACTCGAGATAAAACATCCTTTGCTAACTTAGACCGCGTCTCTCTCTCGCCCTCCCTCCGCTCTCTACAGCGCAACGGAAGCAGTTTTTTTTTAACAACCGACGAACCGCCTCGAGGTCGGAGTAAGCGGCACTTTCCCTCATCTTTAAGGGGGACCAATCTAGAACCTCCAGTCGGTCGTCGTCTGTTTTCCGCTTCCGAGAAAAGAGAGCAGGGAAAAGCTGGTCAAAGAGTCGACTGAGAACCAGTATGAAGGATTTTGGATCGGAAAGCTAGAGGTAAGAAAAGCTACCTAGGCAAACGAAGAACTAAGAGGGAAGAGCGAAAGTAGGTGGGAGGGGAGAGGAAGAAGAAAAACAAGGGCAAGCGAGAATGAAGAAAAAAAAGATGCTAAAGTCAAGGGCTCCGAAAGAAGCGAAACGTTGCGATGTAGGTTCGTAAAGGAGAAAAACAGTGCGAGAATCGTTTAAAGATCGTCTCCATCCTGGGGGTAAAATAAAAGAGAGAGGGGAGAGATGGTCAGCCAAAAGACGCGGAAGGGTTCTCCGCTGCTTGACCGAAACAGGGAAAGGGCTCGAAGACTTACCTCGTCGGGAAGAGGAGCGTTGATGGCAGCGATAGCGTCGGCATCGAGCTGAGCCCTGTCGGCATCGGAGAGGTGGACCTCAGGAGGAGCAAGAGCGGGAGCAGCAACGAAGTCGAGAGCGGGGTTTCTGGAAGGAGAAGGGAGAGCCGAGGACGCGACGAGAGGAAGAAGATGGGGAACGAATCGGTCAGCAAAAGGTGTTCATACGTTCATAAGGTGAGGTCTGCCGCCTGATGTCGAGAGGCTTCGTCGGCGAGCTCGAGATCAGGCGAGGAAGGAAGGAGAAAGGAGAGGGGAGACGAAAGACTCACCCGACGAGCTTCCTGGCGAGCCACAGGAAAGGCTTCTCGAAGTTGTAGTTCGACTTGGCCGAGATCTCGAAGTACTGGAGGTTCTTCTTTCGGTGGAAGGTGACGGCTCCGGTCTTGACCTTTCGCTCCTGTTCGAAGGCAAAGGACGAACACGAGGAAGAAGGAGGAGGAAGGAGAGGTCAGCTCGAGGTTCCTTCCCTTCCTTCCGAGCCACCGTTCCCAATCCCACCACCTCCCACCTCTCCAAGACATGACACCAGTTCAGAGGGCCGCTCGAGAGACCAAGTAGAGATGAGAACGTACCTTAACATCGACCTTGTTTCCACAAAGAACGATGGGGATGTTCTCACAGACACGCTCGAGATCTCGGTGCCAGTTGGGGACGTTCTTGTAGGTAATCCTGGAGGTAACGTCGAACATGATGATTCCACACTGTCCCTGGATGTAGTAACCATCCCGGAGACCACCTGAACGAGAGCAAAGAAGGAGAGATCAGCTGTTGTTCGCTTCACCTCGTTCGAAAACGCGATCTCCTTCCTTCACTTTCCTTCGCCCTTCTTGCGACCTTCAACCCAAAGCAAGAGCATGAACGGGCGGACTTACCGAACTTCTCCTGTCCAGCAGTGTCCCAAACGTTGAAGCAGATGGTTCCGAAGTTGGTAGAGAACTGAAGGGGGTGGACCTCGACTCCGAGAGTGGCTGAGGGAAGAGGAAGCGAAGGAGGGCGAAAGGGTCAGCTTCTACGACGATACAAACGTGTTTTGGCTGACTTGGAGCGTCAGAGTCATCGCTAGAAGAGAGGGAACACTCACCGATGTACTGAGAGGCGGGAAGGAGAAGAGAAGGAGCAGGAAAGGAGGATCAGAGACGGGGAAGGAAGGAAGGGGTCTGCTTGGGTCGAGCTTGGTCAAGTCGAGTTGTATGCTCACCTTCTTCTCGAACTCTGTAGAAAGCAGAGAAGCAAAAGATCCGGGTCAGTAAGCAGTTTAGACGTAAGGGAAGAGAGTCAAAAGAGCTCAGACTGACCTCCGGTAAGATGTCGCTTGACGAAAGCTGAGGAAAGGGAGGGGAGGAAGGAAGGTGGGTGGGTTCACCACGTCAGCATCGAACTTTCACCTTCCCACAGGACCAGAAGTAGAATTTTGAGCTCACTGGTCTTTCCGGTTCCTCCGTCTCCAACGAGAACGAGCTTGAAAGTGGGGATGGTAGACTGAGGGAGGGAGGGAGAGGAGGCAAGGTGGGCGAGGTAAAAGTTGAGAAGGCGAAGAGGTGCGTGAGCTTCCAGCTTTGTGTATACGAGAAAAGAGCTCAAGCGCGGTGGTGGTGGATGGGAGGTGAATGAGGATGAGTAGGACCTACCTCAGCCATTGTTTTAGAAGGAGAAAGGAGAAAGGAAGGGGAAAAGAAGATGGGTGTTGGGCAGAGGAGGGAGGGAGAAGGAAAGGAGGAGGATGTGGAGCGAGCCTGTCTTTCGCACAAACCTTTCTAATTTCGTGTCTTCGTTTTCTACCTCCTCCTCCACCAGCCGGAGACGTTTTTGAACCTTTTCAGACCACCTCGACATTCGAACTGGCGAGAACGTACTTCTTTTTCGTTCAAACGAATTCCGGGAGGTCGCAGGAAGGTCGCAAAGACTCGTCTCGAGGGACCCTCTTCCCTTAAACCCCGAACGCCTTATTTCCTCAAGGATGATAGGCTGATAACGCAGCCGCGCACAGGTAGATCGACGAATGTTTTCATGTCTCCGAAAACTGGCTTTTTCTGGCTCCCACTCTTCTATAAAAGGAGCTTGACGACGGTCTCTGAGCCCTCTTCCCTTCTACTACTCTTCGCTTTGAGCGCGCAATTCCATATGGTAAGACTGGTCTTATTATCTAAGGTGTATATACTTAGTGGTCTTCATCCCTCTGCGTTATTTCTGGGCGAACTGCTCGGCTTCACGACGACCGTCCCTCGCGGGTGTTCCGCTCAGCTTCCCTCTCTGAGCTTTTGTTGGGACTCAAAGTGTTGATCAGTATGTCAGAGCGATGTATTAGAGTATCCAGAGTTCGATAAAGAAGGAAAGATTCGGACGAGCACTGATTGTAAGCGGTTTGACTCGAGCAACGAAAGACAGACGCGTTCGAGCTCGCCTGTTCCTCACGCTCAGATCCTACGCCGAAGCAAATTTGCCCAGCTCTTCTGAAAGCAAAGAAGTACGAACACATCTATGCTAAGATACAAACCTGCTCTGTTTACATTTTCATTCAACCTCGCTCACATCCGACGGACAGACATCTCGCCGCGGGATGGCGACTCCTCTCCCGCCTCCTCTCCTCTCCTCCTTTTCGTCCCGCTTTCACCCCAACCATCACATCACCATCTCTTAAACTCCTTCCACAAAATGTACCGTCTTCCGTTCCGCTCTCCTCTCTCTCTTCGCTTCATTCTGGCGCCTACAAAGCTCGCTCGAAGAACCCTCACGAAACAAGGAGCTCTCCCCGTCTCTCCTCCCCTCCCTCCCTCTCCTCCTCCCTCCGAGTCATCATCTTCGGTTCCGCCTCCTCCTCCTCCCAAATCTTCGACCACTTCTTTAGGAACAACTCTTCTCGCTGTCGTAGCTGCTAGTGCTCTCGGTTACGTCTTTGGATCAGGATTTGTAGGAGAGGAGAAGAAAGGAGCAGGAGCCGTTGCTTCGACCTCGAGCTCAACCTACCCTCCTCCCTTTGGAAGCCTTGCGGATTATCAGGCTGGTATCGACGAACTGAAGGGTATCTTTGCCAAGAATGGAAGACCTGATGACGTTTCGACTGATCCTGGAGATTTGGAGGAGCACGGATTCAGTGAGTCCCTTCGTTCGAGCTCATACAAAAGGAGGAAGACAGGAAGATGTTGAGCTCGTCGACGACAACTTTCAAAGAGCTGACCAGATCGTCTGTCTCCCTTTCTTGCAATCAGGTGCTTGGAGCTATCACGAAGAGCATCGACCCAACGTAGTAGTCTGGGCTGAGAGGTAAGTTTTTCTTCGTTTCTCGAGAAGGAGCTCGTCCCGTGAGCTCGAGCTGAACCGCCGCCCCGGTTCTCTCCGCGTCGACTTGGAACCCTCTCCCTCTCCCAGCACCGAGGATGTCCAACGAGTCGTCAAGACAGCCGTCAAGTATCACATCCCAGTCACTCCTTTCGCCGCGGGAACTTCTCTCGAGGGTCACTTTTCGTCCGTGAGTTTAGAATCTGCTCGGGCATCGCGGTCCGATTTCAGCCCTAGCCTAAACCTCTCTCTTCGCGTTCTTTTGCGCTTTAGCCTTTTGGAGGTATTAGTCTCGACATGTCGAGGATGAACAAAATCATCGAGATCCATGGTCCGTATCTTCTCGCTTTGATCTCGGCTTGCTTTGCTGATCAAAGTCGTCCGCCGTTTCTTTCTCTCTCTTCGACGCGTCCAACAGAGGCTGACGGAGACATGGTCGTCCAACCTGGAATCGGATGGCAAGACGTCAACGCTGAGCTAGCTAAGCGAGGTATCAAGATGTTCTTCCCCGTAAGTCTTTTTCTTCTCCTCTCTTTCGAGCTTCGAGTCGAAAACTGACGCGTCCGCGTCCTTGTTCTGCAGCTCGATCCTGCGCCTGGAGCTTCCATCGGAGGTATGGCTGCTTGTGGATGCTCGGGGACAAATGCTGTCCGATACGGAACCGCTAAGGTGAGCTTCGGTGCCTTGGTTCTCATCCGCTCGACCCTTCGCTGACTCAAAGCTCGTGTTTTCCCCTCTCAGGCCGAGTGGTTCCTCAACCTCGTGAGTGATGCGAGAATTCTTCTGTTCGAGACGACGGCTGTCTAACTGTTCTCTCACTTTTGAAGACTGTCGTCCTTCCCTCCGGAGAGGTCATCAAGACGCGTCAACGTTCGAGGAAGTCTTCCGCTGGATGGGACGCTACCAAGCTCTTCGTGGGGAGCGAAGGAACTCTCGGTATCATCACGGAAGGTGAGTAGCTTCATCAGTCAGATGTCCAGCCATTCACTGACCTGATCTCGTCTCGATCTCAGCTACCATTCGTCTCACGCCTCTTCTTCCCACGAAATGGTGAGCTCGGAATCTGAGTCGAAGCTCAGCAAGTCTATCGAACTCAAGTCTTCTCAAATTGATCACGTCTACTTCTCTCTGTCCTTCTAGTGCCGTTGTAAACTTCCCCAACGTCAAGGCTGCCGTCTCAGCCGCCACCGCTGTGGTCAATCTCGGTCAACCCGTTCAATGCGTCGAGTTCTTGGACGACCTCATGATGAAGGCCATCAACCAAGCTGGTAGCAACATTCAGTACCCAGAGCGAGACACTCTCTTCTTCAGTACGTCACCAAGACCGTTTCCAGTCGAAACACAATCGAGGAGCTAACTTCGACGCGTCTTCCATCGGTCTCGCCCCTTCAGAGTTCCAAGGATCCGATGCGAGCATGGCCGAGGTTTCGAAATCAGTAGAGACTGTCGTCAAGCAGCACGGAGGCAAGGACTTCACCTTCTCCAAGACCGACGAGGAGGCTGCGAAGCTTTGGGAGGGAAGGAAGGCGGCGTTGTGGTCTGCTATCGCTCTTCTCCCCGACCACAAATGCTGGACGACCGATGTCTGCGTGCCAATCTCCGCTCTTCCGCTGTTGGTCGAGGAGACGAAGGCCGATCTCCTGCAGCGGGGGTTGACTGCCTGTCACGTTGGGCACGTAGGAGACGGAAACGTGCACTCCCTCATCGTCAGTTCTCCTCTCTGGTTTCTCTGCTTTCTCGAACCGGGCTGATTCGTCGTGTCTATCCGAACTTTTCCCTTCGCAGCTTTTCAAAGACGATGAGGAGCTGGAACGAGTGAAGCAAGCTGTTCAGTTAGTCCCGTTTGTCTTTCTCTGCCTCGGACCTCGAGCTCCTCGTCTCTGCTGACGGTTGGTTTCCTCTTGCTCTTGCAGCGAAATGGTTCATCGAGCGCAGAGACTCGGAGGAACTGCTACAGGAGAGCATGGTCAGTTCTCGGGAGCTTCGGAGAGACTCGACGAGTCGGAAAGCTGATCGTTCTTCTTCGCGTCGCGTCCGAGCAGGTGTTGGAATCGGCAAGATCGAGGTGAGTAAACCCCTTTCCTTCTCGGTATCTTCTTCGCTTAACTAACTCACCTTGTCTTTCGGTCCTTCGTTTCTTCTCAGTACCTCGAAGCCGAGCTTGGAAAGGGAACCGTCGCGTTGATGGAGGACGTTAAGAAGACGAGTGAGTCCAAACGCTTCCTTCCTCTTGCCTTCTTCTCCTCGAACCTCATCCAGTCTCCAACCTCAAAGCTGACTTCTCAACCCTTCCTTGTTTCTACGACAAAGTCGACCCCTGTACGTTCTTCCCTTCCCCTCCTTCAACCACTCGACGCGTCTCGTCGCGTCCCTCCCCTTCTCTCTCCCTCCGTCGCTGAACTGCCTTCTCCTTCCCCCCACTCTTTTCAGACGGAATCATGAACCCGGGAAAGCTCTACCCGAACCTCTCGCCAACTCTCGCCCCTCACGCTCACTAGATATCCTATCTCGTTGCTCGTTTCGATCTGATGACTTTA
Organism: Mrakia frigida; assembly: GCF_051309035.1. Lineage (NCBI taxonomy): Eukaryota > Fungi > Basidiomycota > Tremellomycetes > Cystofilobasidiales > Mrakiaceae > Mrakia > Mrakia frigida. The sequence goes on from NW_027481275.1 coordinate 879,009, forward strand.
CGTCCTTGACCTTTCTCTCAAACTGAAAAGTCTGGACGTTCTCGTGCAGTCAAAATAAAAGGTCGTTCAATCGTTAAAAGTAATGTGGTGATGATGTTGTTGCGGTGGTGATGTTCAAGGGCGAAGAAAAAACGAAGCGAGCCAAAACGTGAACGAGAACGAAAGCAAGACGAGGACGTGCGTAAGGCGAGTAGGTAGGTATGCTGAAAAACGAGCTGAAACCGAACTCCAATCGTCCCCCGTCCTCAAAGATCCATGCAGATTCTCTCTCCTCCTTCCCTCCTCCCTCCCCTCCCGTCCGTCGAGATCCAAAATCGAAGCCCTCCCTCGTCGCCCTTTCCTAAACCGCCCCAGCAGTACTCGCCTACGCGTCCTCCTCCAGCGTGGCAGCCACAGAAGCAGGTACTATCGGCGTCGGAGCGAGCAGAGGTGTCCGCTCGGTTGATGTCGCAGTCGGAGGACGAGGAGGAGCGGTGTTGATAGCTCGTCGAGGCTTGATAGGGTGAGGCCGATGAGGTGGAGGGATGGTGATGTCTGCTTTGCAGGTGGGGCACTGCAGAAAGAAAGGAAGAAGGGAAGACGAGTCAGACGAAAGGGAGGAAGTGGCAGAAAGAAAAGAAGGGAGGGAGAAAGCGGCGACTCACGAGTTTCTTCCACCCCTTCAACCACCCGTCGATCTCGTCCTTGTGGAAGACGTGTCCGCAAGGGAGGATCCGAACGACTTCTCCTTGTTGGAAGTCTTCGAGGCAGATGGAGCACTGCGAGGGCGAAACGAAAAAGCAAGAAAGGTCAGCGAAAAGAGATCGACGCGTCCTCGTTTCGAAGACTCGATAGATCTCGAGCGACGAGAATGAGAGATGCGATACGGGAGGAAAGGAGTTAAAAGCTTACCTCCTCAATCGAATAATACTCCCTCGGCCTCTGAGCCTTCTTCTTCTTCGTCTTCCTGACGTTACTACTGCTTCCCGACGCGTCCAAACTGGCTTCCCTCCCTCCCCTCGACGACCCTCCTCCCTCGAGGTCTGCTCCTCCCACTCCTCCTGCCAGCGGGGATGTCCGAGGCCTCGAACCAGACGCCACTCCAGCTTCCTCTTCCTCGAGCGACGACGTGGATACGTGTGCTTCCGACGACGACGCGTCCTTCGTCCGTCCTCGATTCGTCGGTAGTAACGGCGAGGTCTCTCCTGCTGCTCCACTCTCCAAATGACGGTACACCTCCTGCTCCTCGTCGGACGAAGACTCTTCCTTCTCCCATCCTTCGGTCGTCCAGATCCTGGTTTGGAGAGCGTCGACGATGGAGGGAGGAGCGCGGTCGAGGTGTCGTTTGCTGTTGCGAGAGATGGACAAGAGGAGAGGAAATAGGTCAGGATCAACCAAACAGAGAAAGAGAGTACGAAGAAAGCGTGGGAACGTACTGCACGAGTCTGAAATGATGCAGCGTGAGAGTAGCGAGGGTGAGGAGGGAGGGAAGAAGCAGAAGCAAGAGCAGGAGGTCGAGAAGCGGCCATTCCCATCCTAGATCCTCGTAGAGTCGAACCTCGAGTCCTCCTGGAGATGGGAGAGTCGAGAGGAGGAGTTCGTCTCGAAGATAGAGGAAGGTGGATCGAGAGACGAAGACGGCTGGGATGCGGAGGTCCGAGGTGTCGTCTGGAGAACGACGAGAAAGGGTTGAGTCAGTTTAGCTGCTGCGAAGAAGAGGACGAGATTTGTATAGAAGACGATTCAAACTCACCTCCTAGACCAGCCATATTGATCAACGTATGCCTCGTCCTCCCAACCTCGTCCGTCTCTCCCTTCTCCGCTGAGTCCCCGACCACCACCGCCTTCGCTCCCATCTTCTGAGCCCATCGCACCTTCTCACTAAAATGACAGTCTCCTCTGACCACCAGAGCGATCAACGGAAGCGTCGACGAGTTCCTGCTGACGTGATGATCTCCTCCCGTCTCGTTGTTTCCTCCTGCGACGAGCTCTCCGAACCAGAAGCTCTCCTCCTCCACCTGAGGAGCATGCGACGACGACGGACGAGGTTTGATCGGCGGGCAACCTGAGATGTTTTTGCTGAGATGGTTGGGGTCTGGGAAGTGATGGATAGGGAGGAGGAGACCTAGGAAAGGGTTGGAAGGAGGAGGAGGGTCGTCGGGGTTGGGAGAGGAGGAGTGCGAGTCGTTGAGGAGGTCGAAGGAGGAGATCCTTGGAGTGAAGGAAGCGGCTCGGGAAGGAAAGGTCACCTCGGAATCGGAGGAGTTGGGGTGCTGTAGTGAAACGGAAGATGAAAAAGTAGCAGAGGAAGAGAGAGGTAGATGAGCACACGACTAAAAGAGAGGAAGAAGGAAGAAGAGGTGGGAAACGCGAGAGAGAGAGAGGATGTGTTGAACTCACCAAGACTGTCAACTCTCCTTCTCCCCAACCCCAGCCTGATAGCCATCCTACCCATCCTGCAGACTGTCCATACTCGATTCCTAGTCCTCCTTCTTGCTCGGCTCCTTCTGGGAGAAGAACGAGCTCGCCTCCGTCCGCGGAAGGGTCCACTGTCAACGGCTGACCTCCCGACGACGACGAGATCACAGCTGCTCGAGAGGAAGAAGGCGAAGCGAGAGAGAGGGAGAGAGTCGAGAGGAGGAGGAGAAAGAGGAGAGAGGAAGGGGTGGAAGAGAGGAGCATGGTAAAGGAACTCTCTTCTTAGGAAGGGGGAATGACCGTTGGGAGGGAACGAGCGAACGTCGACACGCGGGAGGGAGTCGATGGAGAATCGAATCACCTCGGCTCTCAAAAATTATCGATCTCGTTTATTTTGGTGTAGGAAAGATAGAGAATTCGAGCTTTCCATACATTTTCTGCTCAAAGAAAGTCCCAGCTCGGGTTGAGGTTGGGGAAAGGGAGCCCCTTAGAATAATTTCGCGAGCTCTTCCTTCCTCCCTCCTCTCCTCCTCTCCTCCAACGTCCACTCTCCTCCCTCGACCCCTTCTTCTTCGCTCTCCAAGATGGCGTCCCTCCCTCCTCCTCCTGTCCTCACTCTCGAGGACTGCCTCTCCAAACTTCGACCTCACACGACTTCGAAGCTCGTTCACCAAAAGAAGCCCGCTCTCCTCCTCAAGGCTCTGGAATCCTCCCTCCCTGAACCCATCACACCTACAGCATACTACGCAGCTCTCGTTCAAACCTTGCAGCAAGCAGTTCAGAAGGAAATCTCTTCGGGAGACAAGGAACTTCAAGTCGGAGAGGGAGACTTGGTCCCAGCCGTTCTCTACCTCCTCGGAACCATCATCGACTACGTCCCTCCAGCCGTCTACCACTCCCAATCCGAAATCGGACTTCTTGGACCTTTGTTCGCTACCTCGCTAGGAGCTGCTTCTTCGTCTTCGTCTGAAACCACGACCTCCTTGCTCGCTCTGTTCGCTCCTTGCGCAACCTCAGCTCCCTCCCTTCGATCCCTCATCCACCTCCTCCAACAAATCCTCCTCACCTCCCCGACACCAGCTCTCACCACCACTCCTTACACCTCTACCCTCTCCACTCTCCTCTCTCTCGCTCTCGACGCTCGTCCCAGAGTCAGGAAGGTCGCTCAGGAGGCGGTCAGGGACGTTCTCGCCGCTCCTCACCCTCCTGCGACGAGGCACCCGTACGCTGAGCGAGTCTCAAAGTGGCTCGTAAAGGTCCTCGGAGAGAAGGTCAAGAGCGACGATGGAGAGCAGAGGAGGATCTGGGCCGTAGGATTCGTCAGGATGGTTGCTGCTAGCTGGCCAAGTGATGTGAGTAGCCCGTGTTGGAGTTTTTTGAAGGATTCGCGACGCTCGAGCTGACCTTTCGTCTTTCCTTCCTTTCCCTCTCTTCTTCAGCAAATCACTCCCCTCCTTTCGGTCCTCCTCCCTCTCCCCTCCCACCCTCACCTTCAATCCTCCACGCTCTCCCTCCTCTCGCACCTCCTCTCCCAATCCACCTCCCAAACCTCCCTCGAACCTCACAAGATCCCTCTCCTTCTCCTCGAAATCCTCGCTACGCCTCCGACCGACCAGTCCGTCCTCCCCGCCTGGCTCGAAGTCGTCGAGAACGGAATGATCTCCTGGGCTCGAGACGAACCTCAAGCCTGTGCGGCCGAGTTCGGTCGGGTCTGGATGCTCGTTTGGGGTTACCTCTCCGGTGAGGGAGGCAAGGAGCGAGGAGTCGGGAAGGCGGCGGAGAAGTGTCTTGGTGGCCTGGCGAGGTACTGTGTGACCGAGGAGATGATGATCGAGGCGGTCGAGGCGAAGGAGAAGGCCGGACCCGAGGTGGAGGAAGGAAACGCGTACACCAAGGCCAAGGGAGGAAGCAAGAAGCAGCAGATTCACCCTCAGCAACAAGGAGCGTCGGCCAGCCTTCCCATTCTCTCCCAGATCATCGGAAACCTTCGAACCTCCCTCCATGCTCTTCGAGCGCTCGCCTACCTCCCTTCGACCCTCGCTATCGTCTCGGCGTTGCTCTCCAGGCTCAGGTTCAGACCCGCTCGAGGAGGACCTAGCTCGTCGTTCGACCCCAGGAAGAAGACGGTCGCTCAGAGTTTGATGATGGAGTTGGTGAAGGATGTGGGAGGATTGAGAATTCAGAGAGGATTCGAGTTGAAGGAGAAGGCGGATGATGTCTTGGGAATGGCGGTGGAGGTGGTGGGACCCGAGGGAGTGCTCGAGGCTTTGCCTTTGAACGTTGAGTCGGATCGGTGAGTCTACCTTTCTCTCTGCCTCGAAACCTCTCGCAGGAGCTGACCAACTCTTCTCTGGTTCTCTAGTGACCAATCTCAACCCGGACGAGCCTTCCTTCTCCCCATCCTTCGAACTCGAACGACCAACACCTCCCTCGCCTACTTCACGACTGTCCTCGTTCCTCTCTCCGAGCGACTCTTCAACGCCAAATCGGCCGTCGAGAACATCCGACCCATCGAGGCCAAGGTCTACGAGGCTCTCGTTGAGCAGGTTTGGGCTTGTCTCAAGGGTTTCTGCGACGTTCCCGTCGATCTCACCAAGGTTCGTCGCGTCGTTCCTCTCTTCCTTCTTTTCTTTCCTCTTCTCGATCTCGAACTCCGAAGCTGATCGTTACTTCTTCGGTTCGTATACTTCTTCTCGTCCTCAGGCCTTCACCAACGAATTCGCCGCCCTCATCACCCAAGTCCTCTACACCCAGCCCTCCCTCCGACCCACCCTCCTCCGCTCGCTCCAAACCCTCGTCGAAACCTCTCGTTCCCTCTCCCTCTCCTCCGCTCCCTCCGACTCTCTCCTCTCCTCTTTCGGAATCGACCAAGCCCAGGGGTCCGCCAACCTCCTCTTCCTCACCGGAATGGCCAAGAACCTCCTCGCCGTCCTCTTCAACGTCTTCTCCCAAGTCGCTCGAGAACAACGAGGAATGGTCGGAGAGGTCATCACTTCCTACATGTCGGTCACGTCGGAAGCGGATATCAACGCTACCTACACCAAGGTCGTCGGTCACTTGGGACAGGCGTTGATGGTGCCGTTCGACAAGAAGAGTGGAGGACCTGGAGCGGCGAGTCCGACGAGCCACACGATGATGGATCTGTTGATCATCTTGGTGCCGTTCCTGCCCAAGGAGTCGGCGAAGGCGCTGTTCGGACATGCGGCCGGGGAGAGGTTGATCGGGAGTGATGATCCTGCGGTGCAGAAGAAGAGTTACAGGGTTTTGGCGAGGTTGATCGAGGGTGGGAAGGTGTTGGTTGGAGGGAAGGGATTGGAAGAATTCGTGGCTAGGCTGGCCGATGGTGGAGAGGTTGTGGCTGCTGCTGCCCGACGGGTGAGTTGTCTTCTCTCTTGGTTGTTGAAACCCGACGCGTCGAAACTCGAACTGACGCTCGCTCCCTTTTCTTCTCGTTTGTCTTTTGTAGGACCGAGTCATGCTCCTCGCCGTTCTCATTCCTACCTTCCCCACCGACAAACTTCATCTCATCCCTGCTCTTCTTCCCGAGGCCGTCCTCGCTACCAAGGAGGTCAACGAGAAGACTCGAGACGCCGCTTTCGATCTCGTCGTGCTCATGGGAAACAAGATGGCTCAGGGAGGTGTTATCAAGAGGAGCTTGGTCGATGGTATGGAGGAGGATCAGAGTGCCGATGGTAAGTTACATCGTCTTTTTGTCGAGAATCAGCTTGAGATTCGAGGCTGACCTCGACTTCGGCTCTTCTTCTTTCACAGCCGCCGCTACCATCCCCGAGTACATCACCATGGTCGCCGCTGGTCTCGCTGGAACCTCGCCTCACATGATCAGTGCCACGATTACTGCTATCTCGAGGCTGCTCTTCGAGTTCAAGGGTGAGTCTCTCTCTCCTCGAACGCGTCCTTCCTCCTCTTCCGTTTCTGACTTCTCTCTCGTCTTCCTCTTTTGCAGACGCCATCCCCTCTTCCATGATCAACGACCTTATCTCCACTCTCGTCGTCTTCGTCTCCTCTAACAACCGAGAGATCGTCAAGTCCTCGCTCGGATTCGTCAAGGTCATCGTCGTTACCCTCCCTTCATCAGACGTCCACCCTCACCTCAACGCTCTCGTCCCAGCCCTCCTCGGATGGTCCCACGACCACAAGAACCACTTCAAGGGGAAAGTGAGACACATCTTCGAGAGGTTGATCAGGAAGTTTGGGTACGCGGATGTGGTGAAGCAGGCCGAGGGAGTCGAGGGAGACGGTGTGAAGTTCCTCGAGAACATCAGGAAGAGGAAGGAGAGGAGTAAGAGAAAGAAGGCTGCTAAGGATCAGGATGGAGGAGCTGCTGGTGGAGCGATGGAGGATGAGGATGATGATGTGAGTAGATCCCCTCGCTTTCTCTCGACGTTCTTCCTTCCTTGTTCGACGCGTCTTTTCGTCTTGCATCGCTGACCCGCTCTCTCTCTCGTTTCTTTCATTTTTGATCGATGTACAGGGACCTTCCAAACCTCGAACCACCACTGGAAACGCCTTCGAGGATGCTCTCTACGGATCCGAGTCCGAGATCGACGATTCCGACGACGACATGGGTGCCCAACGAGGAGATCACAAGGGACCCAAGGGCAAGGGAAAGGACGCTCGTCCTGCTACCTTCATCCGAGAGGATGGAGACGAACCTATGGATCTTCTCGATCGAACCCTTGCTGGTCGAGTTGGAAGTGAGTCTTCTCTTCAACAACGTTTTCGTTTCTCTTCGTGTTCTCGAGCGACCTCGAACTGACTCCACTTCTCTCGTTCCCTTTTCGCAGAGCTCGACCCCAACGCCGCTTCTCGTCGTCGTCAACCCGGTCAGGAAGCCTCCAAGTTCAAGACGGACGCCGACACCGGACGAATGCTCATCAACGACGATTCGGACGACGAGGGAGGAGCCGCCGGAGGAGAGCCCATGGAGGAGGATATGGCTGGACGAGCTTACCAGGATCAGCTCACGAGTACGGAGGGTATGAGGAGGGGAGCTGGAGGACGAGTCGTGTTCAACAAGGATACGAAGAGGGGACGAGAGAGGGAGGCGGAGGGAGACGTGACTGTGAGTTTGATTCGACCTCTTTCTGCTCTTCTCGTCGAGCTCAAGCAGCGATCTCGACTCGTTCGAAGATGACTTGCTGATTTGAACCCTTGGACTCTCGTTTTCGTAGATGGCCGACGCTACCAACGGAGAGGGTCGAAACAAGAAGCCCAAGAGGGACAAGCACGTCAAGGTCAAGGTTGGAGGAGAGTTCAAGGCCAAGGTTCGTTGGCTTTCTATCCGATTTCTCGTCCTTTTCGTTCCTCCCGTATCATCTTCAGATATAACCCTATCTCGAGCGGTATCGGGAGAGTCAAGCTGCGAGGGGAGCGAAACCATCCAATGCGACGAGACTGACCTCGACCTTCTTCCTCTCCTTTCAACAGAACGCTGGTGGAGATGTCAAGCGAGTAGGAGGACCCGATCCTTTCGCCTACCTTCCTCTCGGTCACTCTGGGAAGAAGGGAGGAAAGTCTTCGTCTGTCAACATCACTGGTTCGTCCTTTTCTTTCCCGCGTCGCTCGTCGCCCTCCCTCTTCTTTTGCCTCTCCGCTTCCTCGCTTCAGTCTTCTCCCTTCCGCTCTCGTTCGGACCTTTGACTGACCTTCCGATCCCTCTCTTTCTTTGCTCTTCCTGCAGGCAAGAAGCGTGGTTCGGCTGCTTAGATTTCGTTTCGTGTTTCGTTCGTTTCAGGTCGCGTTCGTTCTTTCTCTCTGGCTTTTCTTCTCCTTCTCTTTTGTTTCCATTTATATGCATATTTCGGTTCTGCTCTCACTTCCTCAACTCGTCATCCCTGTAAGAATTCGAGACGACCGTGCTTTTTCCTAATGAAAAACAAAAGAGATTGAGATTGCCTTCGCTAGCTCCTCTGCCTGCAAGGTCTCCTCAACCCCGACCCTCTCCTTCTCCCTTCTCTCTTCTCCTCAAGCTCTCTTTTCACCCAGCTCTCTCACAGCTACCCAAGCTCAACCAGGACCTTTGCCTTTAACACCTTCTCCCTTCCCTTCGTGAGTTGAATTCCTCGTTCGAAATCGCCAGCGTTGTTCTCGCAAGAAGGACGCGATGAAGGAGGGGAGGAGAATGGAACGACCTCCTTTGAGCTCGCTTCCTTCTCGTAGCAGCCGAGCTTTTCAAGTCCTGTTACTGACTCGCTATATGCTCTGCTTTTCCCTACTCTCTCGATGATCAGCCTCTTTCGTGAGTTCTTCGAGCATGATGTCTTCGAGAGACAGCTCACCTCCTTCCTTCCCTCCAGCTCACCCCCTTCCCTCGTTCCCTCCTTCGATCCCCCAGACTCTTCCCTTCCTCCCTCAACATGGCCGATAGCTCAGCATACGATCTGCTCTTCAAGGTCAGCTCCATCTTCCCTCCTTCTGCCCTATAACTCAGCTCCCGCCTACCGTTCACCCTCAATCCACCGTCCTAATCCCCTCTGCTCCTCCTTCCTTCTCCCACGGCTCTCGCTCTTCTTTCTCCCCTTGCTGACTTTTCACTTCATTTTCGGTCCCTCTAGGTTGTCCTGATTGGAGATTCCGGTGTCGGAAAGTCGTACGTTCCCATCTTCCCGTCCAAATCAACGAGAGAAGGAGCAGTCGAGCTCCTTCGTCCCTTGTCCTCTTGATGAAACGTCAGACGACCCTCCTTTCACACTCTCCTTCGCTGACTCTTTCACCTCCTCCCTCCCTCTCACTTCACCTCTATCTCCCTCTACCAACCTCGCACCGCCTGCTTTGTTTCCCGTTCTTCCAGCAACCGTACGTACCCTCGTTCTTTGAGAGTTTCAGCTGCGGCAACAAGCTCGCCTCGCCTCCTCCCTCCTTCTCTTCTTCTCTGGCTGACCCCTTCCCCTTGCTGCCTTGTTCTCGACGGTCTGTACTTGATGTGGTGTTGATCTGAACAGTGCTCTCTCGATTCACCCGGAACGAGTTCAACCTGGAGTCAAAGTCCACCATCGGAGTCGAGTTCGCTACGAGGTCGATCAAGGTCGACGACAAGACCGTCAAGGCTCAGATCTGGGACACTGGTGAGTGTCCTGCTCTCGATCTTGCTAGCTGGAAGATTGGAGAGATTCGCACAAGAGAGCTCGGAGGACAGGGAGGTGCTGCTGGACGAAGATGCGAAGAGCTCGAGCTGCCTCGCTGTGCTGTTCTCACAAGCTCAACTCTCGCAATCAAGCTTCGAACACTCGTCGAGACCTCGTGTTGACTCCTCCTTTCCTTCTCTCTCTTTGGTACAACAGCTGGACAGGAAAGATACCGAGCCATTACCTCTGCGTTCGTCCCGTCTGCTCTCGCTCTCGAGCTCGACCGCTTGTCTTGACCTTCCGCTCACCTCCTTCCCTTCCCTCTCTTTCTCCGCATCACAGCTACTACCGTGGAGCCGTTGGAGCCCTTCTTGTCTACGATATCGCCAAGCAGCCTACCTACGTTAACGTCACTCGATGGCTGAAGGAGCTCCGGGATCACGCCGACTCGAACATCGTGATCATGCTCGTCGGAAACAAGAGTGATTTGAAGCACTTGAGGGCTGTTCCTACGGAGGAGGCTAAGGCTTTTGCTGGTGAGTCTCGTAGTCTGGTTGCTGAAGTGTTGGGGTCGCCACGAAGGACGAGGGTGGAAGGGTCGGGCGTCGAAGGAGGAGAGAAGCTGACCTTCGTGCTCTCTTCATCTTCGCAGCTGAGAACAACCTCTCGTTCATCGAGACCTCTGCGTTGGACGCCAACAACGTCGAGTCTGCTTTCCAGAACATCTTGGGTGGTACGTTCAGCCCTCTTCTTGCATATATACTGAGCGGGAGTCTCGAGAACGAGCGCTGACTTCCTCCTTCGCGTCTCCCTGCCTTCCCTCCTTCTCCTCACAGAGATCTACCAGATCGTGTCCTCTAAAGCCCTCGAATCATCCAACGACGTCGTCCGCCCTGCTGGAGGAGAGAACATCACCGTCTCGCCAACGGCAGACGACGGAGGAGCTGCGAAGAAGGGAAACTGCTGTTAGATGAGTCGGGGATCGGTTGTCAGGGTTGCTTGAGAAGATGTAGTTGCCAGTCAGCTTCCGAACTCTCCAGCAGTCGTCTAGTCTTATTTCCTTTCTTTCCTACTCTCTGTTGCTTTGACTCTTTCGGTTGTCCGTTAACTCGTTCTCTTGCTCTCTCCCTCCCTCTCTTTCTCTTTCTTTCACGCGCCACGTTCTCCTTTGCTTTTCCTTTTGTTTTCTTCTCTGGCTCTCTGTCTCTCTTGCTGCGACGTTTCTCTCCCTCTCTCTCCTTGCTGATTTGATGCGCGACTCGTGTTAGATCTTTGGCTCGCTCGCCATCTCCCAAGAAAGAAGTGAATCGGAATGTTGAGCTCCGTCACTCTTCTTTTCTCCTTCCCTCCCTCACCCACAACAACCTTCCAAAGATGTCCAACCCTCCTACATCTCTCATCCGATCCTCGGGAACGTCTACTCTTCCTCCCAACATCACCAACCTCACGGAATCAGCGGACGAGCTCGTTACTTCGGACGACCCTCTGCACGTTCGTTTCCTTCCTTCCCTCCGTTCTCCTCCCTCGTCTCGAGCTCACCTGCTTTCGTCTCTCTTTTGCTACAGCCCGCCAACCTGATCCCTTCCCTTTGCGCTCAATTCTACACCTTAGGTTGGGTCACCGGAACAGGAGGAGGAATCTCCATCAGAGAAGGGTTCGTTCAGCCCTCCGAGCTCACCTTTTTCTCCTTCCTTCCTCTCCTCTTTCCCTCTCTCGTCCTCGTCTCCTACCCTCTCTGCTGACCGACTTCCCACCATATGTTCTCTACAGCAACATCGTTTACCTCGCACCTTCTGGAGTCCAAAAAGAGCGAATGTCGGCTCCTCAGATCTTCGTCCTTCCATACCCTCAGCCCACCATCCCAACCTCCGGCTCCCAACGAACCTTCCTTCGAGTACCCAAACAGAAGGGACTCAAGGAGAGTGCGTGCAGTCCGTTGTTCTGGAACGCGTTCAGGTTGAGGGAGGCGGGGAGTTGTATCCATACGCATAGTCAGAACGCTGGTGAGTGAAAAGGAGAAGAGGGAGGAGGGATCGGAGGAAGGGAAGACGACGAGAGCTGATCTGTTTTGGGTTGGGATCTCATAGTGATGGCCACCCTTCTCTGGCCTGGGAAGGAGTTTACTATTTCTCACCAAGAGGTGAGCTCTTGATCTTCTGTGGCGAGGCAACGAGCTGGAAGTAGAGCTCGTCGTGATTGATCACGTCGAGGCGGGCTGACTCTGTCTCGCTCTACAACCCGTTCTGCCTCTCACAGATGATCAAAGGAGTCCGCATAGGAGGAGTTGGAAAGACTCTTACCTTCCTCGATACTCTCACCATCCCCATCATCGAGAACACCCCTGACGAGGAGGATCTGACGGACTCGATGGCTCAGGTGCGTTCCTCCTCGTCCCGTCCTCCTTCTGGAATTTACAGCTGACCTGATTCTGGCTCGCATCGATGCAGGCCATGATTGACTACCCAGCTGCTCCAGCTATCCTTGTCCGAAGGCATGGTGTTTACGTGTGGGGTTCGTCGTTCTTTCCTCCCTTCCCTGCGTCTCTTCTTCTCACTTCCGCTCGATGCTAACTCTCAACTCCCTCTTCTGGCGTTCAGGTCCTGACTGGGAGAAGGCGAAGACTCAGACCGAGTGCTTGGACTACTTGTTCGAGGTTCGTTCTCGTTTCTGTTCGCTCGCCACTTCCCTCTCTCACGCGTCGCGAGACTGACGCGTTCCTTCGCTCGTTCGGCCCTGTTCCTTCCTCAATTTGAGCAGATCGCCATCAAGATGAGGACCTTGGGTGTCCCTACTGTCTTGGAGAGCTACCCTTAAATGAGATGAACGTTGAGGACTTCCTGCCTCGTCGCGTTGTCTTGAAAGGTCAAGAGAGGCGTCAGCTGAAGGTTCGAGAGGAGTCAGATCACCTCCTGAATACCATTTTCATCGGCTTCGATGAGATCAGTATATATGCCCCAATTCTGGCCTCACAAAGAAGCAAAAATCTGGAAGGACGCGTGCCCGAGCTTCCCTAAGCTGGAGGCTTCCGCTATTTCGAGAGCTCACCTTCGACTTCCATCTTCGCCCAGCGATCCAACTCCCAAAAAGCTTCCCTTTCTCCTCTCTTCGGTAAGTCAAGCATCTCTCACCCCAATCTGCCCTTCAAAATATCTCAGAAGCGAATCAGAGGCATCCTTCTATCGGCCGAGAAGAGGCGGAAGGAGGGAGGGAGACCTCCTTGAGCTCTCCCTTCTTTGTCCAAACTTTGGCTCTTCCACCTTCCATCCTCCATCCACAACCTCGACGCTGCTTCAGTGAGAAGATCAGAGGCTAAAATCCTCAGAGAGTCTACAACAAGCTGACCTTTTTGCCTCCTGTTCCTTCAGCTCTCGTCTCTTTGAGCTCAAGAGGCCGACGTCACCAAAGCTCCTTCCTCGTCTTTCCTCCCATCTCAGCACCTCGTTCAAGTCAGACTCAGATCTCGCAACACTTCCCAGCACCTGTATGTAGCCTTGCTTCCTCATCTTGAAGCTGTTCAGCACAAAAAATGCGGCTCTTCGCTGTCGTTTCGCCTCAGGCGGCTCTCCTCCTGACCTCGCTTCCTCTCGTCACCTCTTCTCCTCAGAATATCCTTGACTGCTCCTTCGATACCGCCTTCCTTCGCTTTTCCTCCTACCCAAACGACTACTCGGCTCTACTCCCTTTCCCATCATCCCCCCATTCCATCGCAAAACTGGCGTCCTCAACCCGCTCAACTCCTTCGCCTCCTCCTCCCTCCCTCTCTCCCAAACCTCGCCGCCTTTCTCGAGATCACGGACACCACTCCAGCTCCCTCCACAATCGCATACCCTCTCCAACTCCCTCCTCTGCGTCGACTAGCCTGTCGACCTCCTCATCGACCCGCGAGAAGCGTAGGTTCTCGACTGAAAGGAAGGGGAGTCCTGCTCTCTCGAACTCGACAGTCTCCGGCGTGAGGAGGAGAGGAGGGCTGAGGGACGGGTACGAGAAGGAGCACACGGGGAGAGCTGCTATGGGAGGGAAGAGCTATACTGGATTTGGTGTTGGAATCGCGGAGAGCAGCAGTGCAGCCGGGGCAGAAGAGTCGAGCACGTCCGAGGAGGAAGAGGAGGATCCCAGTCCCGTCCTCAACGCTCCCAGCCGGATAGCTTCTTCGACGGGATCCAACGAGGTCGGATCTCTCGAGAACTCAGGCCTCGTCGGAGCGACCCTCAACTCCGGCCCTTCTCCTTCAACCGCTCGGTTCCCAACGGATCAGCCCATCAACGCGTTCTCCAACCTCCAAAACTCGACCAGCAGACGATCCCCTTCCCCAGGTTCCATCCTTTTACCCTCGGAATCGTCTAGGACGTCCCCAAACCTACGATCTAGGAGTCTCCCCGGCCCTCACCACCATCACCACCATCACCACCATCATGGCGCTTCGGTTCCGACGAACCCTACTCTCCTCCCGATCGACCTTCGACTCATCGTCTTCGGCTCAGCTTGGGACTTCGGGAAGCTCTCGAGGAACGTGTTGGAGAACAGTCTGGTTGTAGGAGCCGTGTTGGGAGGAGTGGCGTTGTTGTTGAAAAGAGGTGGTTCGAAGGATCTCGTTGGAGCTTTGGGTCCGTTTTCGTCTTTCCCTTGGAAGAAACTCTCTCGCTTCGCTAACCTTTGTTCGTCCTCCCCTCCCAGAAATCCTCGTCTCGATGACTCTTAGTCTCGTCTACGTCTTCCTTCGATACACCAAGACTCCAACCTCCTCCGTCACATCTCCCACGCCAACCTCCTCCGCTTCCTCCCGTGGACCTGGACGCGTCGGAACTCCTCACACTTCCTCCAACCTCAATCCAGCTTCCACCTCTTCCTCGGTCGCAAATCAAAACAACGACGGTCGGAGTGGATCTAGAGGCTTCGTGTGGGGAACGGACGGACGCGACTACCGGGAAAGTCGAGACGACGGAGCTCTCACCGCTCTCCTCTTTGGACCTCTCCTCGCCGTCTCCCTCCTCATCACAACGCTCCGACAACTCGACGCTCCAACCCTCGACAGTGCCCTCCCGTCCACCGCCTGGCTCGTCGAACCTCCCATGATCCTCCTCTCCCAACCTTCCCTCGATGGATCGACAACCGCCGCTGCGAAGGGAGGATCTCCTCTTCACGCTCGAATCGCTCTCGAAGCACTCGCCAAGTCACGTCGCTCGATGGTCTCTCTTTCGACGGTCATTGCCACAGTCGTTCTGATCTCCCTAGTCGCCTCTCGATGGGCCGAAGTCGTTCACGCTCGACGAGGGAGCGAAGCGTCGGAAACAGGAGGAGTGGAGGGTTCGACGACGAGAGCTTCGGCTCAGAAGGAGAAGGAGAGAGAGAAGTGGTGGCTACCGAAAAGTGAATGGAAGAGGACTGGGAGAGTGACGATCTTCTCGTTCGCTGTGAGCTTTGCGATGGGTTGGCTCAAGGCAGGGATGGAGCATTGGGAGTGTCCGATCTGGGAAGGTGAGTCTCCGTCCTTCTTTCTCTCCCGTTCCTCAACCCTCACTGACTCGTTCTCTTCTTCAGATCTGAGCGTCCTCGACGTTGCTCTTGCTTCCCTCTTCCATCAGTTCTCGATGTACGTCTGCGTCAGGCTCGCAAGGAGAGGCTTCACTCTCGGAGAGCTCGGAGTCGTTGCTCAGTTCTCGACGGGCCTCTTCATGGAAACCGTCAATCTCACTCGAGCGAAGGTCCGTTGGTTTTCTTGCTTTCTCACTCGTCGTAGGCTCCCTACTAACCTTAGCTTCCCTCTCTTTTAGATCTCCTTCGACTTCCTCACCTTCCTCTCGACCTCCTACGTCCAAACCTATCGGCTCCCAACGCCTCTCCTCATCTTCCAACTCGCTCTCCTCCCCGGATCGTTCCTCACAGGTATCCTTCTCTCACCTCTCCTCGTCCTCTCTCGATACATCTCTCAGAAGCCCGTCCATCGTCTTCGCTTCCCCGAGGAAAAGGCGCTCCATCGTCGGTACCTCGCCGCTGGATTTTACTTTGGAACGATCGTCATCGTCGGTGGAGGAGTTGGGATGTGGACGAAATGGCAGTTGGGATGGAGAGATCCTTGGGTTTGGATTATCTGGTGGATGATGGATGGGCAGCGGTTGTGGAGTCGAGGGATGTTACTCGCCTACTGGGGAGCGTTGGCGGTGATCAGTGTTGGAGGGTGGGAGATGCAGCTGGCCAAGTCGAGGAAGAGCAGGAACAGACCTTGGGTCACCGTTGGAGGACCGAATCGAAGCGTCATGGTCGTACCGTCGTCAGGAGGAGGAGGAGGAGGAAGCAGTCGAGCAGGAGTCGTCGGGGAGGAGAAGGGAACGCCATCGACCTCGAACGCGTCCAACGTCTCTGGAACCGGAGGATCAGCTGGACTCGTTCCCTCGCCCACGACGTCGACCTACCCTCCAGAAGCCGGTCAGTCCTACCCTTACTCAGCAACTAACATGATGGAACGAGTCCCAGTTCTCAGCCTCAACGGTCGAAGAAAGTTCTTCCACGGTCTCGCCGTTCTCATGTTCATTCCTGGAATCTACGTCGACGTGAGTCTTCCCTCCTTTATCTCAACATGTCTTCTCATCTGCAGCTGACCCATCATCCCTTTCTTCTACTACAGCCCGCTTTCTCTCACGTCGCCTTCTCGGTCGCCTTCGCCTTCTTTGTCTTCGCCGAATACGTTCGATACTTCGCCCTCTACCCCTTCGGAGCCGTCGTTCATCTCTTCCTCAACGAGTTCCTCGATCACAAGGATTCAGGAACTGCCATTCTCAGTCACTTCTACCTTCTCACCGGGTGTGCGACGGGACTTTGGTTGGAGAGGTACGTTTCGACGCGTCGAATTTCGTCTCGTCTCGTTTCGCTTCTCGGCTGACCGTTCCTTCTCCTTTCGTATTTCTCAGTCCTTCTCCGATACTAGCCTACATCGGCGTCCTGACTTTGGGGATCGGAGATGCCATTGTGAGTTTCGTTCTTTCTCCGAGAAGCCGCTGTTCGAACGAGACCTGACTCACGTTCCTTTCCTCTCAAACCACTCAGGCTTCCATCGTCGGTCGCCGCTTCGGGAAGATCCGCTGGTCAGCATCTTCAGGCAAGACTGTCGAGGGAAGCATCGCTTTCTTCGTTGGGGTCTTCGTCCCAGCTTTGGCGTTGCAGCTCTTCGGAATCATCGACTCTCTCGCCGTTCGTCCAACTTCATCCCCGTCCCCCCTTTTTCTCTCTCTCTCGCTGACCTTTCTCATTCACCTACCTTTCCTTCGATCCAGCACGCCAAGTTTGCCTTCACCGTCGTACTCTCTTCTCTGTTGGAAGCGTGGTCCTGCCAGAACGATAATCTAGTCATCCCCGTTTTCGCTTGGTCGGTGGGGAGTTTGCTCGGAGTTTGATTATGTCTCTTGAACGTTTACTCTTTGAGAAGGAAAGCGTGATCAAGCCTTCGTTATAAAACATATCGTCGTCAACACACTACTACGTCCTAGCTAGACTAGCTCGTCGTCGCTCAAGCCGTCATGTCCTTCCACCACTTCTCCCCTCCCTTCCCGACCATCGCTTCCATGCCTCCGATACTGATGGACTTGGGTCGTTCGATAGGTAGTCCAAGAGCTCGATCCCAGACGAGTTGAGAGACGCATCCCATGGCTGCGAAGAGAGAGAAAAAAGGACGAAGTCAGCGGCGGCGACGGCGAGTTCTCAAACGGAAGGAAGACTGACCTCTCGAGACTCCGAACACGACCGTGTAAGCTTCCATCTCCTTCATTCCGAGATGGTACAGGACACCTCCTGAGATGGAATCGACGTTGGGGAAGGGCTGGGAGAACGGAGAAAGCAAAAGTCAATCACAAGCGGCAGGAGCGGAACCGAAGTGACGCGGTTTCAAAAGCTCACGTTTGCAGTCTTTCCGTGCTGGGTGAGGACCTGATCGTCCATTGAGAAAAGAGGAAATGAACGTCAGTTTGGAAGGTGGAGAAATAGAAGGGCGACGGCGGAGCCTCACCTCTGGAACCACTCGAGAGAGCGCAAGGATCAGGTTGATGAGCTTGGAGTTTCCGAACGAGTTTGGCGATGCGAGAATGAAGTCCTCCAAAGCCTTGAATCGAGGATCAGGGCGTCGAAGAACAGCGTGGCCGTAGCTGAGTCAAACAAAGGAAAGGAAGAGGGAGTCAGGTTTCGACGCGTTGACGAGCCTACGCTCGGGAGGCGAAGATGAGACTCACCCAGGGATGACCTTCCCGAGTTTGAGATGACGCCAAAGGTAGGCCTTCAGCTGAGCATCCGAAGGATCCTCGATTCCGACCTTGCTATAGTACCCTTGCATCTCGAGCAGGAACTTCAAAACCTCCTGGTTGGCGCTGAAGAGGAGGAAAAGAAACGCGTCGGACGTCTGATCACTCGCAAGAGCAGTGGATCGTTACTCACAGACCGTGCAGAGGACCAGCCAGTCCAGCGAGAGCAGCACTACGAACGAGAATAGTGACGTTAGGTCAGTCACGCGAAAGAGAACCGAAAAGGATTCGATTGGGGGAACAGGACGAACGCGTAGGACTGGAAGGGGTTGCTCAAAGCGGATCCGACGAGATGGCAGGCATGGGCAGAAACGTTTCCTCCTTCGTGATCCGAGTGAAGGGTGATGTAGAGCTTGAGATACTTCTCGAAAGCTGCTCGAGACTCGGTCTTGATCGGGATGAGAGCGGAGAGTTGGGTCGAGAAGTTTCCGATGAGGTCGCCCTGTCCTGCTGCGATGAGAGGAAGCTCCGAGTTCTTGTAGTAGACGTTTCGGAAGATTCGAGCGGAGAGGTTGGGGAGTTTAGCAACGAGATCAAGGGAATCGTCGAGCGTGCTTCGCCAGTATTCGGTTCTGGGAGGAAAGAGGATTGAAGTTCAGTCAAGAATCAAGGACGGACGACGCGACGACGCCGAACTCACTTGAGAAGGCCCTCCTCGGAAGAGTAGAGCTCAGTGAACTTGGACTTCTCAGAGAGCAGAGTGGTTCCAATTTGGAGTTGAGCCATGGGGTGAAGGGTTCGAGGAAGACTGGATCTCGACGCGAATTCGGAGAGGGAGGAGAGGATGGAGGAGATGGGAAAGTGAATGAGCTTCTCGCGTCTTCTTCGACACCGCAAGATCTCCTCCTTCTGAAAGCTGGAACTCACGCATCGATGACCTTCTCAACTTCCTCCCCGAGAGAACTCCTAGCAACGAGATCCTGGCTGAATTCTCTAGCCTCCTCCTCGGTGGGAACTTTGCCCGTGAGGAGATAAAAGAACATGGATTCCGGTTGAGGTTCGGAGAGTTTGGGAAGAAGTTCTGGGAGGGAGAGACCGTGGAATCGACTGTGAAGTGGACCAGTGAAAAACTGTCAGCTCTGGGATTTCAAGGGAAGCGGAAATGATCGGGCGTGAGGGGAAAGAGGGACGGAGGAAGAGGGTGATGAGCTTACATTCCCTCGTTTTTATCGAGACTGGATCCCTCCCAGAGCAAAGTCGTGAGACCTCGAGCTCCACCGATGACTGCTCCGACAGTGCTAGCTTGACCGATGGGATCCGAGGCGTGGTTCTTCTTCTGTGAAGGTCGAGGAGGAAGACGAGGAGGAGGAGGAAACGCGAGGTCAGCTTCGATTCCCTCCGGCTCTCCGCTTCATGCTATCTTTCAGATTGAAAGCAAAAACTTACCAGATACGAGAGTCGAGCTCTCTTGGATTCGATGGATTCTTCGAGGGCTGAGATGAGAGCCTGGAGAGGCAAAGAAGAGGGGAGGAGGATCAGTCGAAAGCTCACCGGTTAACCGGGGAGGATGGGGAGGAGAGGTCGAGCTCACGGTGGAGGAGTGTCGTCTGGAGGTGGTGAGGAGAGGGTGAGAGATTCGAAGGGAGGAGATAGCGGATCGTGAGAACATGCTTGAGGGTTTTTTTAAGGGTGAGGGTTGGGGATCAAAACGAGATGGAAGGTGCGAAAGCGGGTGGGATCGCAAAGGGGGTTGGTCGGTCGCAGGGTCCCAAGGCTCGGGAGGTTGAATGGACGCGACTCTCTTTGGCTTCTCAACATCCACCCTTCAACTTCACTTTTACTCGCCTTTTCTCACCTTCGCCCACTCCTCTCACCTTCATCCTTCCAACAAGAACGAGCAAGATGTCAGCTTCCGACTCGTGGACCGAACCCATGTGAGCTTCTCTCTTGTCCTTCTCCTTCAGTTGAGCTTGAGCTCACCTTCTTCTTCTCCCCTTCCCTTCCTTAGACCCGTTCTGAGGAATGTGATTCCGCTCATGTCGACAGCTGAGGATATCGAGTTCGTGACCGAGACGGATCGTACTATGCGAGAGAGGGAAGAGGAACGAAGCAAAGAGTTTGATTCAGTTCAACAAGACCTTCGAGGTCAGTCGTTTCCTTCCTTCCCTCTCCTCCCCTCCTCTCCTTCCTCCTTCATTCGTCCCCATCCACCTCCTTTCTCTTTTCCTCTGATATCCTGACAGCATAATCTCTCCTTTTTGCTCTCAGTCCTGTCCCGTAAACTCAAATCCTCTCAGTCCCAAGCAGTCCGAAAAGCAAACCATCCTTCCGAACAACAACATCGAGAGACCGTTCAACAGCTCGACAAGTCCAAGTTCGCCCTCGGAAAGAACATCAACGAGAAGCAGACCGCCTCGGCCAAGATGGAGAACGAGCTCGAGATGCTCAAGGAGGAGTTTGAGGAGCTCACGAGGGAGAAGGAGGATTGGAATCGAGGTGGAACTGAAGCGGATGAGCTTGATGGAGAAGCGTGAGTTCCTTCTTCCTTCTCCCCTTTGCGTCCATTCTTCTTTCACAACTCGCTCAAGAGATTGAGACGAGGTTTCGTTTTTGGGCTGGGCGTTGGATGTGTGTGTCTCGCGTTCCTTCGCTGCAGCCTAGAAGCAGCATCGTTTCAGAGTTGAGCTCAAGCTGACCCACCTCCTCCTCCCTCCCTTCCCTCCTCCTGCTCTCCTCTTCTCAGTCTTCGTCTGAAGCTCAACCACTCCCTCGGCTACTCCCTCATTCGCTCAAACGACGCTCCTCACGAACCTACCAAGATCCTCGTCCGAAACGACGCCGTCCCCAACGTCCAGAGTCTACCACTGCCAACGGAGGAGGACGACCAGAAGAGGGCTGAGTTTGCAGATCGTCTGTGGGCTCTGACGGAGGCTGCTTAATTTGCGCTGTTTGCTGGGTTCTAGATTCGTTTCTTTGGATGTTGTAGGGCTTTACGCTGGTCGATTAGACGATGCGATCGTGTACTTGTGCGAAAAACAGACGCGTCGAACCCTGAAAAGTGACTTGAGCCTCTCGAGCTCGCCTCCTCCTCCTCTCTCCTCCTCTTTTGCTCTCAACGGCCAACCCTCTATGCACTTCGATTCTCTCCCTCCTCTCCCCAGCTCGCTCCCTTCGCAAACGAGCAGTTTCTACGCCCCCTTCTTCTGCAGAACGCAAAGAGAATCGGTCATGGCTCTTTCCAGGCACCCCTCTCCTTGGGGTTCAGAGAGGCACGTCCCCTAGAGAGGATCGACCCCTACGAAGCAGGTCTTTCGATTCGGCTCTTGACCTCCAACCACGACCTGCTCCTTATCACCTTCTTTCCTTCTCCTCAAAGCTCGTTAGCTCTATCTTCTTCTTCTTCTTCCTTCCGAAGGACATCGATCAAAGGACTCTTCAGCCCTCCTCCCTCCCGAACCTCCTTTCCCACTCTCTGCTCCCTCCACCGCCTCACCCGCTTTCTTCCTTCTCTTCCACCTCCATAACCAACAGCAGTCATGAGCGGTCTTGAATGGGACGCTATACCTGTGAGTTCAAGTCTGCTTGGAGCTGTAGGAGTAGAAGAGAGGGAGAAAGAGGGAAAGGGACGAGGAAGCGAGTCGAAGCTGACACCCCCTCCCTCCCTGCCCTCCTCTTTGCTCTCTTCTCGCAGTACAACGAAATCATCTTCACTGGCGAAAAGCTAGGAGCTGGGAGCTTCGGTGTTGTGCTCAAGGTGAGCTAGAATCCTTGGAATGAGACGGAGAGGAGGGAGCGAAGTGAAGTTGAGCTGATTCACGACCTCGTTCCTCTGGCCTCCCTTCCCTTTGAGAACAGGGAATCTACCTTGGAATCGAAGTCGCCGTCAAGGAAGTTCTGCCTAGCAAGGATTACGAGGTCTCCAAGTACTTTGAGCGAGAGTGGAGAATCATGAAGTGAGTCTCTCTTTCATCTTCGCTGACTTCTCGTTCTCGTTCCTCCTCCTCCCCGAATCGTTCGAGCTCACCCGGCCTTCCTTCCTTCCCCTTGTATCTCTCCCTCTTTCTAGAGAGGTAAGACTCTGCTTCCCCACTTTTGGCTCGTAATCGCGTCGAATACTCACTCTCTTTCCACTCTCCTCGTCTCAGGCTCGTCACCCAAACATCGTCCTCGTTCGTCTCCTCCTCCCTCTCTCCTCTCTCTCTGCCCTCTTCCTCAGCTCAGTGCTGACATCTCGATTTTCTTACGATCACAGTACCTTGGTCTCTCTCGTGGTCCTCCTCCCGACTCCAAGATCTACATCATCTCGGAATACGTAGAGAACGGTCCGTTCCCTCGACGACGGCGCGGCTCACTCTCAACTCAACACTGACCCCGTTTCGATATTTCGAACGATTTCTAGGGAACTTGAGAAGCTACATCTGGGACACTCGAACTCATCCCACTTTCCCTTGGAGGCTGAGGTTGAGTTTCGCAACGGATATCGCCAGGGCTTTATCGTATCTTCACGCCAGAAAGGTAACCTCCCTCTCTCTTCCTCTGATTCCTTTCGCAACTCGAGAAAGCTGATTTGAACGCTCTCACCTTTTCCACTCTCAGTGCATGCATCGAGATCTCAAAGGAGAGAACCTGCTGGTGCGTCTCTGAAGTCTCTCGGCCCTCAGGTCGTTTCGAAGCTGATTTCGTCGCGTCGCTCTTTCTTTCGAACGCCCTTCAGCTTACCGCCAACGAACGAGTCAAGATGACCGACTTTGGTGAGTTGAGCTCCCATCTATTTTTGCGATGCGGATCTTAATACTCTCGCTCTCCGTGCTGCAGGTTTTGCTCGAATCGCAGCGAGGAACGAAGAGGAAATGCGTCGGATTTCGTTCTGCGGGACTGACGGGTACATGGTTCGTCTCTTCTCCTCCTTCTTCATCGCTGATCTCCACAGGATCTGACCGATTCTTTTCTCGACTTTACAGTCTCCCGAGATCCTCACCGGAGCCGAATTCGATCTTCCCACCGACGTTTTCTCTCTCGGGATCATCGTTCGTTCTTCTCCCTCCTCTCTCTCTTCCATTCGAGCTCGACGCTGACCTCGACCTTCTTTTCATCTGCTCAGTTCTGTGAAATCCTCTCCCGAAAACTCGTCGACAGCCACACCTTCCAACGATCCGTTCCTTCGTTCGGTCTCGATCCCATCGAGGTTCAAAATCTCGCCTCCCCTGCTTGTCCTCCTGGCTTCATTTCCCTCGCTCTCGATTGTGTTCTCGTCGATGTGAGCCCATCCATCTACTATTCTCTCCTCGTTTGTCAATCGACCTGACTTTGTCTCTTCCCTTTCTTCAGCCAAACTTCCGCCCAAAGATGGACGAAGTGCTCCGTCGTCTTCGAGAAATCGAGATCGAAGTTCTCGCTCGAGAATCCTCCGCCGAACACGTCGGTTCCCTCAAGCTCGTCTCCCCTTCTACCCGACCTGCTCTAGGAAAAAGGATCCCCTCCTTCGGTCAAGGCATCGGCAAGGACATCGGAGGAAAGAAGGTCGAGGACTCGAGTGGAGAGGACGAACCTGAGACGGACGACGACAACCTGAAGGAGATCCTGAGCGGGTTGGGGACGATTCGACTGGGTGGAGGGGGGAAGAAGGTCGATGGGGACGGGGATTTGAAGGATATGGGAGGGAGCACGTGGAGAACGGCGAAGTGGGATCAAGACGAGGGAGAGAAGAAGCCTGGGAGGAGAAGCTTGTTGAGCTTGTACGAGAACGCCAGTGAGATGAGAGGTCAGTGCCCAAGTTCTCTCTCCTCTCTTCCTTCATATCATCTACTGATCAGTTTTCGACCTTGCTCAGGCCATCAACATCTTCTCTCCGAAGCAACGACCTACGCTCCCTCCGCCGGCGTCCCTTCTTCGTTCACCGACTACTCTACCACCGTCGTTCGACCTCGTCCTTCCCCAGCTTCCGGAACTCTCCCAGCTCACGAGGACGAAGGAGGAGCTTCCTCGGTTCTCACAATCAAGAACCATCGACCTTTGGACCCCTCCGTCGCTGGAAGTTTCGGTGGTCTGCCTGAGATCCCATCGGAGCTTCCCTCGGAGCCAGCAGTCACCAACGGCGAGAAGACGAAGGTCGAACAGCCCAAGGTCGTCGTTCCGGCACCCGTCGTCGTCGCCGAGAAGGAGAAGGAGGCCGTCAAGGACGAGAATCCGCTCCCTTCGAATCCTTCCGCCATCGCTCCTCGACCCTCTCCCGCTGCTCCCACTCGACCTCCTCCTCCTCTTCCCGAGTCGTCCTTGACTCACCGGTTCACCTTCGTCAAGCCCGTCAACGGGAACAAGATGGGAGGTGTCGGAGGAGTGGGTTTGATCGGTTTGGGGTGGTTCAGCGCTGGGAACTCGAGCTCTTCGGGGTTGGGGGACGGGAAGGGAAAGTGTCGAGTTTGTCAAAGAGTGAGCCTCTTCTCGCCGTTCGCTTTGCTTCTCTACTTTCCTGACCTTTTAGCTTTGCATTTTTCGTCTATCAGCGCGTCAAGAATTCTGCTCCCTGCCTCGTATGCGACGACTGCGCGGCGATCTGTCACGTCAAGGTCCGTTCCTCTTCTCATCCCTCTCTTTTCTCTCTCTCCTCGCTGACTTCCCTCTTCTTCGTCTTTCTTCCAGTGCTCCGCCAACGCCCCTCGAGACTGTGGCAAAGCTCCTTCTCCGAACGGATCCAGAGCTGCAACGTCCTCCTCCAAGCCCAAAGGAGTCGGGAATATCGCAGGGCGATGAAGACGCGTCTCTTTTCTCTTCCTTTAGTCTCCAACCCAAAGCATATCACGAACCAACGGACTCTCTATTCACGACACTTTGCTTATATACCTTAATGACTGTCTCGTTCTCTCTCTCTCTCTCTCTCGATTTTCTTCTCTGTTTCGTATACTTCCCAGCTTCTCTTTTCTTGCTACTCCCCTTCCTTTTCTCTTTTGACGACCCACAGCACTTCAACGACGAACCCAGATAACGTGCGAGCCTCCTCAAACCAGCACCACCCAGCATCGTTTACCCTCTTTATTCTCTTTATCCTCTTTATATTAGCAGCATTTCCCTCCTGGAACGAAGCGACAAGAGGTTCGAAAGCTGGACTTCGTTCGAACGGCGACTCGAAGGCCCAAGGCAAAGCAGTGAACAAATGCGAGTTGAGATAATGGTAAGACTAAAAAAAAAAACGTTTAAGACTAAGATGAAAGAGGGAGAGATGAAATCGCGTCCAGCACGAGGGGGACGAGGAAAGAAGAAGGAGAGGCGGAGGAGGTTGAACGAAACGAGATCAATCGAACATCCTAGCAGATTCGTCGTCCCCGAAGTCGTGGACGATGACTAGTCTGTCGTGCGATGCACTGCGAGCCCAAGAAACGAAAGACAAAGTCAGCGTCGCCGAGAAGGAAAGAGGAGAAAAAAGGGGACGCGTCGAGAACTCGCCTGACGATCTTTCCCGCATCAAACTTGATGTCGAACACCAAGCTCGTGTGACTCGACTTGAGGGTTTGAACGATCTCTCCGGTGAAGAGAGACCAGATGAGGATTTGCTTGTCGTACCTGAGTGCGAAGAAAAGGAAGGAGAGGTCAGCTCGAGAGGACGGGGACGGGAGGGAGGGGGACGAGAACGAAGAAGACTCACCCTCCAGAAACGATCCTTCCGCTCTCGGGATCCATGGCGAGCGTTCGAACGAGATCGGTGTGACCTGTGAGAGTCCTGAGGCATTCTCCAGTGCTGGCCGACCAGACTTTCATGCTGTTTTGCGAGAGCACGAAAAGAAGAGGTGCGAGTCAGCGCGTTGCGTTTCGTTCGAGGCTCGAACGGAAGCACGAAAAAGGGTCGACTCACGTTCGATCGTTGCTCCCACTAACGATGTAGTCCTCCTTGAAATCAACGCAAGCCAGTCCTCTCTCGTGTCCCTCCATCGTCCTGATGCATTCGCCCGAGAGGATGTCCCAGATCTTGACCTTCCCGTCTCCCGAAGCGGAAGCGACTCGATCTCCGCAGATTCCGATGGCGTTGACGGGACCAGTGTGGCCTGTAAGGGTGTGGATGTGCTCGAGGTTGGAGCGGGAGTGGATGAGGAGGTTGGTGTCTTTGGAGCTGGAGAAGGAGAGGGAGGGACGCGACGAGGAGAGGAGGCGAAGGGAGAGAGACGAGAGTCAGCGACAGGGAGACGAGTCGAAAGGAAAGGGAACAAGAAAGAGAGGCTCACCAGGAGACGATGAAGTCCTTGTTGATGGCGATGTCGAGAACTCCTTGCCTGTGACCACCGAGGATGTGCTTCTTGGTCAAGGGTTTCGTCTGGATTCCAGGACCTGTGGATCGAGAAGGACAAAGTCGAGGGCATCAGTGACTCGAGCTTCTTCAACCGAGAAGAGGGAAAGAAAGAAAAAGACTCACCTCCCAAATCCCAAACGATGATCTTCGCATCGCTCCCTCCGCTGACCATGAATCCCGTCTCGGGCTCGAACATCAAGCAGAGCACCGACGCGTCGTGAGCGTGGACCGTCTGAAGACACTCTCCAGTATCCAACGACCAGACTTTGATGCTGTTGAACGAATGAGAAGCAAGAGAAAGCGGAGAGAGATGCGTCAGAAAACGAAGCTTCACAGTGGTCGCGCCGTCCGAGCAGGTGCTCACTTCTGATCCCTCGACCCCGTCACGATCTTCTTCCTATCAAACTGCAAGCAGTAGACACTATCATCGTGTCCCTCGAGCTTCATCTCCCCTCCAACCTTCTCATCTCCCCACCTCCGATCCAACCACACCCTCTTCTCGCACACTTTCTTCCAAGGGATCCCTGACGCTCCGAGGCGAACTCCCTCGGGAACGAAACTGTCCGGAGCGAGGCTGGCGATCTTGGAGACGGTGGAAGGAGTTCGGATGGCGGGAGCGGGTCTTCGTGTAGGTGTGGGAGTGAGAGTAGGGGAGTGGAGGGAGAGAGCTGCGAGTTCTCTGGTAGGAGAGGGAGGAGGGAGTCGAGATCGGAGGTAGGAAGGTCGAAGATGCCAGGAAGGATTGGAGACGAAGTAGGCTCGCCAGATAGAACTGTGGAAACAAAGGCAAGGGAGGATAGAAGGGTCGTCAGCTTGAATTTCGTTCATCGAAGGGAGACGAGAAACTGGAGAAAGAGAAAGAGAGGAACGAACCTGTCCTGAGCGAGTTCGTTCCAAGTTCGACTGACCCGAGCGCAGACGGCAAGGGAAGGTCGAGGAAGGAAGAGGTATATGTAAAGAGCGATCTCGGTTGGAAGAGAGGAAATGATGTCTGGAATGCGTCGGTGCAAAACCAAGGGAAAGAGAGGAAACGAGAAATCCGGCGAGAGGAGCGAGGTCAGCGACGAGGAAACGCAGGATCCAGAAGAAGCGAGAACAAAAAAAAACTTACCGAATCCCTGCTTGCCTTGTTCACCCTCCCAGTATCCTTCGTCCTCAGAACTCCCTAGAGCGCCCTCCACGCGAGAGGCGAGCAGATCGTCGGGTTCGCCCCACCCACTATCGATCGGCTCTCTCCCTCCTCCTCCTCCCTTGGCCGTTCTGGACGACCCAGTTCGGGTTCCGGTCGGGTTGGATCCGAACCCTTTTCCTCCAGAAATAGCTGTCCAGCTCCATTTGGGAGTCGAGGTGCTGCTGTTGGTGGAGCCGGCGGTGTTGGCTCTGGGACGTCCTTTTCGAGTCCAGGTCGAACGGAGGGACGGAGAGGACGAGGAGACGACGACTTGTTGGTCGGTTGTTGTTCCGTTGGCTGAGCTGGAGGAGGAGGATTGTCTACGAGAACGAGGAGGAGGAGTCGAGGTTCCTTGGGAGGTGTAGGAGAGTTGCCTGATGGGAGTAGGAGGGACGGAGGAGGATGGAGAGGAGGAGGAAGAGACGACCGAGGTCGAAGTTGGTGCTTCTCCTGCTCTGGGAGCTCTTGTAGAAGGTCCAGCTCGGTGGTTGGAAGTTGATGATTCTCCTTTGGATACGAGGAATGGATTCCTGTCTTGATCTTGTCCTTCTTCGTCTGGAACGAGGTCGACCCATCCTGAATGTCTCCTCGTCGCTCGTTCTGAGCTCGTTCCTCCTCCTGGCGCTCCCTCTGAGCTGGATGCTGCTGCTGCTGCTGCCGATGTTGAAGCCGACGAGGAAGGTGAAGAGAGTACGGTCTCTACGAATCTTCCAAATTTGGATGAAAGGGAGGAGGAGGAGCGGGTTCCGTTCGACGAGGAGGACTTGGTGGGGAGGAAGGACGAGGGAGGTCGCGAGCTCAATCGAGAAGGAGCAGCCGTAGAAGACGACGAGGTAGAGGGCTGAGAGTCGGACATTTTTCGAAAGGGAGGAGGGATGGTCGATGGGAAGAGAGCAGAGAGTGAAGAAAAGGAAAGGAAGGAGTCGGGATGGTTGTTGGTAGTAGAGAAAAGAGAGGCAAGAGAGGCCGGCCGGACTCTCTCTCGTTTCGGTTCCCTTCGTCTTCGTCCTCTGTTTTCTTCTCTTCCCAACAACCGTCATCTCGTGTTTACATGCCCGTCGATCCTTCCGAACCCTCTGTGAAATCGAGAGGGAAGGGAGTCAAGAAACTGCCGGGTCTCAAGAGAACGAAGACAGGTTGTAAGTTCCAAAGGGATCGAAGGGAGGAGGAGGAGGAAGAACCGTCGAAGCTCACCACTCCTTCCCTTCCTCGCCTTTCTTCCCTTTCCCCGTCCTCCTCTGGTCGGTTTCTAGGTGCTTCCTGTCGACAGAAGAGACATAAATGCGACGAGACCAAGCCTGTATGCTTGCGTTGTTCGAGGGCGGGTGAAGAGGTGAGCTTGAGCTCGACACTTTCCTTCCTCGATCCCTAGAGCTGAGGCTGACTCGTTCGCTCTCTCTCTCTCTCTCTCTTTTCCCCCAGTGCCTCTACCCCATCGAAATCGCCAAAGATCAACTCTTCCAACCCTACGAACAGCAGCAACAGATCGCTTCCACCTCCTACCTTCCTCCTCAACAACAACAACCCGCCAACGCCGTCGCTTCCTCCTCCTCGACGCCCTTCTCCTCTGGTCTCTCCTCCTCGAACGACCTCTCTCTAGACTCCTCCATCTTCTACAAGTCACCGACGTCTCTCCTGGAGATGTACTATCCCAACTCGGAAGAGAGGAACTTGGTGAGCACGACTCTCGCTCGACTTTCTTTAATCCGTCAGCGAGACGTCTCTCATCCGACGCGTCCTCTTTTTCCTCCCTCCTCCCTCCAGATGTACCACTTCATAACCCTCCTCCCCAAACTCTTTACCACAACCGATCTCTCCTCCGCTCTCACCTCAACAACTTCCAATTCAACCTCCCTTTCTTCCTCCTCCTCTCCCTCCTTCCCGACGCCCTCCTCCATCCCCATCGACCACCTCGCGCCTCAACTCGATATCGTCGCGTTCATCACCAACCGATCCAACACAACCTACCACGAAGCCGTCTCCCTCTCCTTCCTCTCCATCGGAGCCATCCACGCAGCTTTCCTGCACCACGAATCCGCCATGAGCTACCTCTTCGATTCGGACCCGTCCCTTGCTGAGGGGAGTTTGGGTTGCCATGCCAGATATACAGAGTTGGCGGAGAGCCTGGTGGGAAGTAGTCTGGCGTTGACGAGGAGCTCGATGATGATTTTGGGGATGAAGAGGAGGAGGGCTGCGTCGGCGGTGGGAGGTGGGAGAGGGTTGGTTGGGTTTGGTTTTGGTTTTGGAGGGCAGCAGGAAGATGAGGAGATGGAGCTGGACGACGAGGAGGAGGAAGGGTTGGCGATGTTGACGATCGCGGCAGACGCGTGTATCTTGACAAAGTGTCTGGCAGGAGGGGGGGATTATCGTGAGGACGCCTTGTTTCGAGCTTTCGAGCAGTTCGTCGAACTGACGCTTTGGTTCTTCCCGCTTTCTTTTCGTTCTCACCGTACAGACGAGGCTTTGACGTTAGGGAAGACATTGATTGGGATGCGTGGAGGTCCGTTGAAGATGCTGGAGTAAGTCGACTTCACGGAGAGGAACGCGAAGGGAGGGAGGCTGCAGACGAGACTCGTCCTGACTCTTATCTCCTCGCCACTTTTGCACCGCAGGCAAGCCAAGCTGTCGGGAGATAGGAAGAAGCTCAGACGTTGTAGAGTGATGATCGAGGAGGTGGTGATGTGGGAGCTCTTCAGTGCGTTTCGTTTCTCGCTCGCAACCGATTTCCCCTTTTTCTCGACGCGTCGGGTTGATCCAACCTCCTTCCTCTCTTTCGTTTCCCTCCCCTCTTCCTCTTCTCATCCTTTGCTTCAGGCTGCCTCTCGACTGGACGAGAACCCGACTTAGTCTTCCCCAACGGACTCGGCGCCAACTCCTCTCGTCTCCTCGCCAACGCGTCCACCTCCGACCCGCTCTCGTCCTGGTACTTCTCCTTCGCTCCTTCCAACACGAGTAGAACCGCTGGAACGGAGGACTGGGATACTGTGCCGACTATGCTGGGGATGAGTCGAGGTTTGGTCGAGATTCTTCATCGAGTGAGTCGCGTCGTTCTGTTTTTTGGGCCGTTCTTCTTCGTCTTGCTGACCAGCACTACTCCCTTCGCTGCAGGTCAATGTCCTCTACTCCCGCTCACGACCACCAGGCTGGTCTTCCATCTCCCCAACCATCGACTACCCTCTCATCATCGACCCCGCATCGCTCGCTCAAGCGCACTCCCTCCTCGTCGAGATCAACCTCTGGAAGCAAGCCGTCTCCGCTGCGAAACCGGTCGAAGATAGGAACAGGCTCGACATGGGGAACCTCATCTACACGGCTTGTCTGGAAGTGAGTTCAAGTGCCACGGTTTCTCTCTCCTTCCTTGCCAAAAACGTCCGTCGAGGACGACCCTCGCTGATCTTCGACCTCCTTCCCCTTTCGTTTCCCCGATTGAAGATGATCCTCCAACTCGATCTTCTCTCCTACCCACCTTCACACCCTGAAATTCAGTCGAGAGCGAAGGAGATCGTTCGTCTCGTGCTTCTCTGCTTCCAAAGAAGTGGATTCGTTTTGGGCGAGTCTGCTGCTCCCTCTCTCTCTCTTTCCTTTTCATCTTCTCCGCTGACAGAGTCCTTCCGTTCTTTGCTTCTTCACGATCCCAGGCTTCATGTGGCCGATGATCATCGCTGCCAGCTGCGTTTCAGGAGAAGAGGATCGATTTGAGGCACGGGAAGCGTTGCAGACGCTCAGGTCAGTTCGACCTTTCTTCCTCGTCGCCACCTTCTCTCCCTCCGTCGTTCGATTCGAGATCTCGCTGACTGTCCCCTTTGCTTCGTTTCATTTGTCAGGTCCGTCTGCTGCTTCGATCTCAACTCGGCTTGGGCGATCCTCGACCAGGTGCGTTTAGTCTCTCTCTTTCTCTTCTTGGGCACGTCGCCCAAGTTAAACTGACTCCTGGTCATCTTGCTTATGATCTTCTTCGTGTAGGTCTGGGCTCGGCGGGATGACGGCGACGTCTACGCGTCTTGGAGATCGGTGACGGGAGAGGGAGGAGGGTTGGTTTTGGTCTGATCTTTTCGTTCCTTCTGACCCTTCGTCTGTTGTACTCTACGAGATAATGCGCTTCATATCTTACAGACGAACATTTACTTCAAGTCTTCTATGCAAACGAAAAATTCTACCCTTCTTCCTTTCCTCCCCCTTCCGTCCTCACGCCGCCGTCGCAAAAGTCTTCTTCACCTTCCCTCCAACGACCCTCATCCCCACTCCCACCGCCAACACCAATCCCAAATCCACCACCACCAACCCCACTCCAGCGACCATGAACCTCGGCGCAAACACCTTCCAAACCATCAGATGCCTTCTGTGCCACGCCGCCCACGTCGCCGTCGAGATCACCACCGTCGCCTGGTACAGAGCGAATCCGAGGACGGCCTTCAAGCTGTCCGGGAGAGCTGGGACGTAGGATTTGGGTTTGGGAGAGACGTTCCATTGTCCGAGGAGCGGGACGAGGAAGGTGAGGAGGAGGAGAGGACCCCAGGTGTTGAGTCCTACGAGGAGAGGGGAGAAGGGGTAGGTGACGGTTTCGAATCCGATGAACGCTGAGGACCATTGGATCGAGGAGAGAACGGGTTGGTGACCTGTCGTGTAGAAGAGGAGCAGCGAGAGGAGAGCGAAGAGGGAGGTTTCGGTGAAGGTCGGAGGGAGCATCGTTCCAGTGGAGGAAGGATCGAAGTCGGCTGGGTTGGTGAGAGCGAAGGCTCGAGTGAGCGAGAGGGAATCCCGTTGGGAGTCGATGATCTCGAGCAGGGCGAGGACGGAGATGAGCGTGAGGGCGAGGACGATCTGACCCGTCGGTTGGGCGACGAGCCAGAGGAGGGAGAAGAAGGGGAGGACGAAGAGGAGGTAGGAGGATCCGTAGGAGTTTGCGAATCCGAGGACAAGGATCTGTCCTTTGCGAGGAGGAGGAGGTCGAAGAGGGTTTCCGTCGTCTTCTTGTTCGAGCTTCTTGTCCTCCTCCTCGTTGTCGCCGGCTCTTCGAACCTCGATGTTGAGCGGTGAGGCTTGCCAGAGGACGTATCCAGCTGCCGTCGACGTTCCGATGACGGTCCTAGCCAGCATCGTCTTGAGCCACTTCACGAGAGGGATCCTCGCCGGTTGAAGTTCGTCCCACGTCTCTCCTCGTTCGAGAAGCCAGTAGACGGTTCCGCCGAGGAGACACGCTCTCCAGACTCTGCCGACGATGAGAGGAGCGAGTCCGGCGTACGACTTGGAGATTCCGAGGAAGGATTCGACGATGACGGGGAGGAACCAGGCGGCGGGGAAGGAGAGGAAGAGGAGGAGGGAGGGAGAGACGGGGATCGAGGCTCCTTCGTAGAACGTGACGCGACAGTATCCCATGTTCTCCTCTCGACAGATCGTCGAGATCCCTGAGAGTCGAACGCATCCGGCGAAGAGGAGGGTGTAGCCGATGATCCTGAGTCGAAGGTGGGGGGTGGGAGCCGACGGAGCCTGGACGAGGAAGACGAGGGATGCCGAGATGAGGAAGTAGAGAGTGATCCTGTCCTCCCAGAGGATGAACGAGTTGGTCGAGAGTCCGACGGCGTGGATGACGAGAAGGATGGGTCCGATGAGTTGGACGAGTCCGAACGAACGAAGACGGGTCTTGACCTCTGCGACGGCAGGAAGGAATCCGGGAACGACGACGGCCAACTGGGAAGCCAACGCTGCCGCGTAGATCGTCGACTCGGCTGAGCTCAACACGCTCTTCTCGGCGACTCCTAGGATCTTCGGGATCGCTCCAAACGCGTATCCCATCGCTCCTCCTCCCACGGCTCCCCAGTAGGCGTAGTTGAGGTTTCGCTGAGCCCACACTTCCCATCCTGATCGTTCTCGAGCGATGGAGACGTAGACGGTCCAGAGGGTAGGGATGGAGAGGAGGAGGATGCAGAGGCCGAGGGACATCAGGGTGAAGTTGAACTGGGCCCACAAAAGTCGACATTGCTCGAGAGCGACGCGTGTGAAGGACGTGTAGGAGGAGAGGAGTTCCGACGACGACGACGACGGGGCTTGAAGAGGGATCTGCCGAGCCGATGGGTTGGAAGCTCCAGCGAAGAGTTGCTTGATCCTCGATCCGACTCCTTCCTCCGACGCGACGGCGGCCATTCCTTCGAGCTCGTCCTCCTCGTAAAGCTCTTCCTCCAGCTTCTCAACCTTCAACCAAGCCTTCTTCGCAGCTGCCATCCCTCTCTCCAACTCCCTCCCCTTCCCGCTCACTGCCTCGTAGCTCTTCAAGTACCTCCAAACCTGCTCGGCGTTGATCTTCGCAGCTCGTCCTCGAACCGCCTCGTCGGGGAAGACTTCAGGGATGATGGATCCGAGGTTGTTGTAAGGGATGGGGAGACCGAGGAGGAGGGAGAGGGTAGGTACGAGATCGATCTGCTGAACCGAGCGGTAGGGAGTAGTCGTTCCAGGGAAGATGACGGTCGGCGAGGAGGACGAGGACGAGGGAGGAGAGATTGAAGGTCCTTTGCTGTAGATCCAGAGGGCCGAGGACGTCTCGAGCTCCCCATCTCCTCCATGGTCTCCCTTCTGATCCATCCCGTGATCTCCCAACACGATCAACACCGTCTCGTCGTCGAGCTTGTCGACGATGTCCCTCAGCACGTCGTCCATCTGCTCGAGCTTGGTCTTCATCGTCGGGTTCGAAGGTCCGACTCTGTGACCGACGTGGTCTACTCCGAGGAAGTGAGCGATGAGGACGTCCCATTCTCCTGATCGTTCGCTCTCGAGGAGGGGGAGGAGGTGTTGGGTGACTCCCTCGTCGACCGAGTGGAGATCCTCGACGTTGAACGAGTCGAAGGGGAAGGTGAGGTTTCCGTCGAATCCGTCGGGGAAGATGGAGAGCCAGGTGTTGTCTCCCATGAAGCCGACCTTCTTGCCTGCCCTTGCGAGCTGAAGGATCCACGAATCCTCTTCGATGGCCTGTCCTGCGAAGTTGGATCCCGCGTCGATGAAGGTTGGGAGGGATCCGGTCGTGAGCCCTTTGAGACGCTGAAGGGTCGTGGTAGGAGGATCCGAGTAGGCGTTGAAGATGATGGAGTGGTCGGGTTGGGAGAGAGAAAGTTCCGAGGGAAGAGTGAGCACTCCGTGGTGGTTGGCCGACGACGGGGACGGGAAGGAGGGGGAGATGAAGTCGAAACGGAGGGCGTCGATGATGATCAACACTGCCTTTTTATGGGTAGGGACGAGGGTACAGGTGGTGGTGGAGTCGCATGTGTTGATGTCGGAGAGGGCGAGACGAGTGAGGAGGAATCCCTTGGTGAAGAGGTAGAGACCGGAGAGATGAAGGTAGGTGATCCAGAGGAGGAGAAGAGCGGCGAGAGAGTACGTCTTAACGTTGGAGAAGGTTCCGTTCGACGACGAAGCCTTGGATTTTGGCGTTGGACGAGAGCTCATGGCTGAGGAGGGAAGAGAGAGCTCTGAGATCAGACATAAACGAAGAAAGGAATCGTGTGAGCTCGAGCAAAAGGCAGGAAGGAGGGAGGAGGACGACTCCTTCGTCTCACAAGCTCGCAAAGTGGCCAAAAAGAAGCTGGAACACTCACAAGCTTTGACCGTAGGATATCCTGGACCGGTTGCTTCTAAGTTGAAGTCGTCTGGTGCTACTCTGGGGGAAAGGAGGAGAAGGCGAGCTGAAGTCAGCGAGGGAAGGAAGGAAGGAGGTCGACGACGACTCGACTTCTTTCACTCGCTCCAGAAACTGCTCCTCCGCCTGAATGGAGTGTTTGGCTCACCAGGGGTTGTACTCCTTCTTTCTCGCTATCTCGAGCAGTGATCCTTCCCTTTCCTTGCTGTTGTTTGTTGGCGTTGGGAGGGAAACGAAGGCGGCCTCGCTGGCTGGCGGCTTTGAGTTTTCGAGCTCACCTCTGTTCTCTCCCAAACGACCATGCTCATCGACCGTGAAAACCCGCCGATACCACCAAAGACAACATCGACACCTCTAGAAGATGCTCAACGTCTGGTAACAACCTACATCTCAACTTCAGCTACTCAAATCCCAACAGAACTCCTTCAATGTCAGGCCTCCCCTCCTTCGCGACCTTCGGTCCCTTCCCTCGCTTTCCAAAAGCTCACCTTCCTCTCGTATCACTTTCGCCTTCCTTTCTACAGTCCTCGAGGAAGACCAGATCGGACTGCTCACCCTGGTCAAAGCCCTTGGAGAATACTTGACTTCTACGGACGATGGGGTGAGAGCAAGAGGTGAGCACGAATCCATCCGTCCGACCTTCGGCCCAAGAGCCCTTGAGAGATCAAGCTCACCTTCTTCTCCTTCTTTTTCCCTTGCTCAGCCGTTGGACTGCTCACTGGAGTACTAGCCAAGATCTCTACGTCTAAGGTCAATCGGCAGTCAAGTGAGTTTGGAAAGATCTGCTCGTGGGCGAACTCGAGCTGCTGACAGACCTCCTCCTCCCTTCTTATCGTTTCGTTTCCTTCCAGCTCGAGTCCTCACCAGCTTCTACTGCGACAAGCTCGACGACATCTACGTTCTTGCTCCAGTCCTTCAGGGGCTGTGTGTTCTCTCTGCTCTGCCGACGTTCGGAACGGGAGAGACCTCTCAAGTCTGTCAGGCGTGAGTTCATCTCTTTCTCGCCTTCCCGACTAGCTCTTGTTTTGTACCTTCGAACTGACCTGATCTCCCCTCGCTCCCCTCAGAATCTTCGACAACATCAAGATGAAGGCTTCAGTGCAATCAGTCAGGTTCCTCGTCTTCAAAATCATCGACATTTTGATGGCTAACCATCGAGATGGTGCGTTTCGCTCCTCTCCGTCGTCTCGGTTCTCTCGTCTCTTGAGCCTTGATCTGACGAACTCCCCCGCCTCATTTATCTTCTGTGTACCTCGCCAGCTCTCAAGAAACTCGGAGAAAACTTCATTCAAAGCTACTGTCGTCTCGCAGATGGAGAGAAGGATCCTCGAAACCTTCTGATCGCTTTCTCCATCGGACGAGTCATAGTCGTCGAGTTTGACATCGAGAGCAGTATGGAGGTGAGTTGTCGTTCTCTATACCTGAACCTCGGAAAATCATAGCGAAGCGTAAAAGAGATCAAGCGATCCTTGGTCTGGTAGAGGAGACGGAACACGGAGCCGAAACGAACAAGCAATCTCTGACCCGTCTCCACCTCTTTTCCCCTCGCTTCTCCCTTCGTTCCACAATCCAGGACCTCTTCGACTGCACCTTCTGCTACTTCCCTATCACCTACAAACCACCACCGAATGATCCCTACAACATCTCGACTGAGGATCTGAGGATCGCGCTGAGGTGAGCTCCGCACGCGTCTCCTTCTCGTTCCCTTTTTCCTCCTGTGTACTGACGCCGCCTCGACTCTTCTTTTCAACTAGATCATGCCTCGCCGGAACACCTCTGTTCGCCAAGCAGGCTATGCAGCTGCTACTCGATAAGCTCGCTGCTTCTGGAGGAGAGATGAAGGTTCGTCGCCTCGGCGCTCCCTCCGCACTTTTCATCACTGAAGTGGAAATTCGTACTGAATCAAACTCCTCGGCTCGTGTTTCTATACTTCAGAAAGATACCCTTCGAACCATCGCTGCCTGTTTGCCAGTTTACGGTCTCGACAACGCCGTCGAGTTTTCGTCGGAGATCTGGGAGGCGTTGAAGGTCGAGGTGAGTCTGGCTCTCCTCGGAAGCCCTTTAACGACTCGATTTATCAGTGATGACTCAACTCACATTCTTCTGATTATCCTACTCAGGCTCTCTTCACTTCCGACGCTGAGATCGAAGCCGAGACTCTTCTCGCCATCGAGTCCTTCCTCGCCACTCTCTACCCAACCGTCGACCATAAGCCAACGGGAATCGCTACTACCATCGTCGAGCAGTGCCTGGAGCTTTTGAAGGAGCCTGAGAAGAGCAAGGCGAAGCCTGCGACCAAGATCCTTACCGCTGCGTTCAAGTCCTCTCGTACGTCCGACGATTCCTTCCCGCTCTCCTTTCGTCCCACGCCCCCATCTTGAATTCGTTCCCATCTTTCGGAAAAGAAGCGGAAACTAATCTTCTACTTCGTCCGTGCCCTCTAGCTTCCGTCGGACCCTTCGCCTACGCTCAAGCCTTCCCTCAACTCTTCCAGCTGTACCGCAAGACGGAGGACTTCTCCCAGCGAGGTCCGATCCTGGAGGTTCTTACTCAGCTCATCCAAGCCGCTCGAGAGCTCTACGCCATCCCAGCTCCTGCCGATGGCGCGACGTCGTGGAGGTCGCTTCAGGTCGACGGAGTCTTCGAGCAGTTCCGGGACGACCTGCTGGGATGCCTCACTTCGGGAATCCAGACGAGCAACTTCAGGAAGCCAGCGTTGGAGGCCTACATGCAGTTGGTCCAGATCGAGGGATACCTGTCGTCGAGCGAGTTGGGATTCGTGGTTCAGAGTGTGAACGAGTTGATTCTCTCTGAGGAGGCAGATCATCTTCGGTTCGTCCATCTTTTCTTCTTCCGAACCTTCGTTCTATGACATTCAAGCCTTCTCGCCTCACTGATGCTGCTCTTTCCCCCTCGCTTCCGACAGAGGTCCTGCCCTCGCTGGTCTCGCCATCATCTCCAAGATCGCTCCCAAAACCATCGAAGAAATCACCCTCCCTCTCCTCTTCAGCAAACTCCCCGACTCCCCTCCACCGCTCGAAGGCGAAGAAGATCGAGTTCGATACCGTCGGATCCTCTCCTCCCTCTCAGTCCTCTGCGTCCAACCTCCCCTGTTCGAGATCCTCGTCGTCCGAATCACCTCAAAACTCGACCTCCTCTGCTCCTCCACCGACCATCTCCTCGACCCAGCCTCCCCATCCACTCCTCGTCACGGAACCCAAGGCGTCGAGGATCTCTCCATGGTCGACAAGCCGTCGAGGGAGTGCGACGCCGTCTACGCGTTTGCTCTCCTGAGCTGCCTTCTCAACGTCCTCCGAACCAAGGTCGACGCTGGTCACCTCGATATCCCGAAGTACATCGATCAGCTCGTACCAAGACTGTTTACGATCTTCGTGCTGGCGGCTCTGTCAACGAGGTCGGAGCAGGAGATCGCAGCGGATCCGAGGCTGGTCGTCGTCGCGTCGAGGATCATCGAGACCGTCGTTCAGACGTTGTCCGTTGAGTGAGTCTCCGATCAGTCTCTCGAGACGTTGAAACGATCTTTTCCGCCTTGACTGACTTCTTCGTCCTCGTTTGGCCCTTGCACGATCCCAGACGTCAAACCAAGTTCGCCAAATCGTTGTTCGGAGCGTACCGAGAAGGTCGAGTTCGAGAGCTCATGCATCAGCCTCCTCGATCTTCCACCGCGCCTTCTTTCCTTCCCTTTGGAGTGAGTCCTCTGCCTAATCTGGAACCATCACGCTCAGCCCGAATGGCGCGTCCCCTGCAAGACGTCAAGCTGACCTCCTTCTCCTCTCTTCTTCCCTCGCTCACCAGCCCAACGCCTCGGAACCTCAGAAGAACCTCATCATTCTTTTCTCTGCAGCTGTCACTGCTCTTCGCCCTCAAGTGAGTCCACAAGCACCGTTTCTCTCTTGACACGGCCCTCGAGTTGACTCGCCCCTCCGTCTTTTTGTTCGTCAGGTCGAGCTCATCGAAGAGGACCTCTCCTCCTTCCTCTCCTCTATCCTCCAATGGACTCTCGACTCGGCGGCTAGTCCTTCGCAGGTCAAGTCAGCTTTCCACGTCTTTGCTTCGCTCGTGAACAAACGGACAGACAGTCAGTCGCGTCTCGTCTTTCGAATCAATTTGTCTTCTCTTCCGCCATCTTTGCTTTCGTTCTGACATCTGACTCTTCCTTCGACCCAATAGCCATCACTCCGTTCTTGGCGGATGCTGCTCCTGCTCTGTGGACGAACGAGGTCATGAACAAGAACTCGACGGTCAGCCGGCGAAACCGTGCAATTCGAGCCTGGGTCTGGGTACGCTTCCTCTTCTCTCTTCTATCATAAACTACCAGCTCGAGGCTGACTCTTCTTTGTTTCGAACTCCTACAGCTGTGTCGAGCTCTCCTCGTTCGAAACCACGATCTCGGTTTCCAATTCCTCGGTCAACTCTTCACCGTCTTTTCGGAGGAGGAGGACGAGTCTCTCGCTCGAGAGGTCGCTTTGGCTTTGACGATCATTGCCGAAGGAGACGGCGCTGGGATATTGAGCAAGAGGAACCACTCGGTGTTGAGGGTGAGTCAGAACTTCAGATCTTTCGTCGCGTTTCGTTCTCGGTTGGCTTCATTCCAACACGCCCGTTTCTGAGTCCCCATACCCTTTACTCGTAACAAAGCTCCTTCACAAGCAAAAGTTCTTCAACTTTGTGCTTCCCAAGATCATCGCGGGATACTCTGCGAGCCAAGGTCAGTCTCGTTAACTCTCATCTCCGCTCTCGTCGAGTCTTTCCATCTCTGACTCTCTTCCCGCCTTCTCTTCTTCGGGACGATGATGCAGGTTCTCCTCGTCAAACTGTCTACCTCGTGGCTCTCGCTTCCATCATCAAGGTCATCCCTCGAGCACTCTGCGTCGCTGAGCTTCCAACTGTGCGTCCAAGATCGGTTCGGACCTTGCTTTCGCCTCCTCTTTCTCACTGACTCTTTCCTCCTTCATCTATCCAGCTCCTCCCTCTCCTCCTCCGTTGTATCGACCTCCCCGACGCTGAGCTCAAAGCCAACGTGATGGACGTCCTTCTCGTCGTCGCTGAGGCTGACGATCCCGTCTCTCTCGAAACCGTCGAGGCTCAAGCGCCGAGGATCGTCGAAGGACTTCTCAGAGGATTGGACAAGACCAAGGGAAGCAACGAGGTCAGTCTGCTTCTCTCGCACGTCTTCCTCTCGGGGTTCGAATCGAACCGAAGTTGACTCTTGCTTGCTTCTCTTACCAGCGATCTCGTTCCGCCGCTTTGAGAACTCTCGCCGTCTTCCCGGACGTCGTTCGGTACGACGTCCTGCACCCCATCAAAGCTCAGGTCATCAAGGAGCTCGGGAAGGCTCTCGACGACAAGAAGCGGAACGTGAGGAAGGAGGCCGTCGACTGTCGAGCGAGGTGGTGGGTCGTCTTGCTTCGACGCGTCTTTCGATCCGAGCTCCGAACTGACTCGACCCCTGTTCTCTTACCGTCCTCACAGGTTCCTTTACCACGGTTGAGATTAGGCTCTGAGCTCTCGCTGGAGCTGCTGTGATCGTAGGAAACTAAAAGAACGCCGAAGGTGTTGTTCGATCTTGTCCTCCTCCCCAATCTATCTTGCCTGCTCCCTTGTAGCGTTTCTCTTTTAGTTTGTTATGCCATGCAATCTAAGGTTTTGTACTACTCCGCTTCGTCGCTCAACTAACACGATCCCTTGGCTGACGAGGAAGAGGAAGAGAAGGAGGGAAGGAGAGTCAGGGACGAGTCGAAGTGTGAAAGAGAGTTCGATCAGGGAAAGGAAGCCTCACCTCCACCGATGATCTTGTTTCCCTCGTACTCCTCGATGACCTTGACCTTGTCTTGCGATGCTGAGGTGGTGTCGAAGGTGTAGCTGTGAGTAGGAAAGGGTGAGAGCGAGAGGTAAATGCGCGAGCTCAAGAGTCTCCGGCGACACCTCCTCTTCGAGTGTCAACCTCCCGAACGAAGGAAGAGTCAC
Source organism: Mrakia frigida (assembly GCF_051309035.1). Taxonomy (NCBI): domain Eukaryota; kingdom Fungi; phylum Basidiomycota; class Tremellomycetes; order Cystofilobasidiales; family Mrakiaceae; genus Mrakia; species Mrakia frigida. The sequence goes on from NW_027481275.1 coordinate 919,777, forward strand.
TCACCTCAACCACTCCTTAGCCAACCTCTTCAACAGCTCGATACCAACCACTCGCTGTCCGAAGCAGAGGATCTGAGCGTCATTGCTCAAGATACTCCTCTCGACACTGTAGCTGTCGTGGGCGGTGACGGCTCGAATTCCAGCGACCTTGTTGGCAGCGATGGCGACTCCCAGTCCAGTCCCACAGATGAGGATAGCTCGGTCAGCCTCTCCGTTGGCGATCATGGTAGCGGCTTTGATGGCGACGTTGGGGTATGGAGTCTTGTCGGCGGAGGAGGGAACTCCAATGTCGGTGAGGACGGTGATTCGAGGATCCTTCTCGAGAGCGATCTTGAGCAGGTTCTTGTAGTCGGCTCCAGCTTCATCGGATCCGAGAACGAGACGGTAGGTAGGGGAGGACATTTGGGATGGAAAGAGGAGAGTTGAGATCTGCGAGAAAAGAAGGTGGGGAGGGATCAATCAGCGAAGCTTGGTGGAGGGAGGACGAGAATGTTGTTTTGCTCGGCAGCTACTGGTCCGCTTCTGTAAGACGACTGTCCAAAGATGGCATCATCGCTCAAGGGGGAACAGCTACATGTTGAAGAGAAGAAAAGTCGAGAGCTGCCACGTTGGAGCTCGTCCTCTTTTCCTTCCTTTGGAGAGGGAAGAAGACCGAAGTCATGCCGCTGGTCGAAGGCTTCCTTGTCTGTCATGGCTCTCCTGAGGGGAGAGAAGACTCACGAGGGGTGTGAGGTTTGAGGTGAGAAAGCTGAGGTAGCAAAAGAGTGGAGATGGGTGGTGGAGGGAGCCTTCGGAGGAGAGCTCAAAAGGGAAGGGGGAGGAAAAGCTCAAGCGGGTGAACGATCCGAGTTCCGACCAGCTTCGTCTCTGCCCCTTCTTGGGGTTCCTGGTCGAATATCATCTTGAGGACGTACCAGACTGCTCCGTTCCATACCTTCAGAGAGATGTACAATCTGCTGTCCCCGTTTCAAGGAATAAAACATGCGCCGTCGGAAGATCTGCTCGGCCTGAGGGAGAAGGACGAGATTCTCAAACGATCCTCCGAAAGCCTATCAGCAAACTTTCCAGTCCTCCTGAAAACTTGCCCAAGTTCGATCCTCATGTACATTCTCAGTTTGACGTTGCTCCCGAAAGTTTGTGGTAGGAACTCAGCTCCTCGGGCAGGTTTGTTCGTCTCTTTGCTTCTCGCTAGCTCCCAGGTCGCTCCCACCGACTTGTTGTTGAGATTCGTGCGCGCTCAGCTATATCTATTAGAATTCAGCTTTTCAACGATATAGGTCCAGCTGCTCAAAGTTGTCTCTACAAAAAGCTAGGCGGCGATCCGAATCTCAATCGAGGCGCGTCGCCTGAGAACAATCCTCCGGAAACCAACTGTACAAGCTCCTGAAAGCTGCGATCTTCTTTCCCTTTCTCATCTTGAACTTGATGAACCTCTTTCCTCCAACGGGAGCCGAAACGTTCGTCCCGTCCTGAATGACGGTGAGGTTTGCGTTCAACAAGAGGTTCCTGAGACGAAGACTCAGCAGTAGTCAGAGGATAGGGTATTTACCTTATCTCAGATCAGAGGGGAAAGGTTAAACTTGGTTGTCTTCCCTTCCACTGAGGAGGAGATTTGTCGATGGACTTCGAGAGTAGCAGTACATCTTGTGCTTTCCGACCCGCGAGCATATTGTCCTGACCCGAATATAGAGAACTTTGCTCCAGTGAGCTTGCTTAACTGTCAAATTGACCGGAAAACCTGCTAGTTCGTCTTCTGTGTGTCTACATGTTTCTCGAGATCCTCGCGACGCTTCCCTCTCCTCCGAAGTTTGATTGAAGCCAGAGACGGAAAACGATTGACTTCCACAACGTGGACGAGGCAGAAGGGAGAAAGAAGGTAGATGCGATGGAAATCAGATTTTCTCGAGATCGAGGTCAGATGGAGGTTGAAGGAGAAGAAGGAAAGTAGGCTGAGGTCTCCTCCTCCTCTGTCTCGGAGTTTCGAACAAGCTCACCGTCTCAGCCCTTCCCTCCCTTCAAACGACCAGCAGCTCTCTCCTCCTCTACCTCTCCCCTTCCTCTTCATCTCTCAAAAACCCACTTCGGATGGATTTGGACCTTAGCTGGCTTCAACTTGTCAGGCTTCCTCCTCTTCGCTACGACGAGGACGGAGAAGAGACGGACGATCCCAACGGAGTCGAGGCTCCCCCTCCTCCCTTCCTCTCCGATGCGTCTCGTCTCATCAAACTCGCCGGCGTCAAGATAGGCTACATTGAATGCTACGTACTGAGAAAGGATGAGATGATTAATCGTGAGTCCTCCCTGCTCTCTGGTAGCTTCTCTCGAAGGGCAAAATCCGCCACTCTTCTCCTTCCTTCTCGCCTCCCTCTCCCTTCCTCTGAGGTCGCTTCCTTTCCTTCCCATCAGCCCCGAATCAGCGAACTGACCCTCCTCTCTTTGACTTTGTCGAAAACAGAGTTCCATCGAGCCTTGGACAGCACTACTCAGGTCAGTTTGGCCCTTCTCTCTCCAGAAGAAGGAAGGGAAACGGGAAAGCTCACCCTCCGACCTGTTGAGCTCGACCAGGAGATCCTCGAGTTTGGGAGGACGCTCTTCGACTACAGAGGACGTCTGAGAACCCAGTTTGGGCCGTCGGGGAGTAAAGGAGGAACTGGCTGCTGGGGTCAGGAGCTCTCGTCGGGAAATCTAGCTTGTGAGTCCAAACGGAAGGTCGAAGGGGAGGAGGAGGAAGCGTCGAGAACGCGACTACTGAACTCTCCTCCCGTCCCTCCTTCCTTCATTTCCTCCTGCCCTCTTCTTTCTCAGTCATCAGTGAAATCAACATCAAGGCAGACCTTCGCTCTCAAGGCGTAGGGAAAGCCGCTCTTCATCTCCTTATGTCGGCTCTCGCTCATCCGGAGAAGGAAGACACCTGGTCGTCCTCGTGCAAAGGTGCTTTCCTGATCCCAGCGATTCTCCTCGATTCCGAGCCAGAGAACATGGACGACGAGAAGGAGGAATGGTCGGACCACGATTCGGATGTGAGCAGTATAGAGGAGCTGTCGAACGTCGAGAAACCTCTCCCTCCGACCGTCGTCGCCAACCGAGAACGGAACCTCCAACGCGTCAACGCCTTCTTCCTCGACGTGAGTTTCTCCTTCCCTCCTTGCGATCGAGCCAGATGCCTCTCGGTCTGGAACCCCCTTCCTGATCACCTCTCTATCCTCTCTTACAGTGTGGCTTCCGAAGAGTCGGTACGACGCCCTACCTCGGATTCTCTTTGGACGAGCACCACCCCTCGCGTCGACTCGACAAGGGTATGTCTCACATCTCTCTTCCCTTCGCAAGGGCTTTGAAAACTCTTCCATTATCATCTTGTCTGACTCTCTTCCTCCTCGTTTTCTCTCCTTGCAGCGTCAGATCAACCTCTTCTTCGTCGTCCTGGAGGCGAATCCCTCAACCCTCAAAAGCACTACCCTCTCCACTTCCACATCTCCACAGCACCTTCAACCCTCGGACCCGACCTTCTTCCCCTGATATCCTACATCCGCACGGCTCCTCTGGAATACATCCAACGAGCAGATCACCTCGGCTGGACTCCCTTGCACACTGCCGCGTCGCTCTTCAACCTTCCGGTCTGCAAAGCACTCGTCAGTCGCTCGAGAGCGGAGTTGCAAGCGACTACCTGGGATGGGTTGACTCCGATGGATGTGCTGAAGGACGTGATAAGTCAGGCGGAGGACTACAGGAGGGCGATGAGAGAAGGGGAGGAGGAGGTCGAGGACGAGATGGAGGAGGAGATGTGGGCTTGGTTGCTCAAGGAGTGTAGATCGGTATAGGTTTCACTCGATGTTTTTGAATAGTCTCACTCGCATTGTTTTACTGTTGTAGGATAGCAGCTTCTCGTGTGTACTTGTTCGGCGAGTTCTTGAGGATCTGATCGCGTCGCGTCTTTCGATCTTGCGAGGGAGCGCTTCGAGTCCAGCTGTAGCCGATCAGTCTTCTTCTCCTTATGATCGAACGCACCCGTATGCTCTTTTACCTTATCTACCCCTTCCTCGGTTTTCATCTGTCGCGCACGCGGAAGTGCACCGTTTGAATCCGCTTTTCAACAAGAACAGCTTGAGTTCGAAAGAGCTTCCTTCCCTCCTGACCGCATCTCTCCTCCCAATCACGACTCTCTTGGATCTTCTTCTCTCCTTCTTGCCATCCTTCATCAGCCTCGTCACATCTTCGCCACTCTAGCCTAAATTCTACGGCTCTCTTGATGCAGAAGAGAAACAGAACGAAGCTCGACAGCTCGAGTGGGTCAGCTCGACCTCTCCTTCCTTCCATCGCTCCAAGGACGACTGGAGCTCTGGATGCTCATGCAGTGAGTTCGTTCTACTTCTCAGATCAGAACTTAAGACATGGATAACGGACTCAGTGGCACCAAAGCGCTCTGGAAGCTTTGGAACATCCTCTCGTCTACGTCGAGGAGGAGCTCAACTTTAGCTCTTTCCTTCCCTTCTTCTCCCTCCTTTCTTCCTTCGCCGTGGGCACATTCTGCACGGATCCTGAGCCTCAGATGCTGATTGTATGCCCCCGTGTTTTCATTTCTTTCCAGCTGGCAGACAAGCTCAAACTCACGCTTTCGTATTGTAGGCTAAAAATCGACCACGGCTGGGTCAGTGCCTCCCTCCCTCCTCTGCTCTCTTCTCCTTCGAGATCCTCTGGATTGCTTACTCCTCTTCTTTTTCTGCCTTTTCTTCCTCTCTATCCCATCCAGGCTGAAAACTCTCTCTCGGAAGTCGAGGCCCTCTTCGAACGAGGTCGCAACACGAGACCCGATCAACTCGTCTTCCATCCTGGACCACTGCTCCTCCCCGCCCCCTCAGAACCGCTCCCAAAGTCGAAACCCAAAGTCAGAGAGCGGAAAAAGATCAAACTCGCGGTCCTCGACTCTCCTTGTACTTCTCCGTCCTGCTCAAAGGAAAGCGAGGAAGGCTCGTCCCTTCAACCCTCAGCAGCCGTCGTCGCTTCTTCCCCTCCCCCTCCTCTCTTTACTTCCGCCCCTCCTGCTCCGAGTCGAACCCCGACCTTACTCCCTCCACAGTCTCCATCCTTCACTCTCATCGTCCATCCCAAAGGACGAGGACCTCGACGCCCTTCCTCCGTCGCAGAGTCGTCGTCAGAGGGACTGGTGGACGCACCTCCCGCTTCCTGGATCACCTCTTCCGTCGTCCTCTCAGGGAATGGCCATCAACATTCCCACAATCTCGCCGGACAACGTCGTGGATCCGAGCCTGTCCCCTTCGAAAAGACTCCATCGTCTTTCGTCGCGTCGTTCCGAGGACCCAAGCAGGAAATGCCGGCTGCGAGCCACCCCAAGCCCAGCAGGAGTGCTTCAATCGCTCTCCCTCCGGTTCCTCGTTTCTTGGATCACGTCGCTACCCGTCCATCAGCAGAATTTCACGCATCTTCCTCCTCCCACGCTCATCGCGTCGCTCCCAACTCTCCTCATTTCCTTTCCCATGGAACCCCTCTCTCAACACCTCCAACGTCGTTCCCTTCTCCCTCCACTCCACTCAGAAACGCACCTCAGCTACACCACCCCCGGCACTGCCTCCCTATCCAGCAGCCTTCCTCCTCGTCTCTCCCCATCGCTCAACCTCAACCTCAACCTCAGCTCTACCGTCAATCGCGACCCAACTCCCTTTCCCTCCCGAGCCGCGCCTCCTTCGATCGACCTCGACCCTCTTACCCACCGCCATCAGCATCCCACTCAGACGTCAACTCCCACTCCAACTCCAAACCGTCGAGGAAGAGGTCGAGCTCCCACCAGGGCCACGACGTAGTCGAAGCTCAGAGCTTCTTCGACCCCTTCGAACGTGACGAACCCCTCTTCCTCTACCCCTCGTTCCATACGGACTCGAATGGAGGTCGGGAGGGGTTGGTGGACTTCAGAGCTGGAGGAGGTGGGTGGGAAGGGACGGGAGAAGGATCGAGAGGGATGGACGACGACGACGACGACGCGTCCGGATCTCAGGATTTCGCGAGCGTCTTGCTGATACTGGAGGAGGACTTGGAGAGAGCTGCAGCGGGAAGGGAGGAGAGAGAGATGGGGGTTGGGGTGCAAGATGGATGGGCTGTGATCGAGGGGAATGCGGAAGGGGGGTTGCTTTGAAGTCGAGGAGGAAGAGGACCGATCGGAGATGCGTCTCATTCTCGAGTTCTATTTGCTTTGTTTGGAGTTTCTTCACGTTTCGTTCGTTCCGTTCATTTCTTACGTTCCGTAGCTACGATCTACTTCTTCTTGCACAACTTTCAATACGCTATTCTCTTGCTCTCTCTTCCCGGTCACTTCCTTCCGGTTGGCGTGGAACGCTGAACGACGACGAGAGATGAAAGAAACAACATGACGAGAAACAATCGTTACTGAACTGAGAAAATCAAGCGAAAGGAAAGAGCGAAGATGACGAGAGGCACCTTACAAACGAGAAAGAAGAAATAAAGCGAATCGAAGCCACGACCTCCCTCCTCTCAAAGCTTCAACCTCTTCCCTCCTCCTCCTCCACCGCCGTTGAACCCTCCCCTCCCCCCGTTCTCCGCCATCCTCTTCTTCCTCTCCTCGTCGTCCTTGATCAACTGCTGCGTCGCACTGAGCTTCACGACCGGTCCTCCTGGTCTCGCCGACGCGCCTGCGTTCGCCGATGGTTTCGAGGACTTGAAGACGTTGGAAGCTGGAGCGGCTCGTTTGAGGGGGTTCGAGAAGCCTAGCTTGACGGGTGCTGGTGCCGAGGGTGCTGAGGAGGAGGAGGAAGAGGCTTCGGCGTTGGTGGAGGAGGTGGAGGGGTCGGTGGAAGCGAGGGGAGGGGAAGGGAGTTTGGGTTTGGGAGCACCGAAGGAGAAGGAGAGTTTGACTTCTGGGTCTCGAACGAGTCCTTCTTCGACGGAGGGACCGGCTGGTGCTGAGGGATCGACGGAGGAGGAGGAGGAAGTGGTGGCTCGAGCGATTTGGTCGGCGAGGAGTTTTCGTTGTCGCTGCTCGTCGTCCATGTCTTGACGTTCCTTTTTGTTGATGGCGTCCTGAAAAGGTGAAGAATACGAGAGAGGGAAGGTCAGCTTCGATGTTCGTGAGAAAAACTGGAAGGAGAAGAGGAAGGCGGGAGAGACGAGGACGAGGACGAGAACGAGAGAGGAGCCACGAGCGGGAAAGAACCGAACTCACCTGTCTCGCCAAAGCTCCTGGAGAGTTGTCGACCCAGCTGATGAAGAAACCCTTCTCGGTCTCATCGACTCGGACGATTCCTTCCTTTCCGAGGTACTTGACGAACTCTGTGAGGGTGACCCATTTGGTCGAGTTCATGTGGATGTGGGTCTTGTCCTGGATGTACTCTTGGTAGACCTGGTTGGCTCGAATTCGCTTGGTGTTGTATCTGAGCGGGTACGAAAGATAAGCAGCAAGGAGGTCAGTCGAGGTTCGAAGAGAAAGAAGGGCGAGCTCGAGGGGAGGGAGGAAGCAGGGGAGAGGAGGGAACGAACCGTCTGGAGAGAAGCAGGATGAACTCGTCCATGAAGTTCTTGGAGAAGTCGTCGATGTACTTTCCAGCGGACTCTCCGACAACGAGCATCTGACGCAAGTGCTAAAGGAGGTGAAGAAGATCAAGGCGGAAGGTCAGCATCTGTCTCGAGAGAAGGAAGGGAAGGAGGAAGAGAGAGGTGAGCTTACCGCTTCCGTCGCTACGTGACACTTGAATCCGTTATCGTCTCTGCACTGCTTCTCGCAGACTTGACAAAACCATCGAAGTCGTCCCAGCCCTTTGGACTTCATAGCATTCGCAACAGCTTTCCTGCAAAGAAGGAGAGGTGGAGGAGAAGGAGGAGGGAAGGGAGGAGGTTTGAGTCAGCTCGTCGCTTCCTTTCCTCCTGGACGACCCAGAAAGATTTTTACGGGAGGAGAACGAGCTACTCACGGAGTTCCTGCTGCTGCCTTTCCCATTATGTATCGAGTGAAGGAGGTTAAGTTGAAGGATTGGAGGTTGTTGGGGTTGGGAGTCAAGGTGTGCTTTCGGCCTCCCCCTTCTCCTTCCTCCTCCTCGTTTCGCCTTCGTCACTCGTTCCCTCCCAACTTTCACCCTCAACCCATCCTTCAACTCTCACTTCTTCACCCAACTACCCAACCCTTCTACCCCAGCTCCCTTCTCTCTGGTGATGGCTTCGTGGCTTACTTTCTCTCAGCCTGTGGATGTTGATATTCGTCTGGAAGGGGAGCAAGATCGAAAGATGGTCGAGGTCAAGATGGACAAGGACAGGAAGGAAAACTGTCCAATCTACTTCGATGGAGAAGGAGTCATAGGTCAGGTGAGTAAATTTAAAGCTCTCCTTCTCAAATTTGTATGCGAGAAGCTCATGGGGGAGGAGAGAGAGGCCCAAGAAGGGAAGGAAGGAGAGGAGGTGATCAAGTCGTCGGAGCTCGCACCTCGACATCCTGGCTTCTACCAGCTCTGCTCATCTGCTCTGGGCAAGATTTTCACTCCCATCGACCTCTTCTGCCTCTTTTCTACCCTTCTTTCGCTTCTTCATGCTCCTCAGGCTGCATGCTGACCTCACCTCGCTTCGTCCTCCGCCGCAGGTCACCGTCCGAGTTCGAGATGGAAAGAAGCTCGTTCATGAAGGGATCAAGGTCGAGTTTGTGAGTCATCCTAGCACTCCCTAGTATCTCCGCTTGTGATATCTGACCTCCGCTCGTTCTTTCTCTCACAGGTCGGTTCGATAGGTCAGTCTTTGTCGTCGGCGGTCCTCCTCCGAGCTCACACCTCTCTTCTCCTTCGAGCTGACCTTTTTTTCGTCCTTCCGTCCCTTCTTCCAACTTCACAGAACTCTTCTACGACCGTGGGAACCACTACGAGTGAGTTCATTATCTCGTTATGTTTCGTGCTGGTCAAACTTAACGCATAGGAGGATCAGGAAGGGCTGAAAATCTCGCTTCTCTCCCCCTTTCAGGTTCCTTTCGCTTTCTCAAGAACTCGCCGCCCCAGGAGAGATGCGTCAAGCTCAGACCTTCGACTTCCACTTCAAGAACGTAGAGAAGCAGTACGAGAGCTACCAGGGGATCAACGTCAAGCTGAGGTTTGTCTCTAATCTCAACCTCGAGCTCACCTCGCACCTCCTTCCATCTTCCTGGTCCTGACCGACGCACGTCTTCTTGATTCCTACGCTTGTGCAGATACTTCATCCGAGTGACGATTGCTCGTCGAATGGCCGAGGTCCAGAAGGAGAAGGACATTTGGGTTCACTCGTACAGGATGCCTCCGGACAGCAACCATCCCATCAAGATGGAAGTCGGAATCGAGGACTGCCTGCACATCGAGTTCGAGTACAACAAGTCGAAGTAAGTACCAGATACCTATTTTCTATTTGGCCTCGATGAAGGAACGGCGGATGGCTCGAAGGAAGGAACAGACGAGAGGAAGGGTCGAAGCCGGACTGACTCTCGACGCGTTTTCCTCCCCTTCTCTTTCGTCAACTCAGATACCACCTCAAGGACGTCATCGTCGGAAAGATCTACTTCCTCTTAGTTCGCATCAAGATCAAGCATATGGAGCTGTCCATCATCCGGAGGGAAACGACGGGAGCACCACCGAATCAGTACAACGAGAGCGAGACCATCACCAAGTTCGAGGTTCGTCCTTCTCGCACACTCTCTTGCTCTCCCACTCTCACTGACTAACCTTTGCCTCTTCTTCTCGACTCGATAGATCATGGACGGAGCACCAGTTCGAGGTTCGTCGCGCTCTTTCTCTCTCCCTCTTCTACCGCTCTCGCTCATGCTGACTTTTCTCGTTTCTCGTTCTCGCTTTCCAGGCGAAACCATCCCCATCCGGCTCTTCCTCGGGGGTTTCGAACTAACGCCGACGTTCAGGGATATCAACAAGAAGTTCTCGGCGAGGTACTACCTCAACTTGGTCCTGATCGATGAGGAGAACCGACGGTGAGTCTCGAGTCCTCCTCCATCTAGTCCCTCGTTCTTTTTCGATTATTTGCTGACCTTCTCTTCGTCTTTTCGATCCTCAGGTACTTCAAGCAGAGCGAAATCAGCATACATCGTGCGCCTGAGAACTAGAGGAGGGAAGTCGGTTGGTCGATCTCGACGCGTCGGGCGGACTACATATTTCTCTCTTTCTTTCCTTTTCTTCTTCTTTAGCTGCTGCTGTTTTTACGTTACTCTTCTTGGTTCATCTGATGATTCTTCACGCCCTTTTTTAATTTTTCTTCTTCGCTATCGGAGATGCGCTCAGAGAGAAGAAGGAGGAGCAGTCGGGCACAGGCGTCGGGCGCGTCTCTCCAACTCTCGCTTTCTAAACTCTTCTTTCCCTCCTCCACCTTGCTTTTCTCTCAGCCCGAGAATAGAGTCTTGTATAAGCTCTCTTGCTGAGCGAGAGAGCAAGGCCGTGAGGTATTTCCGGCAGACCCCCAGAGAGGAAAGGGAGAAAAGGCACGAGGTCACCTTCCCGAGAGAAGGTGGAGGTCGCCAACTTCCCAAAAGGCTCGCTACCTTCCATCTCCTTTCTTCCCTCCAACCCCAACCTCACCAACACTCTCTCCACTCACCAAGTCACTCTCCCTCTCAACTTGACTCCCATGTCCGCTCAGCACCACAAGAAAAGCATTCTCATCGTCCTCACTTCGTGCGACAAGCTCATCAGTTCGTCCGTTTCGTTCTCATCTCTTTGCTCCCACTTCTCCCCAATCTGACCCTCCTTCTTCTCCTTCGTTCGCTATTCTCTCACCCAACCAGCTGGAGGTCAGACAGGATGGTACCTCCCTGAACTCGCTCACTCCTACTACATCTTCAAGGACTCGTTCAAGCTCACTCTGGCCTCGCCGAAGGGAGGAAAGAGTCCTCTTGACGAGGGATCAGCGAAGGCCTTCGCTGAAGACGCCGACTCCGCCAAATTCTTGAAGGATACCGAGGCCCTTGCTCTCGTCGACAACACTGTCAAGCTTTCCTCGGTTTCGGAGAAGGGTGAGTGCGAAAAATCTGTCTGGGTCGACCGCTTTTCGGCTTAGAGAGCTCATTCGTTTACAGACTTCGACGCCGTCTTCTACGTTGGAGGACATGGACCCGTTATCGATCTTCCCGTCGATCAAAATTCCATCAGACTCATTCAAGAGGTTCGTCTCGTTTCTCGTCTCCCGTCCTTGGACCTCGGAAATTGACTCCCCTCTTCTTTCTTCCCTTCTCTCTTTCAGTTCTACAACGCAGGAAAGATCACCGCCGCCGTCTGTCACGCTCCTGCCGTCTTCAAGAACGTCAAGGTCGACAACGGAGACTTCTTGATCAAGGGGAAACACTTCACTGGTGAGTCTTTGTCTCGCTCTCACTTTCCAGCATGCGTTCCCCTTCGTCGGATCTGATCAGACGTAGACTGAATGACTTCCCCTTCTTCTTCGTTTTGGTATCTATCAGGCTTCTCCAACTCCGAGGAAGTCGCCGTCGGACGCGTCGACGACATCCCCTTCCTTCTCCAGGACGTTCTATCCGAGGAAGGTGGATTGTACGATCGAGCCGACGACTGGGAGGCGCACATCGTCGTTGATGGAAATCTCTACACTGGACAGAACGTGAGTCTCTTTCTAGGAACGAGCGAAAAGGACGTGTCGCCGATTCTGATCCGTCCATTTGTTCTTCGCTCGTTCGTTCTTCTTTTCTTACGTTTCTTACAGCCCGCTTCCGCTCGACCTCTCGCTGAGCGACTCCACATGGACTTGCTTGTTAGGTGGTAACATCCTCAGCAGTCTATCAGTCCGTTCGTTGAAATGATCATGACCTTTACGCTCGACTCTCCGTCCTTTTTTTCCAACGCGTCTTCTCGAGTTGAAAAGAGAAAGGACCTACCAACACAGCACTACTACCAATCTTGATATGAAGGATCCACCTCGACCTCCTATTACTCTTCCTCCTCCTCCTTCCATCTTCGGCGACGTCCAGCTCATCGATCAAGTCTCCGAGCGACTCCCCAACATCTGTTCGCAGCTTCCCACCAGCTATTTACCCGCACTCGGAACTATCGGAAGTTAGTCCTTTGTAGACTAAACGGAATCCCTGACTATTCGATAAACGTATCTTCATCCATCGCCCGAGACAGAGACGCGTCGATTCCCAGCGTCCCAAAGCTTCGATCCCCTCTTCTACCCCGACACGTCCTCAACTCCTAAGCGTCGTTCGACCCAGCCTCGTAAGGCTTCCCCAGATCCTTGCCCGCTGCTCTGTCCTTCTCGTCGAGCTTCCTACCAGCGATCGGGTCTCGCATTCCCTTGAGCTCCTCAGGAAGATCAGCCTCTTCGAGGTTGAGATGAGGGTCCGAGTTATCGATGTCGAAGACGGAGGCTGACAGAGAAGAAGGAGGGAGACGAGCTTGATGAGCTCTGAACGAACGAAGAGGTGAAGGGGAGGAGGGGAGGAGATCGAGAACGAACCTGCTGCCTTGACTCCCGTCGCGACGGTTCCTCCTACGTCCTTTCCTACTGCCGCTCCGGTCTCTGTCGCTGAAGTCGCGGCGTCGACTGGAGGAAGAAGAGATGGAAGAGAGTCAGGGAAGCTCCAGGATGAAGAAAGGAGAGAGAAACGAACCGATCTTATCCTTCATCGATTTGTTGAGCTTCGAGGAAGAGAGAGCGAAGGATCGAGCGGTAGGTCGAAGGCAAGAGAGGGTAGAGATGCGATGGATGGTAGATCTGAACATGTTCGATGTATTTGACTGGTCGATGAAATGGGAGGTTGGGGAAACGAAGGAAAAGAAGGGAAGGAAGGAAAGAAGAGGGAAAGAGGAAGGCATCGAGAATTTTGAATTTTGAATTATATATATCCGACTTCGATGCTTAGCTAGCATCTCAGGCAACTCTACCTCTAAGGATGAGCAAAACCTCGCCGGTGACGGAGAAATATACTCCTATTCTACACCTCGATCTCTCTCAGCCTCCTCCCCCTCCCGAGCTCGACGAGCTCACGGCGGCTGATCGTCGAGGCTTCGAAGTTGACGCGACGTCGCTGCTGCTGTTCTTGCTTCTAGCACCCTTTGATTTTCCTTGAATAGGCTTCCCACGAATCTGCTTCTCTGTCCGTAGATTCTCGCAGTCGTCCTGATTAACGCGTCGATCCACATCTTCTTCGCCGCCGCAAGAGACCTCTCGTTCAGCCCTTTCATTTCCGACGGTGGGTTCGGGATGAATCCCAACCAGTACCTACTCGTTTCTGCTGGCCAGGCTTTCGAGTTCTCCATCAGTAGCGACGCAAATTCACCTGCAAGGCGAACCATCTCTTCACTCTCGTCTTTTTTCTCGAGGAACGCGACCGTTCTGTCTCGCAGCTCCTTACTCGCCTCCTTTCTCAGGCTCTCGTAGGCTGGGCATTCCACAAAGATGTGGGACTCAGTCTCGACTTTTCCGAAGCACGTTGGCTGTTGACAGTAGAGGTCGTTCGTCATTTTTGTTTTGAAGAGCTTCGAATTGGTGACGAGCGACGACGTACGGATCTGGAGTTGGGTTTGGGCGCTGTAGGAGGTTTGTGCTCTCTTAATGTAGTAGTCGGAGCTCACAGCGGGATCATATCGACCGTAGGCCGTGAGTCTTTCACGTGTCGAAGAGGGAGGAATGTTGTTCAGCTGGACGCTAGACAATTTCTGTTCGCCCCAGACCTCGATATTCGCTTCGACAAAGCCGTGGGTAGGGGAATAGAACGAAAACTTATCCATGCAGAAAGTGGGGGTTGGGAAGACGAGGTCGGGAGACCGGTGGGCTTCAGCGGCGAGCTGGTCAGCGTCGCTGTTGAGTTTCGACGCGACGGTTTCCGCGTCAGTGTGAGCTTTGACGTGCTGGAGTTCGAGGTGAGGGGCCTTATTCAGTAGATCAAGGAGCCACCGGTAGTATGCTCTCCCATTAAGGGAGCTCCAGGAGTGAGGGAGGTGAGTGGGGGATCGAGATCGTGCGATGATGGTGAGAGAGTTGAGGTGGTCCGTTAGAAGCTTGCTCGTAGGGAGTTCACGACTGAGCATAGGGAATTTTTGCCTCCAGGCCCCGTCGGCGAGTATAGCACAGATCATTCCAGATAGCTCTCCGTGTAGAATGAAGGAGGCCTGAGCAGGAACCATGATCTTCGCCAGAAAGGGACCAGCGACGGCGCCAGTGACGGATCGGGGAGAGAAGCGAGAAGCCGAAGCAGGGGACATACTACCGTCTGTTGCCCAAAGGAGACTTGTATCCGATGGTCCCAGCAGTGAGGGAAGGTTTGTCAAGGGGGATGAAAGGAAATAGGACGAGATTCTGGCTTCAGCGAGGTCGCGTCGCGTCGAACGAGGGAGAGTGAGCTCTGAGATCTCCCCCGTGATAGCTCTCAATTTGAGGCGGCGAAGCCATTGAAGGACGTGACTTCCCAATGCTGGACCAATCTGGAGTTGCTGAATCGAGACTCTGGGGATGAAGGTGGAGCTTGTCGGGTCCCAAGAGCCCAAATCGAGAAGTCGACGGCCTCGAAGTTGGGTCACGCCTCGTCGCGCTTGAGGAGTTTTCGAGGTCGATCTATCTCTGTTCCGAGCCGATCTTCGACGCGTCATTCGAAGTCGGAAGTTCCGACTGCTCTCGATTTTCTGAAGCCATCGCGTGATTTTTTGCTTTCCCCTTCATTTCTGACTTTTCCCTCCTCTGCCTCCGGCTTCTTCTCGTCCTCTTATGTACCGGAAGTGAGGCTGAAGAATCAACAGTCAACCAAGAAGCCCGGCAGCCCGAGGGCTGAAGAAGTGGAGGGGGGAAACGTCAGAGCTCAAAAAGCTCGAACTTCCTTTTTCTTGCTTTTGACTCCCAACTCTCACCTTCTTCCATCTACTCAATCCACTCAATCCACCCAGTCCACCCAACCTTCACTACCCTTCAACATGCCCGCTCAAAAATCCCTCCTCATCGTGTTGACTTCCGCAGACAAGACCTTGAGTTCGTTTTCAGCCCTCCTCCTCCTCCCGCCCATCTCTTCTCTTCCTCCAGCTGACCCCGTCCTCCTCCTCCTCTTCTTCTTCGTTTCTCAGCCGGTGGACAGACTGGATGGTACTTGCCTGAGCTCGCTCACCCATACTACATCTTCAAGGACTCGTTCAAGCTCACTCTGGCCTCGCCGAAGGGAGGAAAGAGTCCTCTTGACGAGGGATCAGCGAAGGCCTTCGCTGAAGACGCCGACTCCGCCAAATTCTTGAAGGATACCGAGGCCCTTGCTCTCGTCGACAACACTGTCAAGCTTTCCTCGGTTTCGGAGAAGGGTGAGTGCGAAAAATCTGTCTGGGTCGACCGCTTTTCGGCTTAGAGAGCTCATTCGTTTACAGACTTCGACGCCGTCTTCTACGTTGGAGGACATGGACCCGTTATCGATCTTCCCGTCGATCAAAATTCCATCAGACTCATTCAAGAGGTTCGTCTCGTTTCTCGTCTCCCGTCCTTGGACCTCGGAAATTGACTCCCCTCTTCTTTCTTCCCTTTCTCTCTTTCAGTTCTACAACGCCAAGAAGATTACCGCCGCCGTCTGCCACGCTCCCGCCGTCTTCAAGAACACCAAGCTCCCTAACGGAGACGCTCTCGTCAAGGGGAAGAAGTTCACCGGTAATTCGTTCACCTCGATCTCTTCCGGAGCTTCAATCGAGCGCTGACCCGCTTCTCGACCCTTTCTGCTTTGTTCAGGATTCTCCAACTCTGAGGAGACCGCTGTTGGAGCCGTTGAGACCATCCCTTTCCTCCTCGAGACCGCTCTGTCGAAGGAGGGAGGTCTTTACGAGAAGGCGTCGGCGGACTGGGCTGCTCACGTCGTCGTCGACGGAAACCTCTACACTGGACAGAACGTGAGTCCTTCTTCCTCTTCCGTCATCTCGGTGTAGTTTCCTTTTCAGTTGTTTCGTTCAGCGAGACTGAATCGGAGGGAAGGCAACAGAAGAAGACGTCGCTGATCAGACTTCGTTTTCGTTCGTTCATTCCTTGCAGCCCGCTTCCGCTGCCCCCCTCGCCGAGAGGGTCAAGGCTGATTTGCTCGCTTAGAAATCGATAGTGCATTGAATCTAAATTAGTCTGAATGAATCATGACCTGGCGTCTCGAAACTTCCTCAATCGTGTCGCGAAAGCCTGGTCCGATCTCCCATCAAGCTCTTTCACAGGCTCACCTGGTCCAAGTACGTACTTTGAGCGTTCTCTCGGTAGGTTTGTGAAAGTACAAAAGTAAGCGAAGATGAGAATAAGCTGAGCAGACAAAGTCAAGCGAGCAAATCCGAAGCGCGTCGTCGAGATACAAAAGCAAGATCGTTTCTCCCCTTCCTTCAACCTGATAGCTAGCTAAGGGTACTCAGTCTTTCTGATTCTAGTACCGTCTCTATCCCAGTCTCTCGCCCGATCACCCAACAGCCCTCTCCCAAACCTCTCCACCAATCAACTCAGGCAGGAACCCACCCAAACTCTTCGCCAACCACGTCCTCACCTCCTCCCCATCGACACCACACACCCTCACCATCCCCGTCCTCCCCATTCCTTCCACGTTCCTATCGTCGAGGATCGACAGCGACCAGAGCAGCGATCGCCGGGGCGCGTTGTGCGGGAGGTGCATGATTTTGGGTTCGGTTGCTTGGAGGTGAAGGAGGTGGGTGAGGAGAGATTGAAGGGAAGGACCGGTGAGGAGGAGGGTTGCGTAGATGGTGTAAGGGAGGAGGGAAGTGGAGTAGGAGGTGATGTGTGGAGGAGGAGGAGAGAGGGAGAGAGAGGGAGGGGAGGTGGTTTTGGACGCGTCGATTGAGCTCGTCGTCGATGGGGTTTGATCATTTCCTCCTCCTTCTCCGCCCGAAGGAGATTCCATCAGAGGTTGAACGGGACTGTTTTCGTCCTCCAGAACGATCCTTTCTCCTACTCCTCGCTTCCCACCCCACCAAACCTCGGCGAAGAACTCCATCCGTTCCGCTCCCCAACTCTCCCCTCCTCCTGTCGACTTCTCCCTCCCGCAAGTGAACCAATCGAGGACGACGAGATTGGCTGTTCCGCACGTGGGTAGGTCGAACCGTTGCCGTTGGGTGTATCGGGAGGAGACGAAGCATGCTGTTGGTGAAGGGAGGAGGTAGAGGGCAGCTCCAGGATGGAGAGTCGTGATAAGGGTTTGGGTCGTCGTGTCGAGTCGAGTTCGAGGAGATGTGCTGGGTACCGGTGGTGATAGAGGAGGAGAGGGTGGGATGGCTACTGGAGGTTGGGTCATCGAAGGAGCGGCTTGAATGGGCGCGCTCGTCGACAGTCGTCCTCTTGGTCTTCTCTTGAACACCTTGGTCGTCCCTTGGGTCAGGACGACGAGAGTCGCTCCTCCCTCTACGACGACGTCTATCCAGATCTTGTCCCCTGATACGAGACCTCCACCGTAAGAGAGCATGTAGACGACTCGAAGACCGGGTTGGGAGGACCGCAGAGGGATGGGCGAGAGGAGTTTGAGAGGGTACGAAAACGAGAGATGGGAGAACTGGGAGGAGGGCAGGAGATGGATGGATCCTGTCCCGGGAGGAGAAGAGGTGGGTGACATTCCAAGTCTGAAGAAAAGAGGAAGAGGAAGAGTGTAACAAGGGATGAGCTTGAGGACTGTAGAGAACAAGTCGACAAAGTAGAGAACAAGAGGAAAAGGAAGGGAGGGAGGGACGAACGGATTGTTGAGCTCGAACCAAAGTGACTCGCCACGACTTGTAGATCTTCTGGGAGGGAGAAGGTGGCTTCTAGATTCTACGAGATTTCGTCCGAGAGATTTATACGAGTTCAGAGAGCGAGTTGAAGAGTTCCTTTGAGGCCTTTTTGAAGGAGGTCATGGGTTGAAGGGAACTGGAAAGGAAGGAAGGTCGAGCTCGACGCTTTCTCCTCCGTTTCGGCAAACCGCTTGCCATGCTCCTCCTAACGACCACCATCGAAACTGACAGGACTCTTTCCCACCTCCCTCTTTTTCTTCTCCTTCTCACCTACTCTTTCTCGACATCCCGAACTCTCTCTCCATCGATGGACGACGACGCTGGACCTTCATCTCGTGTGCGAGCTTCGATTTCGCGGACTCCAAACGCAGACGACGAGGAGGAAGATCTCACGTCGAGCTCAGCATCTCCAGGCCAGATCCCAAAACCTGAAGGAAAGGGAGGTCAGGATAGTCTATAGTGAGCAGAACCGATCTTCTGACATCTCCTTACGGAGAGGAAGAGACTCGACGACGTGAAGCTGAGATCTCTCCTTCTTTCCTCCTTCAGCTCAATCCTCAACCTTCCAAAGGACGCTTCCACAGAAGCTATCTCTCAGCGATACAAGTCCTTAGCTGTTCTGTTACATCCTGACAAGCAGAGAACTCCCGAAGCTCGAGCTGCGGCCGAGACTCACTTCTTGACCGTTCAGCGAGCCTACGAAGGTGAGCTCACACTTTCCTTCCTTTCTCCGCTTCGACCTCGATCTTCTTCCTCCTCTGACCTTTCCCCCTTGGATATCCAGTTTTATCCGACGTCAATACTAGAGCTATCTACGACGCTCTGGGAGAGGAAGGTCTGGGTATGAAGATGGACGTCGGTCCCAAACTCATGACGGCTGAAGAAGTGAGCTCTCCCCTCCGTCTCTCTCCCTGCCCTCTCCTCGCTCGTTCTCCTGGTGTCAAAATCTAACGACGTCCCTATCTTCTTGCCTTACAGCTTCGAGAAATGTACACTCGACAAGCCGCCGAGAAGAAGCAAGTCGTTATGCAGCGTCTTGTCAATCCAAAAGGTCCGTCGCCTCCCTTCTTTCCCCTCCCCTTCCCACGCTTCTTCAAGAGCTGACTCTCGACGTTCCTCCTTTTTCAATTCGGAAATCTCGAAGGTGACATCAGTATCAACATCGACGCTACGACTCTATCAGCTCCCAAGGCTGCTTTCTTTGGTCCCCGGGGACCTCAGGACGACTCGCTCCTCACGAGACTCAATTTCGTTCAGGCGACTTCTCTCGGTGTTGGCCACTCGTTCCAGGTTCGTTGCTCCCTCGTTCTCGATGACCAGACATAGCATGTCAAGGCTGACCGTTTTCCTTTGTCGTTTTTCGCATGCAGGCTGCTCTTTCTCCGGCAACGACTCTCACCGTGGCTGGGAGGATGAAGACGATGCGAGGACGAGGAGGAGCCAAACTCGGTGGATCCTTCCTCGGGACGATAACACATACGTGGTCTCCGAATTTGTATCTGGAGGTGAGTATTGGTTTGGTGAGCTGAAGGTGTTGTGGTTGAACAGTCCCAGATTGGTGTTAATTTCGTTCGACGCGTCTCTCCTCCTCTCCTCAAGCTCAGCACATCCCTTCTCCAGCCTCAAGTGACTGGAACTCGTGTGGTCTATCAGATCGATGATGATACGTACGTGCACGCTACTAGCTCTTCGTTCCCATTGTGTTCACCGCTGACTTCCGTCTCCTTCCCTACCTCGACGCGTCTCTCTTCCTCCAGCTCCGTCCAACTCTCCACCCAATCCCCGTCCATCTTCGTCCCTCCAACCCTCGATCTCACCATTTTCCGTCTCCTGTACCCTTCCACCACCTCCTACGTCACCTACAAATCCGGATTCTTCACTCTCGGCTCCTGGGGAGCTTCGTTCATCGGGAGACGCCAGGACCAATCCGCCCTCGTTATCGGCCTCACGTCGCAGACTCAAATCCCTGCTTCGAAGGGAGTTGCTGCTGGAGGATGGAACTGGACGAGCGAAGTGGAGGTTGGACCTTCGGATATGGGGTTGAGTGCAGATTGGGGAAGGAAGGTGCTGGGAGGAGAGGTAGATCTGAAGGTTGGGAGCAGGTTCGGGACGAGTGAGCTGAAGGGTTGGGTTAGTGGGGCGAGGAAGGTCGGAGAGAACGTGAGGATTACGGTGACCGTGGAAGGTGAGTCGATGTTCCTCGATCTCGAGGATCGGAGGCGAAGTGCGAGAGCCTACCAGACTCGACGCGACGGGACGCTGACTCTTCTTCCTTGGCCGTCTCGTTCCGACAGCTCAATCGACAACTGGAATCACACTCAAGATCAGGTTCTTCCGACTCGGTCAATCCGTCACTCTTCCCATCCTCCTCACACGAGCTCTGGACGCCCAACACCTCATCCTTTCGGCACTCCTTCCTTGTGCAGCCTACACCGCTCTTCATCACCTCTACCTCGCCCCTCGGAAACGTTCTCGTGCTACGCGGTGAGTCCTACCAAGTCCTCCTCGTCTCACATCGAATTCTGAATCTTGAACCTGACGCGTCTCTTTCTTTCCTCCTTCTCTCGTTCTTCGCTCGATCAGGAGAATCGCCGAGCTGATGGAGGAGAACCAAGAGCTTCTCGATCAGATGAAGAAGGAAGCGGAAGATGCTGTTCAGCTTCTCGCTCCTCTGGTCGAGCGACGGAGGGAAGAGGAGCTCAAGACTGACGGTTCGTTTCTTTCACTCCTCCTCCTATCGTTTCCGCCCGCTTCATCGTTCGATCTGACATCTGTTTCCTCGTACTCTTCTTTTGATCAGGTCTCATCATCGTCGACGCTCAGTATGGAGCTCTGTCCAACTTCTCTGGTCGCGGTCTCGGTCTCACCAACTCGAAGAAATCGACAACGTCGTCGAAGGCGAACCCAGACCACATCGACGTCAAGATCGCTCTTCAAGCCCTCGTCAACGACTCGCAACTCATCATCCCCGCCGGAAGGTCAAAGGCCGGGCTGCTGGGATTCTACGATTGTGCTTTGGGATCGAAGAAGAGGTGCGTTCGAGGGCTCGAGAGAACCGCTTCGAAGAAGAAGAAGAGTGAACTGAACTCTTTTGATCCTTCGTTTCGTTCTCAGACTTCGGGTGAGATACCTGTATCGAGGTCGACTACATGAGGTGAGTGTCTCACGTCCGTAGCTCTTTCTTCGTCGGACCAGAAGTCTGATCGTTCCTTCTCCCCTCTTTTTTCTTCGCAGGTGACGGTTGACGACTCGTCGCCTCTCCTCGCTCCTTTACGAGGTTAGTCCTGAAGCTCTCTTTCTTCTTGTCTCTTGAATACTCCACTGAGCAGTCTCTCTCTTCACAGAACACGCCCTGGAGTAGATGATTTGGGCAGGGGGTTTCTCATCTCGTTCGTTAGATCTCAGTTTTCGATCTCATCAACCTCTCCCTCTCTTTTCTCGAGCGATCTTTCTCATCCTCCCCTCCGAAAGGAAGCTGAAAGCAAGCAAGGCTTTGATCTGAGAGCTGAAGAGGCCGAGAGAGAGAAGAAAGTGAGCGGGAGCCGGTGAAGTCGAAAAGGCGTGAACCTCGACTCGAGCTCGCTCTGCTCGGGCCTGGCAGTCCAGAAAAAAAAAGGGATCATGAAAAGCGGGAAAAAAGGTTAGACGAACGGGGGATGCAAGAAAGAGAAAACGACGGGCTGCTAGAGAGGGACGAAACGAACGCGTGCGGATGCGAAGAGCTGAGGTCGATGAAAGGAACGGTACAGCGTGGGTGACTCCGAAACGAGCGAAAGAAATAGAAGTCAAGTACGAAAGAAGATTGAGAAGAAAGAGAGTCAAGCGAAGGAAGCATGTGCTGCACGAGTGAGATGAGAGATGTGAACGAAAAGCAAAGAAAAGTCGAACTGACGAGGGGCAGACGGAGTAGGTGGGTAGAGTAGAGAGAGATAGTAGGAGTTAAGCAAGACGAGATTTTGAGCGAGGGGTCAGACATCGACAGATTTGAACATGCAAGGGCGGGCAGAGGAAAGCGTAGTGTGCAAGCAGGTGGACGAAGAAAACAAGGGAAGCGGAGAGAAAGTGCGGCAGGAGCGAGGGTACGCAGGGACAGAAACGTAAAGCTAGGAGTACATAGGTTCGAGAAGGAGAGACCGGGTGCGAGAAAGGGCGATGGAAGGGAGGCGAAGCGAGAATAGAGAGACGCGTCGAGTTAGAGCGCGTCGGCGAGAGCTGAGCCGAGGAGAGGGTAGACCTGAGACGAAGGAAAGGTGGGAGTCGGTCAGCGAGAAATCCCCAAAAGTTAACGAAACGAAGAGAGAGCGCCAAACTCACGAAGGTTCCGCTCGAATCGACGGCGAGATCCTCGACGCGTTTCGAAAGCTCGTCCATCCCACCTCGACCCCTCGCTGCCTCCTTCCCTCCTCCTCGCAAGCTCAGATCCCCATCCTCGTTGAAGACGTCTCCTGCAGCGATTCTGAACGAAGCATCCGACGCTCTCCTCGTGAACCACCTCCCGAGGCTCCCTTCAGGACTGCTCGAGTTGCCGTCCTCGACGTACGTCTCCGGCGACGAGACCTCGGAGCTGAGACTCGTCTGCGAGCTCCCCGAGACTCCAGGTCGGACTCGGAAGGGAGAGGTAGAGTAGTGAGCTCGAGGAGTGAGAGTGTCGACGAAGGAGTGGGCGGGAGGAGGGAAGGTGTATTTGGTCGTCGGCATCTGGATGTGGGTAGGATGAGCTTGTCGTGTCGGTCTGGGAGAGGAGAGAGGACTGAAGGGATCGAAGGCCATGGCTGAAGGGACGACCGGAAGAAGAGGGGCAAGAGGCATCGAAGCTGAGTGAGAGGGAGGGGAGGGTCGAGCTGAGGATCGTCGTTGGTCGAATCGACCTTCCTCCTGAACGTCCTCCTGCGAGGGAGACGTTTCCTCGGGACGGGAGGGATTGATCTCGACGAGAGTGACTCGAATCTGAAGGGAAGAAGTGAGAAAAGGTCAGCCTCGAGACCTCAGACTATTCTACACTGAAATGTTGAACTTAACTCACGTCTCTATCCGAGTAGACCTGGCCGTGAAGAGCTTCCTTCGCCTTCTCTGCTTCGAACCTGTGCTGGTAGACGACGACGGCGGCGTTGGGCTTGGAACTCGACGTCGAAGGGAAGAGCTGAAGGTCGAGTAGAGCACCGAACGAAGTGAAGATGGGCATGAGGTCGTCCGAGGTTTGGAAGACGATCGGGCACTTGTCGAAGGAAACAGGGACAAGTTCGACGCGTCAGTCGAGAGTCGAAGAGCAGAGAACCCTGCAGACACTCACGAGGTTGTCGACGATGAGAGTAGTTCCCTCTTGTCGAGCCGAAGGCAGAGGTCCGTTGGTAGCTTCAGGCGAAGACGATCCAGTCGATCCACTCCCTCCCTCCAGCCAGACTCCAATCTCCGACGAGCGTCCTTCCGCGGCCTGCTTGATTCGACCAGACGAGTTTCCCATGAGAGCTCGAAGGGATTCGTAGTGGTGAAGAGGAGGTCTAGCTCGAGAGAGAGCGCGGTTGTGTCGAGCGAGACTGTCCTCGGGGCCTCGATAGCCTGAGAAACGGGAGAGACGCGTCGAGGTCAGCCCCTGTCGAGCGAGAAATAGGAGAAGAACTTCGAAGATGCTGACCTTGATGACCAGTCTTTTGGATGACCGAGAAGGAGACGTCGACGCAGTAGTCCCTGAAGAAGGAAGAGGAGAAAGAAGAGGAGTCAGCTCGAGGAACGAGGGACGAGCGGGGAAGTCACTCACCTCAATATTCGACCATGAACTCCCTTCATCGCTCTGTAACGAATGAAGAGAAGAACAGTCAGCCGGGTTCCAAGAAGAAAAGAGAAACTTAGAACGTACCTAGTCGCTTCTTCGCCAGTACCCATCAAGATGAAGCCTCTGAAGAAAGGGACACGAGAGATGGAGGTCAGCTTTGAACGACGACGGCGGGGAGAGAAGAAGGATCGAAAGCAAGTTCGACGAACCTTCTTCTAGCACACGAGTCGAGAATGGCGAGAACGCTGGAGATACGAAGAAGAGTAAGAGAAAGGAGTCAGAAAAGAGGGTTGAGGGATGAAGAAGCGGGAGAGAAACTAACCAAGCGTGCGAGACGTGACCGAACGGAGAGAAGAGAGCGACGAGTTCGTCGTTCGAGACATCTGAGCGAACAAACACCGAGGGAAGAGTCAGTAGCTATTGACGCGTATTGTGAAGGTGTGGAAAAGGTCTGACTGACCGAGGGGAAGGTTGAGAACGTATCTGAAACGACGGTGGCGAGGGAAGAGGGTCAGCGTCCCCGTTCCCATCTCTCCCTTCCTCCGAAACGCCTCAAAACGACTCACAGGTTCCTCTTCTCAGGCTCTGAGATAGAGTAAGTAGGAGCGGGAGCCGATACACCGAGATGAGGGTTCTGCTGCATGGGTTCGGCGTGAGTGATTGTGCTGTTTGGTTTGAGACGAATGATGTGTTTGGACGGTCGAGGGGAGGTGGGTATATGCGCGAGAAGGAAGAGGGAAGCAGTCAGCTCGAGTCCTCCTCCTGAGGAGATGTTCCTCAGTGTATGAGGAAGGGATAGGAGGAAGGAGACGAACATCTGAGCTCCTCCAATCGAGCAACCGGTCAGGCTCAAGGCGTTTCTAAGGGAGGAAGAGCGAAGCGACGAAGGTCAGCGAAAGGTTTATCCTCTTCGGTTCTAGGGGATCGTCGAGAAGAGAGAGAGAAGAGACTAACCTTGCTTCGTCTCTGGTAGAGAAGACGACCTCGGCGAATCCAGTTGGCGAGGGAAGGGACGGGAAGTGGAGAGAGGTCGAAATGACCGTTCCTTTGCAGAGGCGAGAACGGATGCAAAACGATCAGCACGAGCGAGGGCATATAGAGAGAGAGGAGAGGAAGACAGCATACCGATGGGTGAGAAGATACTGTGAAGGTAGAAGTCGCTGACTTTGAAACCAAAGCAAGATGAACATGTCAGAGTCAGGCACGATCTCCCTCCGCTCCCCTCCCTCTCAATTCACTTCCCGTCCCCTCCCCTCCCACCTCGTTTCTTCGGACGTTACCTTGTCTCGAGAGATTCCCCACTGTGATCTTCCATCCTCCTGAGAACACTGGAGCTCCGACAGGGATGTTTTTCTTCGAAGAAGGAGAAGAAGACGAAACGAAGAGGGATGAAACAGATCAGCTTCGAGTCTCTCCACCTTCTCCTCGCTCCCCTCCCCTCCTCCCTCTTCTCTCCTCGAACGAAGCTCGAACTCACCTGCTGCTGCTGAGGATGCTGAAGGTACTGTTGAGGATACGAGTATTCTTGAAGAGAGAGAGGAATGGCGGCCATCGTGAAAGCCCAACGGAAGGGAGGAGGGAGGGAAAGCGAAGGTGATGGTTGAGAGGCAAGAAGAAAGGGGAAGGCTTTTCATTGAGGTCAGTAGGCACCAGTTTCGGAAACAAATGTCAGCCTGTTCACGAGAAGCTTTCCTCTCGAAGGGGAAAAAAGATGAAGAGGATATACGAAAGAGGCATTAAGACTGAACCCTACTAAATCGAAAGGGAACCAAACCACCAGAGTCTTCTTGTGCTCCTCGTTCGATCCCGTCCCTCGTCCCAGGCGAGCTAACACAGCAAAGACGAGCTAAACGTAAGTGATACTAGTAGCGAGCGCCCAAGTGAACCTGATGTCCCTCCAAGCCGTCCTCAGGAACCAGAGGATCCACTTCCTCCAAACTTTGATCCGAAGGAGGGGAGAGTCGCGACGACGAAGAACGAGGAGGACGACGAAGGCGAGGAAGGGAGGAACCGTCGAAGTGAGGGTAGTTTGATGGGTACGAAAAAGCTCTCGTGTGATGGCGAAGGCTCGGGAGGTGGGATTTGGAGGTCGGACGGGAGAGGACGTGACGACGGGAAGGGGAGTGATGGGCGACGCGATGGAGATGGGAGTGAGGACGCCCTCGTCTTGTGGTTCGACTTCAGGCGCTTCGAGAGGTGATTTGGGAGAGGGGGTTTGAGGAGGGCTGATCGGGAGGTCCGAGAGGGAGGCGAGGGAGGTTTCGATGGCGGGAGGGAGGAGGGTAGGGTGGTTGGGAGGGGCTGAGGGTTTAGGAAGCTCGAGTCGAGCGAGGATTCTCTGATCAAGTCGAACAGAAAGAAGAAGAAAGGTCAGCATGAGTTCTAGGACGCTGCGAAACATGTTACGAACCTCTTTGCTTTCGTGAGAGACGACGCCGTCCCAATCCAACAACCTCTTCGCCTCCTCCCTTTCACCTTCGCCAGCCCCGTCCCCTCCCGCCAGTACATCAACCAGATACAACTCCATCAGTCCCTCGTAGCCATCCAGAGCCTCCCTGATCCACCAAGGACGTTCCGAATCCTCGGAGGGCGAGGGCCAAGTCGAAGGAGGAGCGAGAGAATCAAGGATCTCCGAGGGAAGGGCGGCGAGATAAGACTCTACCATCGTCCTCGTCGACGACGAAGGGACTCCCAGGGATTTGGAGGACATGGCGAGAGTGGATATGAGGTTGGGAGGGACGAGAGGTTCCTGCTGTTGCCCAGGATTGGACGTCGACTTGGGTCGGTAGAGCGAGCTGATTCTATCCGAGAGCGACTTGACGAACGTCTCTGCTGCTTCGTCTCCGTCCTCCGAGGAATCCTGCTCCCGATGACTCTTGAACTCGACCGTGGAGACGGTGAGGAAGAGAGCTGCTGCCTGGTTCCTCCATCGTTCTTGAAGTCTGCTTTTTGGAGGAAGCTCGGCTCCCCAGGTTTGAGAGGGAGGAGAAGGAAGGAGGGCGAAGAGTTGGTCGAGATGGAGGAGCGATTGAGCGTTCTCCCGACGGATGAAAGCGTGAGAGGCGAGCTTGAAGGTCGCTTTGAGGGAGGGAGCCATGCAAAGAGGGAGGTTTTGAGGGAAGGGATAGAGGTCGTGGGAGTTAGGAGGGAAAGGGTAGACGGGTCGAGGAAGCCGAGTCGTTCAGCCTCGGCCTTCTCTCCCCGGAGTCAAATATATAGAAACGAGAATCGATCTCAAGCGTGAGAAATTTAACAATCTCCGGCATCAAAAGTCTTGAGGAGCGAGGTGAAAAATGCTGAGCAGCTGAATGGCTGAGCTCGAAAAAGAGAAGAGGAGAGGAAGGAAAGTCGAAGCTCACCTCGATGTCGAACTCGATCTTTCTCCCTCCGTCTGCCTTCCCGAAACGTCTCAGGTATTGCCTGGATCCACCTTCTCAATCAAGGACAGTGCGGACATGTTGAGTTCTTCGAAAGAAACGAGCGAGAAACGAAAGCTCGACGCGTCTTGCTGGTCTCCCTCTTCCTCTCCTTCATCAGAAGGTCATCAATCGAAGCTCGTGTACGTAAGAAAGTAAGAAAGGGAATGTGGAACCATCTCAGCGAAGAGACGCAAATGGGAAACCCGAGACAAAGGAAGAAAGAACGAAACGTCAAGAAATCGAGACGAAGAAAAGCGAGCGTTTGTATGTATCGAACCAAGTCCTCCCTCTACCTCAACTCCTCCCCGTTCCCACCCATCTCACTCCAGTAAGCCGATGAGAACAGATCCGTCCCCATCTCCTCCTGCTCTCGCTGTTCCATCAGGATAATCGACGACGAGGACGACGAGGACGACGCGTTTCCGATAGGCGCGTCGGAGGAGTACTCGGAAAGCCAGTCCGCATCGTCGAGGTCCTCGTCCGGTTCAAACTCCGAGATGAAGGATCCCGACCCTGAGAGTCCAGCGTCCGAGGTCGAGGAAGAGGAGAGCGACGAGAGGGAGG
Source organism: Mrakia frigida (assembly GCF_051309035.1). NCBI lineage: Eukaryota > Fungi > Basidiomycota > Tremellomycetes > Cystofilobasidiales > Mrakiaceae > Mrakia > Mrakia frigida. The sequence continues at coordinate 947,226 of NW_027481275.1, forward strand.
AGGAGAGCGAGAGCGAAGGCGAAGGCGAAGAGGTAGCCGACCATTCGGCTCGTTCCTCGAGGACTTGATCCTCAAAGAGCGAGTTGGAAGCGGAGGCGAAGATGGAGTTGGTGTGGATGGTCTCCGTTGGGGTGGTAGCGAGAGGGATGGTAGGGAAGATGAGGCTGTTGACCGAGGTCGAGGTCGAAGACGATCCCGTGTCCGACGCGTCTCTCTTCTGCTCATCCAAGAACCACCACTCTCCCTCCCCTTCTCCCTCTCCCAGTATAACCCTTACCTCCTCCTCGCTCCTCCCTTCAAACACAACCTTCACTCCCAACACCTCCTCCTCCCAATCCTTCACCTCCTCCTCCCTCACACCCGCATTTAAAAACACGCCCTTCTCCTCCATGAGCTTGATCAATCCCTCCACTCTCTGCGCGTGGGTTTGGTACGCTTCTCGATGGGTCGAGGCGAGGTGGGAGAGGGACGGGTAGTGCGAAGGAGGGAAGGTGTGGGTGGTGGAGTTGAGGGAGAAGGGGAGGAAGAGGGTGGTGGTGGAAGAGGGAGAGGCAGCGACGGGGAGGGTGTGCGAAGGAGAGGGAGTGAAGAAGTAGGTGTGGTCGTCCGAGGCGGATTCTTCAACGACGACGGTAGGGACCTTCTTGAAGCTGGATTTGAGGTAAGGGTGAGCTGAGAGGCGTTGCTTCTTAGCGGAGGAGGAGGAGGAGGATTTGGAAGAGTGGTGAAGAGAGCGATGAGGAGCTTTGAGGTTCTCGGCTTGATCTTCGAGAGCGTTGGCCAGAGCTCGGAGAGCGACTGTGTACGAATAAGCACAAGTTGAATACGATCAGCTCAACTCCTAGAAACAAAAGGTCGACAGAAGCAAGAAAAGGAAGGAGTAGAGCTCACGAGGCGTGTTCCCAACGACTCCATCGAAGAGGGGTCTTGCCATGCTCGCGTACCCTCTCGCCGTCCCCAACCCTACGTTCCCTACTCCTCTACTAAACGCGCCTCTCACACCAGGACCCATAGGACCACCTCGTCCCAAACCTCCAGGCCCGAATCTTCCAGCTGACGACGAATGATGGAATCCTCCAAACCCAGGCAAGGTTCCCCTCCCGACCCTGATCCTGCTCGCCAGATCCGAGGGAAGATGAGTATGCTTGAGAGGAGCTGCTCCAGCGACAGGTTGAGTCGAGAAGAGTCTCTTCGAAGACGAAACGAGGTGTTGAGCGAGCGAACGAAGAGCGGAGAGAGGGAGGGAAGGAGGTCGAGAGCGAGCGGCAGCGGCAGCAGGAGGAGGAGGAGGAGGTGGCCGAGGGAGCGAGAAGGGTCGTTTCAGGTTGGGTGGTTTGCGTCCGAGATTCTTGAGACCACGGAGAGGGTGATGCAGCCTGGCTGCCATCGAAGAAACGAGAGAAGTGGTTTTGAAGAGAAGGAAGGGGTTGGAAGGGAAAGGAAGAGAGGAGAGGGAGGCAGGCAGGAAAGGAAAGGGCGAAGCGACGTTCAGCGCTTCAAGCCGATTCCGGCACAGCAGTTACTGACGTACGGGGGAGATTGAGAAGATTTTGTTCCTCTGAAACCGCCGAGAGGAGGTACTTTAGAGTCTGAGCAGACAGCGAGCAAAAAAAAATCGACTGCGAGAGCACGAGAAGGGAGGGCGAAAGGGGAGCGAAGAAGGAGGGAGGTCGAACCGCCTGCCGAAGAGACGCGACTTTCTTCTTTTCTCGTCTCTCCGCTTGCTCTCAACAGCCAGATATCTCAGCGACCTCCTCTCCTGCGAGCCGACATATCTCTGCCCGTCCCTCTCTCTCTCTTCGGTTCCCAGCCTTCTCTCGCCGTTGTTCGTTACAAGATCATCAAAGAAAAATCCCCTCCTAGTCTCCCTCTCCCTCACGGACTCGCCGCCTTCGTCTCTCCTCCCTCCTCCACCACCTTCGCCTTCACCGAAATATCACTCCAGAGATCCTCTCCCGCAGCCTTCACCGCCTCTCTCCTCTCCTGCAGCTTCGCGTTCAACCCCACCGACGGAGGCATCGACCCGCTCGCACTCGCACTCGTCTCTCCTCCGATCTGCTTGGACGCCGCTCGTTTCTCGAACGCTGCCGTTCGAGCCAAGCCTGCTTCGACGGAGAGGAGGAGTTCCTCTTTGAGGAGGACGTCCTGGGGGCCGAACTTTTGGTTGAAGGTGGAAGGGACGGGAGAGGATCCCCAGCCGATGGTTTGGGAGCGGTCGCCGGCGAGGTGGTAGATGCTGGTGGAGAGATGAGGAGAGGAGGGGATAAAGAATTAGGTTCCGTGTACGAGAGAGAGAGAGAGCGATAAGAGTTCTGGGGAGGTGAGAAAGAGGGTGCTCGAGAGGAGGGAAGGAGGAAGAGGACGACGACGACTCACGAATCTCCGAGCTTGATGTTTGTCCAACGGATCACTCGAGGATCAATCTGGTACTGAGCGTCCAGGGCTTTTAACGTCACGGGAGAGCAATCGAACTTCATCGTCCAGTAACTGAAACATCCAAGAAAACAAGACGAAAGGAGTCAGTGTCAAGTCCGAGGGTCGGATCGATGAGCTTCGACCTTCCGTTCCTCCTTCCTTCGTGCCTTGAATCGCGATGAAAGAAAGCCGAATCTACTCACTCTCCCTCGTAGTGGTTGATCTTGTGCCTCCTCATCTTCTCTGGCAGATTGTGAGTCCCCCAGGATTCTATCGAACGGACGTTCCCACCTGCAGATGAGAGAGCAAAGAAAGAGGAAGGAGAAGGAGAAGGGCAGGAGATCAGCTTCAGCTCGAGTTCACGTTCGTTTCTCTCAGGTAGACGCCCTCGAAAGGATATACGGAAGACCCAGAAGTGGACTAACCGTGTTCTATGACATGAAGAGCTGTCGATTTCACCAGATCTCGGATTGTGGACTGGTGGGGGGAGGCAAGGAAGGAAGGAAAAGGGAAGGTGAGCTCGTGCTTGAAAAGGTCGAGAGCGAGAAGAGAGGGCTCACGAATTGACGATAGTGACCAGCGATGCAGACGAGTTCGTACAGAGGCATGGTTGGCGAGAAGAGGAGAAGGAGAAGAGGAAGAGAAGGTGAAGTTTCGTGTTGTTGTAGGTTGAGGTTGAAGCCAGAGTGAGAATCCCGACTTCGCCAGGGAGGGAAGAGGAGAGCGGAGGCAGAGTTTTGCGATTTCGACCCTCTTGGACTGAGGTCGCTTTTCTCCAACTACAACAAGCTCAAACCCCACCCCCTATCCCCAAATGGTAGCTCAAGAACAGCTCACGTAAGTAGAGAACACCAACCTCTCGTTTTCCTCAACCTCAGAGAAACTGACCTGCTCTCTCGTTCTTCGCAGAGTCCTGCTTCTCGGCGCTGGAGGTCGAGAGCACGCTCTCGCCTGGAAGCTCGCCCAGTCTCCTCTCGTCGAGAAGATCTTCGTCTCGCCTGGAAACGGAGGAACCGGATCCATGGGAGGAAAGGTCTCCAACGTCGAGGTCGCTTGGGGAAACAAGTTCGAGGGAATCCTGGCGTTCGCGAAGGAGAAGGAGGTGAGTTTTGGAGAGATGAGCTCGCTCGTCTTTCTCGTTTTTTTGATTCAAGGCCTTCGCGGACAAGGGAGCTAATTAACTTCTGCTTCTTTTCCGTTGTGTAGGTCAACCTCTGCATCCCTGGACCTGAGCAGCCTCTCGTTGATGGTGTTGAGGGTGTTTTCCGAAAGGGTGAGCTCCTCTCCTCCTCCCCTTCCCTCCCTTCTTGTTTGCTCGCTCGGAGACGCGTTCTCTCAAACACTCACACTTCCTTCTTCTCGCTTCTGATTTTCTCAGCCGGTATCTCCACCTTCGGACCCACTCCCACCGCCGCTCAGATGGAGGGATCCAAGTCCTTCTCCAAGGAGTTCATGGCTCGACACAACATCCCTACCGCTTCCTTCCGAACCTTCAAAGCCGCTCAGTTCGAGGAGGCTCGAGAATTCGTCAAGAACTGTGGACACCGAGTCGTGCTCAAGGCTGATGGACTTGCTGGAGGAAAGGGTGTTCTGATCCCTGAGACGTTCGAGGAGGCGGAGCAGGGGCTGAAGGACGTGATGGTCGAGAAGGTCTTTGGAGACGCTGGTGAGTTTTGAGCTTTCGCTTCTTTCCTTTTTCCTTCACCTGCTTCTCCGAGTTTGAGCTGATCGTGTCCTTTCTGTTTCTCTTCGTCATTTCTCTCTCCTCTCCAGGAGCCGAGATCGTTATCGAGGAGTTCCTCGTCGGACCCGAGCTCTCCATCCTCGCCTTCTCGGACGGATACACCATTCGAGCTCTCCCTGGAGCTCAGGATCACAAGCGAATTGGAGACGGTGACGTCGGACCCAACACGGGTGGAATGGGAGCTTACGCTCCTGCTCCTGTTGGAACTCCTGAGGTCTTGGTCGAGGTGCAGAAGGCTCTCGAGGCGACCATCAGCGGAATGAGGAAGGACGGTGAGTTTCAACCGTTTCTTCGTCTATGCGACCGTCTTCCCTTTCTTTCAAAAGACACTTCCTTCGATGGAAGACGTGTAGATCGAGCTCAAGCTGATCCTCTCGTCTTTCTTCGCGTTCGAACCTCAAGGCTACCCTTTCGTTGGACTCCTCTTCACCGGATTCATGCTCACCGAGCAGGGACCCAAGGTCCTCGAGTACAACGTTCGATTCGGAGATCCCGAGACTGAGGCTCTCATGCTTCTTCTCGACGAGAAGACTGATCTCGCTCAGATCCTCCTCGTTCGTTCAAGTCCCTCCTCCCCTTCCCTTCGAAACGACGCGTTTTCTGACGCTTCTTCTTTCCCTCTCTGTTCATAGGCCTGTGTTGAGCGACGACTCGACTCTGTTTCTCTCTCGTACCGAGAGGGATTCGCCATCTCAGTCATCCTCGCCTCGGGAGGTTACCCTGGAAAGTACCCCGTCGGAATCCCCATCACCGTTGGAGCTCTTCCCAAGGGTCAGTCCGCTTCATCCTCTCCTCCTTTCGAACACTACTGACTTCTCGTCTTTATCGTCTCTCGATCTCAGATGTCTACGCTTTCCACGCTGGAACCACCACCAAGAACGGACAGGTCGTCACCGACGGAGGACGAGTCATGGCCGTTTCCGCCTTTGCCCCTACTCTTCGAGGAGCCGTCGACGCTGCCTACGAGGGAGTCAAGCAGGTGTCCTTCGAGGGAATGACCTTCCGAAAGGATATCGCGTACCGGTGAGCCTTCTTCCACCGCTCGTCGCGTCCTCTTGTCGACTGACTCTCTCTCTCTCTCTTTCTCTCTCTCTCCCTTTTGCAGAGCCTTCGCCGCCGCTTCCACCACCTCTAACGGACTCACCTATGCTTCGGCTGGAGTCTCCGTTGACCGAGGAAACGCTCTCGTCGACGCCATCAAGCCCGCCGTCAAGGCTACCCGTCGCCCTGGAGCCGACGGAATCATCGGAGGATTCGGAGGAGCGTTCGATCTCAAGGAGGCTGGATTCAGGGATCCTGTGCTCGTTAGTGGAACCGATGGTGTTGGAACCAAGTTGAAGGTCGCTTTGGACTGTGGATCGCATGGAACCGTCGGTTCGTCCCCGTCTCCCTCTCTTCTTCCCTCTTCGTCTTCCCTCTTCCTCGTTCCTCGTCGTCTTCGAAGCTGACCTTCGCTTTCATTTCCCTGCTTGTTCGTTGATTAGGAATTGACCTCGTCGCTATGTCGGTCAACGATCTGATCGTTCAGGGAGCCGAGCCTCTCTACTTCCTTGACTACTTTGCGTGCTCCAAGCTCGACGTCGACGTCGCTGCTACCGTCGTCAAGGGTATCGCCGCTGGATGTCTCGATGCTGGATGTGCTCTCATCGGTGGAGAGACCGCTGAGATGCCTGGAATGTACCACGGAGGTGATTATCTTCTTCTTCTTTCGTCGACGCGTCGATTCGTCTCGAACCCTTTTCGCTGACTCGTCTCCCTCTCCCTCTCTCTCTCAGACGACTACGATCTCGCCGGATTCGCCGTCGGAGCCGTCGAGCGACACCTCATGCTCCCCACTCCCGACATCAAGCCCGGAGACATCCTCCTCGGAATCCCTTCCTCTGGAATCCACTCCAACGGATTCTCCCTCGTTCGAAAAGTCGTCGACCGATCCCCCCTCACCTACACCTCCCCTTGCCCCTGGTCCCCGACTCAAAACCTCGGAGAGAACCTCCTCACCCCTACCACCATCTACATCAAGCAACTCCTCCCTGCGATCCACAACTCCCTCCTCAAGGGAATGAGCCACATCACCGGTGGAGGGTTCACCGAGAACGTGCCTAGAGTGCTGCCCAAGGGGATGGGATGCGAGATCGATGCGAGCAAGTGGACGTTGCCCCCGGTGTTCAAGTGGTTGATGGAGGTTGGAGAGATTGAGCCTCTGGAGATGGCGAGGACGTTCAACAACGGAGTTGGGATGGTCGTGGTGGTGGCGGAGGAGAAGGTCGAGGCTGCTTTGAAGAGCATTCACGATGGAGGAGAGAAGGGTGTGTTTGTGATGGGAAGGGTGACGGGTGAGGAGGGGGTGAAGATGTTGAACCTCGAGTCGTGGTAGACTAGTCGCGTCGAGATTTTCCTGTTCGTTGGGGTCGTGTTCTTTTTTAGTTTCCTCTACTTGTAGTCTTTTGGTTTGGCTGTGTTGGTTTCTCTATTTTCTCTATCGTTTCATTATTTTCTGTTTGCCTCGCGAAGTTCTCAAAAAGATCTAGAGTTCCGTTTGCGCATCTCTCTTTTCCTCTTCGAAAGCGACGCGACGGGGACGAGACTGCATCGAGCTCTGAAAAGCAAGCTGAGATCGATGATTCCTTCGCTCCACCTCAAAGACAGGAAAAAATCGCATCAACACGGTCAGTAGGAGATCGTGAACGGAAGAGACCAGAGGCGGAGAAAGAATTGAGAAGCAGAGAACGAAACTTGACTCGAACTCGAGCTCGACGCTTTGCTTTGCCGGCGGAGAATAAGGAAGAGTCTCGAGCACCTTTCGTAGGAGAGATAGATGCGGAGACGCAACATTATTCGAGGCACGGGAGATAGAGTAACAAGATACAGTTCTGTTGACGCGTCGAGGTTCGACTCTTCGACGTGAAAGTACGTCGAAAGGCGAGCCATTTAGCTGGCCTGGTAGATAGCGGGTCCAGCAACCATGTCTGTCGGACAAAGAGAAAGGATGAAGTGAGCTTGGTTCGAGTTGCGAGAGTGGGAGCGGAAGCGAAGAGTAGAAAATAAACGAACGAGGGTTGATGAGCGAGAAGTCTGCGAGAGGGAGGAAATAAAGAAAGACCGACGCGCGAGTTGAGCTTCGAGGTCGGGGGTAGGGTAGAGAAAAGGCTCAGACGTACTGTAAGGCGTAATGAAGAGAGGGGTGTCGACGATGGCGATGAAGGAGGTGCCGTTTACGATCGGGTTGTTGGGAGTTGAGGCGAAAACGGTGGTTCCGTTGGGTTGGATGGTGTATCCAGTGTTACCGGAGACGTTCAGGATGGGGGTGTACGTGACGTTGAGCTGGTGAGCCCACATCGCCCAGAGCTGAAGGAGCTAGGAGAAGACGATCAAGATCAGCAACGCGTCTCGAGTCGAGCGCGAGTCGAAGAGAAACTCACAGGAGAGGAAGAGTTGGCCATAGTGACGTTGGAACCGAGAGCAGTGACGTATGTTCCGTTCTCGTAGGGACTGCAAAGCGAAGGGAAGCGGGCGTCAGCGAAAGAAAGAGCAGAGAGCGACGAAAAGTGAGGCGGGCCACGCACCCAACAGTCTTTCCAGGAGACTGATAGAACGAGGGGGAAATAAAACGTCAGCGAAAGAGAGAAGAAAAGTTCCGAGAAACTAACTATAGACTTACCTCCCATTTGAGGTCGACTTTTCGCCCGGGGTAGCTGAGAGCGGTTCGGTTGTGAGTGATGGAAGGTCCTCCTGCAGGGTAAGGGAGCCTCTGGAAGCCAAGATCGATTCCAGAAGGTCCGTTAACGACCTCGAGAGCGGGGTAGTTCTAAAAGAGAAGAGAGAGGAGGCGAAAAGATGGGAGCGGGAGCAAGATGAAAAGCGGGAGTCAGTTCGAGCACCTCCTGATCCTTCAATTATATAAATTCGAGAAAGTTCGAAAGGGTGGAGGACTTACCTGCCATCCGAGGTGGGAGTTTTCAGCAGGGCAAGAGGTGATGTAAGGAGCCAAAAGCGTCCAAGCCCAGTTTTGAGGGATTCCTGAACGAACGAAGGGATCAAGGTCAGCCCAAACCTCCCAGGAGACCGTCGAAAAGAGGACTCACCGAGCTCGAAGTACTCGGGCATGGGGAAGAGGCCTTCGAACTGTCTGCGAGAGAGAGAGGATGGGAAGAGAGGAGAAACGGTCAGCACGAGACGCGACGCGACAGGGTCGGAACTTACCTGAAAATCATCTGTTGACGAGCCTGAGAAGGCAGAGAGAGCGATAGAGGAAGTTTAGTCACTGGAGCACTCATTGGAGAGCGAGAAAAGGGGGGATTCTTACCTCAGTCACAATGCTCTGCAAAAGCAATTGGGCGGAAGGTCGAGAGTCTAAATGAGGAAGGAATCCATACACCCCTGCCTCACCCCATCGAGTGAGTCGCTAAAAGAAGGAGAAGAAAGTTAGCAAGATTGGTGGTGAAGTCGGAGAGGAAAGAAACGAGCGAACCTGGCAGAAATCGACAAACTCGGGAACGGTCTCGAAAGGGTAGGTGTAGTTGCATCGCTTGGGTGCTCCTGCGCCGAGCATGTTCGTGATAAGTTGGGCATGTCCGATTTCTTGATCCGACATGTACTGTTTCAAAAGAAGGAAAGAAGAGGTCAGTAAGGCAAGAAATGACTCGCGACGGCCTCCACCTTTCAGCCCCCTTCGACGCGCTCGAGATCGATCAAACGCTCGTTCTTGCTTGAAGAAGAAATTCAGCCTACCTTGATGAGAGATCTGTGCTCTGCGAGAAGCCCAAACTCCTCGAATTCGGAGGCTGAGAACTTCTCAAGGCCATACTCGAAGAGGTCGAGTTCGATCCATTCCTGTGGTCGCAGGGAAAGAGGAAGGGTTGAGAGGAAGGTCAGATCTTGCACCATGCTGCCGTCGAGAAAAACGAACGAGGTTGACTCAGACTTACTTGGTGAAGAGCCAGAGCGAGCGACTGGTAGTCGAAGTCCGACTTGGGAGCGTAGAGAGGAGGAGGGGCAAGAGGCGACGTGTCTGCTCCTCCAGGAGGAGGAGGAGGAGAGACGCTGGATCCGTTGACGGGAGCTCCGAAGACGGGAGTCCCTGACTGGGAGATGACGGCGAGGAAGGGAAGGAGAGAGAGGAGAGAGGCAGCGATCATGGGGAGGGCTGAACGGGTTGAAGGTGGGAGGTGTGAGAGAAAGAACGAAAGAGTGAGCTCGAGCTGCCTTTTATAGGCTGAATTTCACTTCGTTAGGCTGAGAAGGGAGAGCGTCATTCGACTCCGAGCTCCAGGACCGGAGTTGAGAGCCTAGAAGGAGAAGGAGGAAGAGAAGCCGGAAGGGTCGTTGGGGCTTGACCGTCGCGCGATTGGACAAAAGGGAGTTTTTTTTCTCCGACTTTTACGGAGAGCGTGAGAAGCATCAACCACATCTCAAGATGTGAGAGGAAACGATGGTGCTTTTGAGGAGGTCGTCGGTAGTGGGAGAGAGAAAGGGTGAGCTCCTTCAATCTCGTGAGCTTCAAAAACGGGAAGGGCGTCTTCCTTTTCCTCTCTCCCACCATCTCCTCGCAACAGCCATCTCACCACATCTTCAAGGAATCACAAACTACACCGCCGCGTTCTCCAAACCATGTCCTCTATCCCACGAACTCTCCTTCGTTCCTCTTTCCCCAGTCGAGCGCTTGCGAGCTCGTCCTTCCCTTCTTCCTCCTTCCTTCGTCCGACTTCCCTCCTTCAAGCTTCGTCGACAGCTTCCTCCTCTCGACTCATCTCTACCACCCCTCAACTGCTGGCTGCTGGACAGGGATCCAAGGAGATCAAGTCCAAGAAGAAGTCCAAGGGGTCCATGAAGTACGAGGCCAAGGTCAAGGGAGGCAAGAAGGGAGCTTTGGAGGAGGAGGAGGAGGAAGAAGACGAGGACTCTGGGATCCCTCATTCGAACAAGAACAGTAGAGGTCGAGGAGTCAGCGAGGATATCAACGGTCACATCGATGCGGAAGTTGAGAAGGCTCAGGACAAGATGCAGAAGGTCGTCGTCTGGTTCACTGAGAAGTGCGAGGAGACGATTTCGAGGGGAAGGGGAAAGGTCAACGGATGTGAGTCGGATTTTGCTCCTTCTTTTGCTGCCTCCTCGTTTCGCAGAGAGCTCGATATCCAAGAGAGCCCCTCTGCTCGACAGACTTCCATACGAAGGCGAGAGAAGCTGACACTTACTTCTGTCGCTTCGTTTTTCCAGCTGCTCTCGACCAAGTCAAGATCGTTCTTCCGAAGACGGCCGAGGTCCCTGGTTCAGAAGTCCCTTTGAACGCTATCGCTACGGTCTCTACGAAGGCGAACGTCTTGACGATCAACGTGTTCGATGAATCTGTACGTTCAGGTCTCTTCCGTGTCGAGACGCGTCTCGAGGAGAGACGACGCGATTTCGAGCTGACCTCTTTTGATTCTCTTCTCCTCGACGTCCCTCATCACAACAGCACACCAAAGCCGTCGAGAAGTCTATCTTCGCTGCCAACATCCCAGGGATGAGTCCTGTCAAGTTTGATGCTCGAACGATCAGGATCACTGTTCCTCGGTGAGTTTGAGTGCGAGCTCGACACTTTTCTCCTTCTCCGTCCCTCGTTGCTTGTTTTCCTCCGAATCTACCTCGTATCTCCTACCTTGCAGTGCTGATCTGCGATTTCCTTTCACTCTATTCAGTCCTTCTGGGAAGGATCGACTCGGCTTCCTCAAGGCTTTCCTCACTTTGGGAGAGCAGGCAAAGACCAACGTTCGACTGGCTCGAACAGCAGGACTGAAGACCCTTGGGAAAGGAGAGGGAATCTCGGAGGTGAGTCGCTTCCTCCCTCTTTCTTAACTTTCCATCGAGCAGCTTCAGAAAACATCGTTGACTGACATTTCGCGTCCTCGTCTCGTTTGTTCCCGATTTAGATGCAAGCCATCACCGATCAACACGTCAAGGAGTTGGACGTTCTGCTAGCTAAGGCGAAGAAGGATCTGTCGGATTAGATGGATCTAACCTCTGGCTGATCTCGGAAGCCTTCAGAGTGAGAATTTGGAGCGAGGAGATGGAGAAAAAGTCGAAACGAGTGACAAACGGACGAGGACGGCTAGACCTGTCCTCTTCTGCTCTCGGTCGTCCTCCTTTTGATTCGCGTGTGAGAAAAACCTCTGGGAGTTTTTTGAGTGATGTCCTTCTGCATCTGAATAATTCATCGCTGAAGCTTGAAAGAAAAAGCAGGCACGCAGGAGAGAGGGAAAAGAGGCGTCGGTCGATATCCTGGACCTCGACTCCGAATCACCCTCCTCCTCTTTCAGCCCTCCAACGCTCACCTCGCCCTCATCGACCGTACACACCCATAGAGCTTTTCAACGCTACCTCCACTCGTTTCTCTTCCCTTTCCCTCCCCTGCGACAACTTTCGACAAACCTTCCTCCCTCTTCGCTCTCAGTATCGTCGCTGCGAGCTCGCCCACTGTTCGCCCTCCCTTCGCTATCGCAGTCTTCCCCCCCCCCCCCCCTCTTGTTTCCAACGCTTGAGATCGAAACGGATAGCCACCCTTTGGCCTTTCTCTAATAACAAAAGACAACGACGATGTCTCGCAGAATCCCCGTCTATCCGTTTTCGAGCGCAAACGCAACGTCTTCCTCCAACCAACCCTCTTCCAACTATCCTCCTCCTTCGCCTTCCTCCAACTCCAACAGCACGAACCCCTTTTCGAATACTCCCAACGCCGTTGCCTCCTCAACCGTGGATCTTCCTTCTCACGGACGTTCGTCCTCCATCGACAGCACCTCCACAGCTCAACGGTCCCTCTTCTTCCCAAACACGACTTCCTCCTCCTCCGCCGACATGCGAAACTCGTCCAGCTCGTCCTCGAACGCTTACTCCAGCATGAACAGGTCGCCTGGAGCGACCGAACACGGAGCTGGCTACGGAGGATTCCCTGCGAGTCCGAACGAACGAGGAGCGCTCATCGGAGGAGGAGCAGGAGAAGGAGGGAAGAGGTCGAGCTTCATGAACGTCAGTCTCCTTCCTCTTCTCTTTTTCTTCCCTCTCCTTTCCCTTCCTTCCTTCCTTCTTCAACCTCTATCTCTCCTCGAATCCGTTATCTCTCGCTCGGAACCGAGACCAAGAGATAATCAAAGTAGATCAAGGGCCAAGGGTCGGCATCCACGTCCAAGCCAGGGAGCAAAGGAGGAAGGAAGGGCTTGGGAGCTTCGGAGACCTCGAGAGGAGCGTCGAAGAGGGGCAGCTTTGCTTTTGCTCCTTCAACCTGCTTCTTTCTTCTTTGAAACGAGGAGATACAAGCATAGCAAAGAGGCCCCTACGCTGAGCTGGGGGTGTTTTTCTTTGGAGAAGGTTGAAGAGCTGCCTGCGGCGTTCGAATGAACCCCTTTGTCTCAAGGGCTGATGTTTTCCTTCGCTTCTTTCTTCTGCTCTCTCTCTTGCAGACCAGTCGTCGGTTCCTCGGATCAAGCTCTCGTGGATCGACTGCTCCTAGCATCGCTCCTACCATCAGTGAAAAGGTGAGCTCTCTCCTCCCCCTCGATGAGAAACGAGCAACCTCTTGCCCCCCGCTCTCATCACTCCTCTTGATCTCCCTCCGCGGCAACTCTCCCTGTTTCGTAGCTTCGTTTCACTGACTTCTGCTCCTCCCTGCGCTTCTCACAGTACTCTCTACCTTCTGATCCTGCGCTCTGGGGTATGAACGACGTGACGGGTCCAGAAGATGGTGAGTTACAACGTAAAGCGGGACGAAATCAAAAAAAAAAGACGGGAGGCTGATCGAGGTCGCGTCGTTTTTCTCTCTTCCCCCTGCCGTCCGTCTTTGCGTCGGAACCTTCTAGACGACTACCTGCATAATCCAGATCCCAAGAGAGATAGGAAGAGCGATAAGGGAGGAACCATCTTCACTTTGAGAGGGTTCATGAACCTCGGTTGCCTTGCTTTCCTTTTACTCGGACTATTCACCCTCTTTTAAGTTCTCTCTCCCTCTTCCTCGCTCTTCGACCTATGCTGATTCGATTTAACTCACTTTATTCTTCCTTAATGCAGTGCCGGATACCCGATCATCACCGCTTACACCTCCTCTACTACGACTACGACAGCAGGCTTCAATTTGGGAGGAGTGAACGGTTCTGGTCAAGGTAAACTCCTCTTCTACCAGAACGACGAGAACGAGAACGAGAACGAGAACGAGAACGAGAACGACCCTCTCCCTGCCTCCTTGCTTCACTCTTGTCGTCGTCGAGGGTTGAGGATCTGACCCTCTCTTTTCGTCGTTCTCCTCTCAGTGCCCGAAACGGTTGGAAACTTCGGTCTCATCGACGCAGATACACCTACTACCGCCTACTCGATCGTCTCGGACACGGGGGATACGTGGGAGTTGGTCTTCAGCGATGAATTGTGAGCTTACATATCTTCATCGTCTTCGAACTCGGACGCGTCTGACTCGTTCTCCTTTCGTTTCTCTCCCTCCTTAGCAATGAGGAAGGTCGATCGTTCTACGCTGGAGATGACCCTTACTGGGAGGCGGTCACTCTCCACGCTTGGTCAACAGGAGATCTCGAGTACTACGACCCCAGAATGGCGACGACGGCGAACGGTTCTTTGATCCTCACCCTCGCCGCTATCGAAAACCACGACCTCGACTACATGGGCGCTCATGTCAGCAGTTGGAACAAGTTCTGTTTCACCGGAGGACGAGTCGAGGGTAAGTCTGAACACGCGAGGGGAGAAAGAAAGCTCGTTTCTGACGTCTCCCCTTGACTTCGTCTTGGTTACTTTCTTCTTTCAGCTGCTGCAAAACTTCCCGGGCGTTCGGACATTTATGGACTGTGGCCAGCCTTCTGGACGATGTGAGTAATTGTTTTCGCTCTTTGTGTTCTTCTGTCGTGCCTTTCTTCGCCCTTCCCTGGACCGCGTCGCGTCTTTCTCGGCCCTGACCCTCTCCTCCCTTCTTCTCTCTTTTTCTCCTCCCTCCCCGGTTCTTTCTCTTTCTTGTACTAGGGGAAACCTCGGACGAGCTGGTTACGGAGGAACTCTCGACGGAATGGTGAGTTTTCGAGACGCGATGCGTCCCACTCTTCTTTCGCTGCCCGCCGTCTCTGATGCCCTTCCTTCCCTTTCTTTCCCTCTCAGTGGCCTTACAGCTACGACGAATGCGATGATACTTCCTACGCCGGAACTTTGGTGCGTGAAACTCGAAATCCTGCCATGTTTTCGAAGCTTTCGCAGCTGACCTTCCTCGACCTCGTCTCGTCGCTTTCTCGCAGCCCAACCAAACGCTCAACGACGCTCCCGCTATCGCCTTGACTTCTGGAAACGGATACAGCACCAACTATGCTCTCTCCTATCTTCCTGGACAGCGTCTCTCGAGGTGTACTTGGTGAGTACCCGAGTCTGAGCTCGAGCTCGAGACGAAACACGTCGAGCTCATCTTTTCTCTTTGCGCTTCCCTTTTCTGCCAGCCCCGACGACGAAACTCACCCTGGTCCCAAACATACTGATGGAACTTGGGTTGGACGGTCTGCTCCCGAGATCGGTGAGCCCTATCTTCCGCTCAGCTTCGATTCTCATCGACTTGCCTCCCTTTCCCGACCCACAGTTTCGATTATCGTCGACTGACTGCCCTTCCCAATTCCTCCGCGTCTGCCATTCCCTTTCTTTCTTCAGATGTCTTCGAGGCTCAAACAGATAATGCTCTTCTGATTGGGCAGGTTTCCCAATCGGGGCAGTTTGCTCCTTTCGTTCGTATCACCTGGATCTTTTGCCTCTCCCACGCTCGTTCGCTGACGTTCTATATCTCTTTTTATCCCTTCAGAACCCCTACTATGAATGGAATAACGCTTCCTACATGCACATCGTTCGTTGGGTTCCTTCTGCAGTTCGAAGGGACGGCTGAAGGGGGAGATGAAGAACTCGGCGACGCGCGTCGGGACTGACACCTCTCTCTCTCCAGGAAAACGACACGGTCTCCGCTCTCAACACTTACCAGGGTGGAGTCTACCAACAGAGTGCATCGATCGTCTCTACAACGAACCAAAACTGTTACGAACATACGCTTGATGGGTCCGACGGATGTTTTGCCGTGTACGCCTTCGAGTACAAGACTGGAACAGATGGATACATCACATGGTGAGTTTTGTACGAAGAGGAGGGCTGTAAAAGTCAGTGGTGAGATCAACGTTGGTGAAACGAGGGCTCAGAGAGGAAAGGAGGGAGGTACCAAGACGTCGCCGCTGACTTCGACGCGTTCTCTCCTCTCTTCTCCTTTCAGGTTCAACGACAACAAGAAGTGAGCTCAGCACATCATTCCTTTCTCATCTTTAACATATTCATATCGAGCAAAGCCTGATCCCTCGTCTGTTTCGTTCTTTAATCGCCAGGATGTGGACGTACGAGGAAGGAGGATTTGCAGCGAACGCCGAAGCGTTAGTAGGCAACAGGCAAATCCCCGACGAGCCAATGTATATCATCATGAAGTAAGCTCATCTCTTCCTTCCTACCAACGTTCCATCTCTCCTACTGAACTCGACGGGCCGATCGAACTGACGCGTCGTTTCTTTTTGCTTCGCCTCTGCAGTCTCGCCCTCTCCCTCAACTTCGGAGCTATCTCTCCTCTTCTGGACGACCTCTACCCCGTCCACATGGTCAGATCCCATCCTCTTCGCATCGCTCGTTCAAACGATCATCTTTGCTGACTCGCCGTTTCTTCCTCCCCCCTCGTCGGTCGTCGTCGTTCCCTTCAGTCTTTCGATTACGTTCGAGTTTATCAAGGTGAGACGCGATCATCAGCTTCTTCTTTTTCACTGCAAGCACAATCACCGAGAGCGCTTAGATTCTACTCTTACTTTGAAGCGTCGTCTCGAACCCGAGCTGATCCTGCTGTTTCTTCCCTCTTTACCCAGATCCCGAACTCAAAAACATCGGCTGTGATCCTACGAATCGACCCACTTCGGCTTACATCGCTCGGTACAGCGAAGGGTATAACGATCCGAACATCACCACCTGGGTTAGTGAAAGAAACTGAGTCGCGTCGACGCGTCCTCTTGTTCTTTCGTCGCAATCGCCTCCTGACTTCCTCCCCTCTCTCGTCTACTTTCCAGGACCAAATGACGGACTCTGCAGCCCTCCCCGTCAACAAGTACACCGGAACCTGCTAGGACTGTGTTCTCTCTTTTGCTTTTCTCTCTCTCTCGCTCTCGCTCAATCCTTTGCATCGGCTCCCATTCCTCCCAATCTCTCGCTCCTTTCTCCATCTGGACTTTGTTTACCTCCTCTCTCGTGCTCACCGCTGCTGCTTCGCCTCGCTTTTTTCTACATCTCTCTCTCTTCCGTCGCTTTATAGACTCTGCATTGCTAGGCTTCTCTCTCTTCTTGCTCGTTTTTCTTGGTGGATCCAATGCAATCGACTGCCTCGACGACGGATGGGGAAGAGGCCGAGAAGTCGTCGTTCCTGTGTTACTTTTCCCTTCCCTCTCTCTATCTTCTCCCAGTGAAGACTGAATGGTGGAGCTGTGTATCCTACCACACTCTATGAATGAGTTCGGAGAGAAGAAAAATAGTGATCAACCAACACAGGATGACGAGGGCAAGCGAGACACCGCTGCCAACGGACGCCGGAGAGCTCGATTCCTCCTTCCCTCTCTTGTCCCTCCCAACCCCGACCCTCCTCCTTGGTCGCATCCATCCCCATCCACCCTACCCCTCGACTCTCTGCCTCTTCCTCTCCTCTCCTCCATGTCCCTCTACCACAACCATCTCGTCTCGGATCGCTCCAACTCCAAAGGGAAGGGAAGCAAAAGAGGAGAGAAGGCGGAGCTGGATCGTCTCCTTGACCCTTCCTACTCGAACCCTTCCTCTCTCGCTCGAGGCTCGACGGATCTGGGCTCAACCTACATCGACGCTCAAGGTGAGTCTCACTTCTTCCATCTTTTTCGTTGTGTAAAGGGAAGGGAAGAGCTGACCAGCTTGTTTGGGGAATGCTCAAGGGAATGAGCACGATTCCCGCTACTCCGCCTACGATGGTCTCGCTGCTCTCAACGGAAGGAGATTCAAGGGAAGGGCGATTGATAGGGATAGCTCGACGGATAGCGACGATGGTCAACTCGGTGAGTCTTTCTTTCTCTTCGGAGGAGATTGAGGGAGAGAGAGATCTGACCTCCTCATCCATCCATCCCTTTCCCTCCTCTCTCCTTCAAAAGACACCCTCCCCTCCATGATTGGAGCCTCCATGGCTCGTTCAACAACTGCTCGCTCCTCCGCCTCCCATCGTAATCGAAACCGACCCGCTTCAGAGATGACCATGAACCCAGGCATCATCGACGGCGTCGACTACACCCCTGGAGCTTCTCGACGAGCTCAAGCCCGAGAACGAGCAGAGCTTGAATCCTCCGACGCTGGAACCGGTACTTCCTCCTCCCGCTACCCAGCAACGACCACCCGAACCTCCAAATCTCGTCGCTCAACTCTACTCTCCCAAACCACCACCTACACCGACTACCCTACCTCGGAAGCAGCGTCCGAGAACGCTTCCTACCTCGAACCTCCTCCTCCTTCTCGCTACTCCAAGTCCGCCTACATCAAGAACCAACCCCGAGGAGGTCCCTCCTACCCGTCCCCACCTTCCTCGGTCGTCTCGTCAGTTACTCCTCAGATCTATCCGGAGACGCCAGCTCAGGCTCATCAGAGGAGGAGCAAGGAGCTCGCAAGGCCGTTGACTTCGACGAAGCATCAACCGATCTTCCCTCCTCCTCCTCCGTCGTCGGCGTACGGGTCGGAGAAGGTGGGGAACTCGACGGGACTGTTGGAGAGGGGAGGGTACGTGCCTACGAAGTGGAAGGAGGAGAAGAAGGGGAGGTGAGTCTCGAGATCGTTCTTTCATTCAATAACTTCGAGAGCGAGCGAGCTGACTCTTCTTTCGTTCACTCGTCCCTTTCCCTATTCAGACGAGGAGCAGTAGAAGAAGCTTACAGACCTCCAGATCACGAAGAAGAGTGGACGTGAGTTTTTTTGCTCCTTTCCTTTCTCTCGCTTGTTCGTAGGAGTCTGTCACGACGCACGAACGCCCAAGCTGATCTCCCCTTTCTTTCCGCCTTGGTTCTCACCGTTCTAGACCCGGATGCGCCGACAACCTGAAACGATCGTGGGGGGAGATCAAGCTCGCTACGAGGTTTGGAGTGTTCCGAGCCAAGAAGAAGCTTGAGAGGAGTGTCGGGCACGGGGTGTGAGGTTGAGTCGAAGTCGAGTTCGATCTTTCTCCTCGCTTTTTCTTTTCGGTATGTAGTGTCTGCTGTTCTTGTTTATCGCGCCGTTGTAGTTCTTGCTTGTCTCCTTCTTGTGTAATTCTCTTATGTTCTGCTCTTGCTCGTTGGATCTTGATGACTCTCTCGCGTCTTGCCTTGGAAGAACGATCGCCCGCAAGAGGAAAGGGCCTTCAATTTTGCACCTCTGCGATATCAGAGCCGCCTTTGATCCCCCTCTGCTATAATACACGAGTAGATCCAAAATGAGCTCGCAAGTGTAGATTTCAACCTCTCGGATCTCGGGGGAAGACGAAGCACGAAAGGAGGACTGCTCAGTCGTCTTTCCTCGTTTCGATTTGCCTCCTTCCCTCAACGCCCATCCCGAGTCCGTTTCTTGAAAGCTGGAGAGTCCGTCCAGTGAGTTCTTTCCCTCGTACTGAAAAGGAACAACAGCGAGCTCGGCGTCTGGCAGCAGGAGAGAGAGACTAACCACCAGCCCTCTCCTTCATTTGTGCGAACCTCACCAGTCCTCCCCTCCTTCCCTCCTCCTCCCTCCTTTGCTTCCCTCCTCTTCCCTCAAAGGATGCACACGATCCAAGTCATCTGCTGCGATCTTCCTCACGGAGAATCCTCTGGAACGTCGTCGTCCTCCTCGTCCTCCTCCGCCGCCTCGTCGTCGTCGGTCGCTCCTGCTCAAGTGTGCGCGACGTCCGAGTGTCCAGAAGAAGAAGGAGTCGTGGATTGCTGCTTCGACTTCGTCCAACCGTGCGACTCGCCGGATTGCGAAGGCGATACCATCTGCGACGACTTGCAGTGCGTCATCTCACAGACGGTCCCGCCGTGTGCTGGCTGCGGGGAGGCGAGGTTGGAGATGAGAGGAGGAGGAGGAGGAGTGAAGAGGGAAGAAGGAGAGGAGGAGGTGCACGTTCTATCCGAAGGAGCAGGAGCGGAAGGACAGGTCTTGGAGTGTTCGTGTGGGTTTCAGGATAGTTGGCAGGAACCTTGTGGATATGGAGAGTTCGATCAGTTTGTGAGTAGTCCTTGTATCCTTGTAATCGGGACTGAAGGAGGCGAGGGAGGAAGTGAATCGAGTCGAGCTCACCCAACGAACCTTCCCTTTTGGTTTCTCTTTCTTCTTCCGTCGCTGTTGAAGCTCGACTGCTGTCACCCATCCTATACGCCCTTCCCTCAGATCCCAATCGACCTGATGAGCAACCAGGATCCGAGTGGGTCGTCGACGACGTTTGGGAGTCCTTCGATAAAGAGCGAGGCTTCGTCGAGTGAACGAGTCGTGAGTCCTTTCCTTTTTCCCTCTTTCTCACTCGAGATGCTGACCCAGTCGTCCGTTGCGGCTTTCTCGAGCAGCCCGAATTCTCTACCAACCCTTTCGCTCAGCAACAGCAACCTCCTCCCTCCCCGGCGGACGACCTTTACTCCAACTTCTCCATCCTCCTCGACGCCGCCCTTTCCTCCACCGAACCTCCAGTCTCCCAGACTTTCACTCAACAGCAGCAGCAACAGCAGCCTCAAGGTGCCTTCCTTCAGCAGCAGCAGCAGCAGCAGCAGCAGTCGTTCAACCAGCAGTCGCCTTTCAACAACGGCGCATTCCTCTCCTCTCCGACCCAGCAGTTCCAACAGGACTCGTCCTCTTCCTCCTCCCCCTTTCAACTCCCCAACTCCATCAACGATCCCTTCCCTCTCAACTGCGAATGGTCAAACTGCAACCAGTCCTTCCCCTCCCTCGATCAGCTCGTCGAACACTTCAAATCCACGTCGTCTCACCTTCCGATCTCGGATCCAACCGCGTCGGCGTCGTCGTTCTCCTTCAACGGATCCTCGGAACTCGCTCCTCCTCCTCCTCCACAGCAGCAGCAGCACCAACAGGTCGACTCGTCGATGAACGCTCTGACGTGTCAGTGGGGATCGGATCCTCATCTCCTTACGGTCGCTGCCAACATGGTCATGGAGGAGAACGCCGCTGGACAAGGAGCAGGAGGAGGAGCGAAGGAGATGAGTCCGTCGGAGATCCTCCTTCAGCATCTGCTTCGAGATCATCTCGCTGGACAGCTCCCTATGACGTCGCCGAACCAGCAGCAGCAGCAGCAGCAGGGAGGCTTCGTGGGAGGAGGGGAGAACTCGGAGTTGTTCTCGAACGGATCGCCTGGAGGAGGAGGATTCGTCGGACCTTCTTTGTCGGAGAGCTGCGATCCTCGACACCACATCTTCGAAGGAGACGCCAACGATCACTTCTCGACCTTCGGTCTCCACGCTTGCGAGTTCGCCGACTCCCTCTTCAGCGGATCCTCTTCCTCGGACATCGCCTCCTCGGACGCGTCGAGCTATCAACCTCACGACCACTCCCACTCCTCCCACTCCCACTCGCACCCTCACTCCCACGCTCACACTCATTCTCACCCTCATCACCACCCCTACGCTACCCCTCACACCCACGTCCACCCTCCTCACTCCCACAATCATCTTCACTCGCACCATCCTCAGCACCACCACATCCATCCTCACCCTCATCACTTCGCCCACCCTCACTCTCCTCACACTCACCCTGCCAAAATCATCACTCCCTCTCGTCGCTCCAACTCGGTCACCTCCCTCCTGGGGCAGATTCACAGCTGTGGCTACCCCAACTGCGACGCCGTGTTCGACGATACGACGGCGTTGACGGAGCACATCAACAAGCTTCACGTTGGGAGTGGGAAGGACTCGTACGCTTGTGGTTGGGAAGGGTGCGAGAGAGGGCTCAATGGACCGATCTTTAGTGAGTCCTAGCTCGTTTGACTTCGCTTCGAACTCGAGAATGCTAACCTCGTCTCTTTCTCGTTCGAATCAACCAGAATCGAAACAGAAGATCATGAGGCACATCCAAGCTCACACAGGTCACAAACCTTTCATCTGTCCGACGTGTTCCCAGAGCTTCTCGGAGGCGGCGACGCTCGCTCAGCATCAGAGGAGACATACGAACGAGAGTGAGTCTGCGTTTCTCGTCCCTCTTCCTTTCCTCCCCTTGCCTCGAACTGACCACCCCATCCCCTCTCCCGTGCTTCCTTCTCTCAGAACCTTTCGTCTGTGATCATCCTGGATGCGAGAAGGCTTTTACTCTCGTTGCTTCGTTGACGATTCACAAGGTTCGTCTCGTTTCGTTTCGTCTCTCCGTTCTTCCTCTTCGACTCCCCTCGCTGACGCTGCTTTGTCTCCTTCGATCCTCGTTGCTTCAGCGAACTCACGACGGAATCAAACCTTTCGCCTGCCCTCACTGCGATCGAGCCTTCGTCGAAGCCAGCAACCTCACCAAGCATGTTCGTTCGACGCGTCTCCCGCCCTTCCTTTCTCCTTCTTTCCCTTTCCCTAACTGACTCCCACTCTTCTCACCCACCCTCCCCTACCCACCCTCCCTTCCTTTCCAACTACAGATCCGAACTCACACAGGCGACAAACCTTTCCCCTGCCTCAAATGCGACAAGCGCTTCGCTCGACCCGACCAGCTCTCTCGCCATCAGTCCGTTCACACGAGGAGGGAAGCCATCGCTGCTAACGGAGGAGTCGCACCGGTCGGGGTGGGGAACAGCAACACGAGTCATTCGAAGGAGGGGAAGGTGGTGAAGGGGTCGAGTTCGGGTGGGGAGGCGATGGTTTTTGGTTGAGTTGGATTCAGTTTGGGGTTGGGGAAGGAGGGAGGGAGTTGGGTGGTGGGGATATATAGTTTACATGTCTTTTACTAGATTGTTTTTGAATGCTACTGAACTTCGATGCGTTCGGAGAAGAGGGAGAAAGGGAAGAGAAAGTCGAGAGGCTTCGAGTGAGAGAGAGCGCAGGAGTTTTCGCTCTCGTCGTTCCCGAGCCTGACAGAAGACTGGGTGAACGTCTCTTTCAGGAGGAAGTGTATCTTTCCTAGAAATGATGTGATACCCAAAGCCCTACTCGAAACCCTAGGCCAACGACGTGACAAAGGACGAAGAAACGAGACGCGTCGGGGCTAGGTCCTCCTTGAGCTCGAGAGGGCGGTTTGGGAGGGAAAACTAGAATCACGAGATCAGAAACAGATGACGGAGTCGTCAAGGGAATTTTGGGAAGGTTCGATTCGAGAACGGAATAAAGAAAACGCGTCCGGGAACTTACCGAATGACGAGAATCTCGACTCTACCACGTAGGCTTGAAGCAGAGTTGCTTGTGCTCCATCCAGTCGTCCTTTTGGTGTTCTGTTCGAGAAGTAAAGAACGGAAGCAAAGGATCGTCAGCGAGGGGGAGAGAAGGAAAAAAAACTATCGAAGGTGAGAAAGAAGAGGGACGAAAGACCTACTCCTCGAGCAGTAGCGGACCGATTCACACTGATGTAAAGATAGAAGCCGATCAGCATTCTCACCGAGTTGCTCAGGTGGCGATGAAGCTAACTGACCTTGCTGCAGCCCAGAACTTCCTCTCTCTCTGCGACGCATCCTCCATGTCGTGTCCTAGCGCAGTGGATGTAAGGAAGCGCCGTGGTTCCGAACTTGTCAACACCAGCGAGAAGATCTCCCAAAGACTGCTGATTGGTGGCCCAGGTAAATATCCTTTTGGAGCATTCGGTAGCCATGAGAAACCACTCTTGGTCGACCGTCCTCAAAGTCGGACTCAACCAGGAGTGGAGTTTGCCGAGTTTACTGATCAGATCCTTCTTGATAGAAGGACCTAGCAGAACGGTAGCTTCGGTTGGAGTGGGAGGGGAGGTGTCGGGGGTAGGGTAGGCGACATGAAGGCAGATCTCGTCTGCAGGGAGAGGAAGAAGAGCGACGCGAAGGGTGAGCTCGCAACGTACGTTCGAGAGAGGAAGATCGACTGGAGCAACTTACAGCAGATCAAAGACCAACAGTAGAAGGCTTGGATCTTCCGTCTGGAGCCAGCAGAGTCCTGCGTAGTCGTTCAGACGAAAAAGGATGAGCTGGGAAGGATGGGAGAGGTGAGATCGAGGAGGGAAGGACGACCGACCGGAGAGAGCTCGAACGCGGACGTTGGGAACGAGAGGAGATACTTTTCGGTGTATCTCTTGAAGAGGAACTTGGAATCGGGACAGGTGCGAAGATAGCTGTCAAGAGAAGAAGATTTCAGCCTCGTCTGGTCGTTTCTCTTCGAGCAAAGCGTCACCTACATGGCGAACGGAGGAAACCTGAAAACGAGAGTAGAGGGGAGCCAGGAGTGAAGTTAGAATCGGAAAGCTACGGGAGGATATGTAGACGGGTAAGCCTACCTGATCAACATCTGTAAGACAAACCAGAAGACCGGTTCTACTCGAGCGGGAGCACTCAGACAAGCTTCGACAAAACGAGGCAAGAAGAGGCAACCGAACTCGTTCTTTTCGTTTACAAAAGATTAGTGAGGGGTCAGCACGACGCACGAGAGAGACCTCTAGATCGTCAGGAAATAAATAGAGCTCACCAGGACTGCCTGTGACTTCAGATCGTCCTTGCGGAAGGCCTTTAATATCAATCGCATGGCTTCATCGAAGTCGTCGTTTGGATCCAGAAAGCGAGCTT
The DNA here is from genome assembly GCF_051309035.1 of Mrakia frigida. Taxonomy (NCBI): domain Eukaryota; kingdom Fungi; phylum Basidiomycota; class Tremellomycetes; order Cystofilobasidiales; family Mrakiaceae; genus Mrakia; species Mrakia frigida. Next base: position 971,132 of record NW_027481275.1, read on the forward strand.
TGTAGAGTTCCTTCTCGTCCTCGATCCCAAAGGAAGCGGCGAACTCAAAAGAAGTGGGAAGAGGGATAGACATAATGAGAGGTCTGAGCGGGGATGGCTTGGGGGAGAAGAGAAGAACAGGCGTCGAGGGAGGGAGGGTCGAAGGTGAAGGGAAGGGAGGGAAAGTGGAGCTCAGAGTTTGGTTTCGAGACCGTCTCCTTGCCGACCGTTGAGACCTCCTCTTTTCCCCTTCAGAGGCGGTGCTTCACCCCAAGATTCTGTTCAGAAAGCAAGAGATGGGACTTCGCTGGAAAAAGGGAAGAAAAGGCGTCATAGCTCGTCCCGAACTGAAGACTGAGACCGTCGTCTTCCTTTCATTTGTCCTTTGCTCTCCTTCTCCTTCGCCGCTCTCTATCAGTGAGGGACCAGTATTTTTGAAGAATCGACGATCTCGATGATGAGGTAGGAGAAGGACGCGAAGGGACGGGTCGTAAGATCATGTAGCTCAAAAGAGAAGAAGAGAAAGAGAGAGGGAAGTGCTAGAGTAAAGACGGGAGAGGTGAAGAAATAGGCTACGTGAGGGAAAAGGAAGACATAAAGTTGAAACGACTCGGTGTGGGAGACGCGCGAGAGAGAGGGATAGAGAAGAAACTAAGCAAAGAGAAAGAAACGAGAACGACGTGAAGCGAAACGAGACGAGTGAGCAAAACGACAAGGAGAGAGCGATGAAAGAGAAGTAGAAGTGTTTTGAGAACTAAGCAAAGTGACGGGAAAGAGAGAAAGAGAGAGATAAGGTGAAGTAGGGACGGGAATCGAGAGGGAAAGACGAAATCAAGAGCTGGCCATCAACACGTCCTCCTCGTGCCTTCCGAACGCTCTCTGCTCCCCCTGAACGTCTCCTCTCTGCTCCATCGCCACCTCAGGTCCACCTGCGAGAGTCATGTCCTTGAAGAAGGAAGGAGAGACGTCTCCGACGAGAGTTCGTTCCTCCTCGGACCCTGAGCCGTCATCGACGACAACAGCCACCTCTGCAGCAGCGCCGCTTCCTTCGGCCTCCATCGAAGCGGTGGGTTGATCGTTCTGAGAGGAGGATGCGATGGCTTCGACTCCTGCGGCGATGGGAGGGTCGCTGGAGGGTGAAGGAGTATTGGCGACGACGGAAGGGTTGGAGGGACCTGCCTCGGCTGCGACGAGATCCGGATCCATCTCCTCGACGGCGGCGACGACGACGTCCTGTTCGAGTCCTTCGGTGTGAGAGGAGGTTTGAGTGACGGAGGTGGGAGCGGAAGGAAGGGCCTGGTCGAGAGAGTTGAGGACGACTTCGGCCTCGACCTGAACGACGTCGTTGTTCGACGCGACGTCTTCGGAGCCTCCAGCCTCTGCGACCGACGAGGGTGAGATGACTCGGTCGTTGTCCTCGAGAATTATGGAAGAGCCGTTCTCGTCCGTCTGCACGCCGATTGAAACCATCCTGAGGTTTCCTTCCTCCTCGTCGTCCTCGTCCGAGCTCGAATCGTCGTCCATCTCGCAATTGACGTTGTCCTGGAACCCAGCCATAACGACGTCTTCGTCTCCTTCCGCTCCTGGTGCTGGAGAGGACGAGTGAGGAGCCGGACGAGGAGATGCTGGGAGAGGGTCGTCGTTCTGTTCGACAGCCGACGCCTGATCTTCCGGCTGGAAAAAAATGAAGCAGCAGAGAGATGGTCAGTCGTGGTCTCTCTCACTCGCGTCGACCGACGGAGGCTGAACAAAAAGCGACTCACAAGAGCCGAGCAGACGTGATTGAACTTCCTCGAATGAATAGCATTCCCCTGTCGGTAGCAGAGCCGGCCTTTGAAGGAAAAGACGAAGGAGGTAAGCGCAGGAAGAAAGAAAAGGAGGAGTGATTTTGACTCGCCATTTTTGCAGTCCGGCTTTCGCTGCGTCGCCTTATCAAGCTGGTTCAAGACGAGAGGTCTTCGTCTCGCCCACCACTCGTACATCCCTAGATAGAGGTAAGGAAGGATAAGTTCGAGTTCGGCGAGCAAGAGGCGGAAGCGACGCGAAAGAAAGGAAGACGAGACGAACCGCAAGCGAAGAGGTCGTCGGAGCAAGGAAGGCACATCCTGTCGATGGTTCGAGTATCCGTGAGGTTCGAGTGGAGCCCTGATTGAAGAGATAGGGGAGGATAGAAGAGAAGAGGAGGCAGCAAACGAAGGAGGTTCAGCTTGTGCGAGTCGGGATCTGCAGGCTTTCAACTCACCTTCGTCGACACGTCGGAAGATACCTCTCACTCCTCCCTTCTCTTTCCCTTCTTCCGAGAGAACCCATTCGACGATCTCCCCGTAGATGGCAGCAGGAGTGAGCTCAGGGTGGCTCGAGACGAACTCTGTGAATGTGCGAGCAAACGAGAATCGTAGAGTTAGCGACAATCGATTCCAGTTCGTTCTTGAGCGTCCATCCACGCACCTGCGAAGATTCGAAGTTCCTCGATGTTGTCCTTGAACGCGTAGCTGAGTTCGTCGACGGGAGGGTCGAAGATGCAATCTCCGAGCGTGGCCGCGCTCGATCCCCAGGTTGTTCCAGGTTTGGTCGAAGCGAAGAGGGAAGGAGTGCAGGATGATTGAGAGAGACCACAGTATCTGAGAAGATCGGGAAAGAAAAGTTGCGCGGTCAGCCAGAGAAAGGAGGAGGTTGAGGAACGGACGCGTCGACTCACCCTGCCTCACACACAGCGCAAAAGTTCGTCGTAGGAGCTTCGGCAGCGGCGAGTTGGGAGCAGGACGAGCACGAGAGGTGACCTTCTGGGCAAGGACCGTCGAGAGGGTAGGCGAGGAGTGAGTCGGCGGGTGGAACCCTTGAACGAAACGGAAACCAAAGGAGAGAGTCGTCAGTCGAAACGTCGAGGAAGATCAAGGACGAGGCGATTGCGAACGGGATAGGGCAGGTGTAGCCTAGACCATTTCCGAGATCGCAGTATCTGCAAGATCGGTAGACTTCCGAAGGTCGAGGGATCGAAGGAGGAGGTGGTGGGTTCCCGAACTGAAGGAAAGAGAGGAGGGTGAGCTTGGACGAAACGGCGTCTCATCTTCATTCACCTCCTCCAGGAGATACAGAAGCGAGAGAAAAGCTTACCTTGAGCGATTCTCCGACAGCCCACTCATCATCAGCTTGATCTCTTTCTCCTTGAGCTCTCTGCTTCTCGGGAGCGTGACTATAGAGGGAAAGGGAAGAAGGAGGCTCGATCAGCTCACTCGTCTCGGTCTCCTCCTCCCTTATCGATGAGACGCCACTTGATCTTGGAACTCACACGATGAGAAGGTCGCAGAGACTTCCAAGGGTACGAGAGTGGGTAGCAGAGGTAGCGGGTCCTCTGCAGGAAGGGCACATGTGAGGCTTGGGGCTTGAGTTCTGGAGAGGAGAGGAAGGAAAGGGAGATGAGCTTGTGCCGTCGTCGGAAGGTGAGGGCGACTGGGCTCACTCGGAGGTAGAGAGCGAGGCAAGAGCCACAGAAGGGATGACCACAAGGAGAGACAGTGACAGGACTGAAGAGAGAACGAGGAAGGAACAAGGTCAGATATCGAGAGGAACAAGAAACGAGGGAGGGAAAGGTGGAGTGGGGAGAGTGGAGAGGGAGGAGGGAGGGCAGGCCGAGAGACTGCTCACCCGTAGAGAACAGCAGCACAGAGAGGACACCAGAGCTCATCCTCCAACCCTGCTACGAGCTGATCCATCTTGCTAGGACCTGCTTCTTGCTCGACGACGACGGAAGGAGGAGAAGGAGCCTCTTCGACTTCGGTCCTTGCCACCTTCGAGGGAGACCCTCCTCCCTCCTCTTCTCCCTCGAGCTCCTCGTGAGATCTCTTGAGGTTGATTTCTGGTTCAGGTTCGACGAGAATATCCATCGTTGGGGTTGGTAGGCTGAGGCGAGGGGAGAGGAAGAAGAAGAGGAAGAGGTTCCGGGTGGGGTGAGAGTTAGGAGGAAGGTAAGGAGGAGGCAACGAAGGCAGGGAGGGCAGAGCTGCGTTCAGTTCCTCTTTCCCGAGGGAGTAACCTTTCGCCTGACATTTTTCTCTTCGAAAACGCGCAAACTACATATATCTGAACTACCGAAATAATTCTAGATTAATCAAACGCTAAGCCTCTCCGCCATCGCCTCCAGCAGCAATACGACGTTCTCCGAAGCGATCTGAGCGGCCTTGACGTCTCCGTCCAAGGTGAGAGCCTCAGTGACTTCAGGGAAGGTGGTAGTACCTGAGGATGCAAAAATTACGAGCAGAAGAAGACGAGAGGTCAGCGAAATGACGTGCGGAGGAAGCAGGTAGGACAGGCGCTGGAGTCACGACGCGCTTCCTCTCGTTCTCCCTGACGCTGCCCAAATTTGATCTAGAACGAAGTTCAAAGAAGGGAGGCACTAACCATATCCGAGCCATCGGCCTGGAGCAACTATCTTGTGCTTGTACCACTCTCGCCCAGGGAGACCTTCAGGATCGAGGAAACCGGCTTCGAATCCAGCCAACTTCCCGTTGACGACCTTGATCTCGGCGAGGACCTCCTTGATCTTCTTGAGCTTGTGAGGTGAGGGGAAAGGGAATCTGGCAGTATGGGGTCGACCGATGACGGTGTCGAACGCCCTTCGAGCATGTCGTCCGAGAGATTTGAGGCCGTGCTTGTTGCACTTCGACGACGTGAGATCCCTGAGTTTCTCGATGAGTTTGGCCTTCTTGACGTCGAGAGCAGCGGTAGCCTTTTGGACCTTGGCGATGGCTGAAGAGAGAGTGTCGAGATCGAGATCGTTATCGAAGTTGAGGGAGCTGTGGATGTGGGCGACCCTGGTTAACGGAAGGAAGAAGGACGGAAGTCAGCGATGAGGGGGACGACGACAAGACGAGACGAAACGCAACGAAGAATGGAACGGAAGATACTCACTTGTCTCGGTAGTCGGAGAGCTCGGAAGCGTACTGGGTGATGTTGAGAGGAATGACGAGAGAATCGGACATTCGAAGAAGGACGAGACCGACTGACGAAAAGAAAAGGACGCGCGCGTCGAGGGTCAGGCTCTCTTGTCTCGACTTCTCGGCCGTCAACGTCGAGAGATGGGCGCATAAAAACGTACGAATCTTCGCAGCAGTAACATGTCTATGGAATCCAGCATCTCCGAACTGTTCCATCCAGTACTGCGAATCATAGATAGCTGCAGAAGAGGGAGATCAGATCACGTTCGAGTCGAAGAGAATCAGACCGTGCTCACAATGGTAGTGGTAGACAGGATCCTGAGGTCCGTTTGAAAATCCAGGGCCGTCGATTGAGGCGACTCCGAGATGTTGAAGGAAGGGAGTGAAGTCGGATCCAGATCTGTTCAAAGAAAGGACGAGCGACGCGAGTCAGAAATCGAAGGGATCGAGAAACTTCTCAAGGGAAAGAAGACGTACCCAAGCGAAGGGATACCCGTTCCACTGCTGAACAGAGCTTCGAAGTCGTCCTCGATCTGAGCGATTCCAAACTCCTGGTGGCTCTTCCAGTCTCCTCCATCAAGTCGAGCCGACCAAGCAGATCGTCCTTCCTCCGTTGGGTGGAGAATCTCCTCGGAGGTGGACTTCATGAGAAGAGCGAGAGAGGGACTGGCAGCTACGGTGAGGAAAGGATGGAAGAGCATGGAGGGATGAGCTTTCGTTCGAAACAAGGAGAGTCTCTTCGAGCACGCGTCGAAAGACTTACATGCTCCGAAAGTGCTTCCCGCTCCCGTTGAATCGAGGTTGAAGTACGTAACGACGTTCTCGGGAATCCAGTCGGCGAAGTCCTCGGCGAACTCGGTGGATCCGATGAGTCCATCTGAGCGGACGAGGAGAGGAGAGGGAGAGAGAGAGGTCAGCCGTCGTCGGTTGGAGGGAGATGAAGGAACGAAGCTCACATTCCTCGGCGTCCCAAGAGGCGATGAGAATAGTCCTCAGAGGCTTCCATCCCTTCTTGAGGAGTGCTCCGAGTCCCTTGTAGACCTCGTGAGTTACAGCAGTTCCTGACGACGGGTCGGAAGCGCCTAGGATCCACGCGTCGCGATGATTCCCGATCGCAACGACCTGAGGCATGAACAGGAAAGTCAGAGGATGAATTTGTTCTGAAAGATAATTAATAGAAACTCACCTCGTCAGATAGATATCCAGGGATGATCGCCATCGTGTTCCAAATAGGAATGACTCGAGTATCGACTTGATTCACGAGACGAACGAGCTGCTTCGAGGGACCAGTGTAGTAGTCGATCTTGTGAGTGAGTCCTCCCTCCCAAGAGGAACCGAGCTTGGAGGCTTTGATTCCGTTTCCTTCGAGGAGACGGAGGAGAGGAAGAGCGTCTTCGTAGGAGATCGGAAGCGATGGGATCTTGGGGAAATTTCCTCCTTCGACTCGAGTGGCATTCTTGTAGGCGGGGACTCCGGGAGTGGTAGGATCTCCTGGGTAGCTTGAGAGGTCTAGTACAAAGCATCGGGCGCGGGCGAAGGAAGAAGAAGCGCGTGAGTTGAAAGTGGGAAGGAGAGAACGCGTCGAAGTCGGGGTACTCACACTGAACGGAGCCTCGTTGAACACTCGAGGGGTTCCTAGCAGGTCCGTCAGGGTAAGGAAGGTATCCGGCAAGCTCGGTGATGGGTCTAAAAAAGATGAAGTGAGAGGAATGGGTCAGTAAATGGCGGGAAAGGACGCGTTCATCCCTTGGACTAACCCGTCGTCTCCAGGGTCTGAAAGTGGGAGAGTGAGCAGAGGAGTCAGCGAACGAGTGTGTTGGTAGTTGAAGAAGGGTTTGGGACTCACCAGAGTATATGAGAGTTCCGATAGCTCCGTTGTCCTCCGAAGCTTTCACCTAAACGGACCAAACGAGTCGGAAGTTCAGTTTCGATTGCGAACGAAAGAAGAGGACTTCAACGAACCTTGAGTCCTCGGAAGACACCTCCGTACTGTAGAGTGCGAAACAGCAAACGAGTGGGAGGTCAGCTGGATCATTCTTTAGGATGAGGGGGAGGGAAAAAAAAACCTGAGCGAACTTTGCAAAGCGTGATTTTGCCCTTGACTGAGACTCCCTTCGAGGCAAGCAAGTCGAAATCGTTCTTCCTACAGTATCCAACGTAGACGACCTCGGCGGTGACATTTCCGGACGTAGAAAGACCATGGAAAGGAGGGACGTCGTCTCGGAAGATCGAAAACTCGTCGTCTTCAACGATATCCTCCCTGAGCTTGGCTTGGAACTGGACGGTCGTCGAGTTGGGGAGGAAGATGGAGACTTCTCGAGAAACAGGGTTGTTCATGACAGGGTAGTACTAGAGGGAGGGAAAGAGAAGGCATCTGTCAGTTTGAGAGAGACGTCGCCAGCGAGACGAAAAGGAGAGCAACGAACCGTGTCAACCCAAACCTTGGGCTCAGAGTGCTTCCCTCGAACCATGTTCTGGGAGTCAGGACTTCCAGCGTCGAAGACGTTCTCGTAGGGTCCAGTCGTGGGGATCCCGAAGCTGTAGAAGACAAAAAACGACGCGTCAACGGTCTGGCTCGGAAGGACGTCCTTCGAGCTTCGTCCCTCCTCCTCGAGAAATAATCTCCTCCCCCCTCTCAGGAAGCGAAGAGTCAAGTAGAAGGGGTTAACTCACAAGGACTCGAGCTCCTGCTTGACTCGCAACGCGGTGAGCTGATCATTTCCTGTTCCGGCTCTATGTTCGACACCGGTATAGCTCCTCGAGGCTCTGGTGAAGGAAAACGGAATTTTAGGAGAGATGAAGAAGTTAGCGAGTGTCCCTGAGACCGGAAACAAAGATGATCATGTTGCAGGGACGAATGAAGAATGAGGGAGCGACCGTCCCTCTCGCTCGTCCAGCCGGCGACGCTGAAGAGAGGTTTCCCACCTTCCCGATCCCACTCCCTCTCAACTCAGGTCGAGGAATGTGTCAAGAAGGAAGGTGAATACTCACTGCATGCAGCTCTCCTCATCAGGAACTCCGAGGAAAATTCCCTCAGCGGTTTTCGGAGAGATAGGGAATCGAGGCTTGGGGAAGCCGTGGTCGAGTCCTTGAGCGGAGAGGGACTCGGAAGCACGAGCGATAGCTGAGTGAGGAGAGATCAGGGGTGGGTCGAGGGTGTAGGCGGGTTCGAGAGCGAATCCATCATCGACGAGGGCTGAAGGAAAAGGACAAAACGAGAGGCGGAGGTGAGCGAAGGGCTGAAGGACGCAAAAGAGGCCAGCATGGGAGGAGAAAGTACGTACCATCGAGGTATCCCTGACCCTTGTTGTGCTCGATAGGAAGCGAGGGAGACACTCCGACTCCATCTCCCAAGCTGTTGACGACGCTAGCGACTCCTACTCGGAGGGCAACGAAGGAAGCGAGAGCGATGGCTATTCCCTTCCTGAGGTTCCGTCTCTGCTGCTTCTTCTCTCCTCCCGCGTTGATCTGTTGTTCAGCATCGACTTCGGCTTTGACGTCTTGATGTTGAGGGAGAGGAGTATAGACTGGCGGTGCCATCTTTGCGAACAGTGGGCAAGATGGGGGTTGGGAGGGAGGGAAGCATGGACGGCGAGCAAAACGAAAGGTGAGCTCTCGGACTTTCGGGGTAGACCGAAGACGGAGGCAGATAAAGTCGTCAAGGCATGAAATGAACTAGAGGGGGTACAAGTGAGTGAGAAAAGACTGAGATGCGAACCGAGATGGAGTGAGAACGAAAGAAAATCAAGCGAGAACCCTTTGCCTCGTCTCGGCGACGGGCTCCTCCTCCTCCTCCTCCTCGACGGGCGTGGGAGCTTCCACCGGCTCCTGCGTAGGTGCAGAAGGAAGCTCTGGAACGACGGTAGGTACTTCTGGTTCGGCCTTGAGTTCCAAAAGAGAACGAGGACGAAGTCAGCCTTGAAACGCGGAGCCTTCATCGTCGAGTCGAGGTCGTCGAGGAGAACGAGACGACTCACAGCTCTCCGAGCCTTTTCCTGCTCTGCCACCATTGCTTCGAGTTCCAGCTGAACAGCATCCTCTTCCTCGGCTGACATCTTGGACTGCAGAGTCTCGTCGATTTCCTGGTAGCGGCGAGTCGAGTCGAGGTGAGGGAGGAAGACGACGAGATCAGCACGACTCTTCCTTCTCTTCTCCATAATTCCAACTCGCACTACGAAAGACGACGCAAGAAAAGGTTTATCGCACTCACGCGTTGATAGGCTACAGCGTCCTCTGTCTCCCCCATGAGCTTCTCGACCATCTCGACCGTCATCTCCTTGTGGATCTCCTTGAGAACGGCGTTTCCTTGTTGGAGACCGAGAAGAATGGACTTCTCAACGAGAGAGAACTCTATGGAGGAGACCTGAAGAGTTAGAAGACTCGTGTCAGAGGGTGTTCTGTGTGGTCCGGGACGAGGGGAAGAGAGACGAACCAAAGACTGAAGCGTCTCGAGCTGAGCGTCAGTTCGACCCAGGACTTGCTCTTGATACTTCCGTTGACGAAGAGCTGTGAGAGCTCGAGACTGTAGATGTAGAAGACGTAGATATCAGCTTCGCACGAGCTAGACTTCCTATCAGAAAAGGAATGACTGACCTTGTTTCCAGCCGCCAGAGCCTCCTTCGCGATCTCCTTCTCTCGAGTCAGAACGTGTTCGATCTGATCAAAACCGAGAGCTGTCAGCTTGGAAGATGTTCAGAGGTGATGTAGAGGACGATGTTTACCTTCTTCTGATACTGCTTCAGCTTATCCCTCTGTAGTTTCAAGCTGGTAGAGATGGGATAGAACGAGAAGGAGGGGACGAACGAGAGGTCAGCTTCACTCGCTCCTTCTCCCTCTCCCCCTCCCTCTCCTCCAAAACGAGCCCGGAAAAAACGCACTCCAAGATAGCTCTATCCTGCGGTGTGATCTTGACTGCTGCTGTACTCTGCTGAGCTCCCATGATTTCCCAAAGGTCGATTTGGTTAGAGGTCAACTTGAACGAACACGAGGAGGACGAGGCCGTGCGAGCTTCGACCATCAAAAGTCGAATCGGTCTTTCTCAGCTTCTTGCTTCCATATTGTACTTTGACTGCTTCCGCAAGGGAGTACGTTGAAATAGAGGCTTTATTGTCTTGCGATCCTTTCACTCACAGTTTTGCTTGCTATCAGCTGTCTTAGAGGAAATTCCCTCTCTTGAAGAAACCAAACTCCTGCTCGAACGAGAGACGTCGAAGGAGGGAGGTGGATGGAGGGGGGCACATCTCTTCCAAAGCACATCTTTTTGCTATTTCCTTGATCAATGTAATGATGCTTCCGAGTAGATCTTTCTCTTGCTTGGAAGAAGAAGGAGGCGATGAGAAAAGGAGGGAGAAGAGAAGGGAGGAGAAAGTCAAGCTCACCTCGTCGTTTAACGCCAGCTTCGTCCTTGCTCTCTCAAAATCCCCACGTATACGCCACTCTGGAAGACATCCTGTTGAGCCATACGAGAGCTGTTCTCGCTCTCGAGAGAACGAGACAAATTTCCAAACGAGCTCAGCGCAGACGGCTCAACCAGGCACGAAAGGAGCTCGAGGTTGAGCTCAACCTCCTTCCCTCTTCTCCCTTCGTCCCTCCAACCACATCCCTCCTCAAGCTCTCGAAATGGTCTCCACCGTCTCTTCTCCGGCCTCTCAACTCGCCTACCCGACTGCCGTTGAACTCGCTGTAGCTTTCAGCGTCGAGGACAACGAGGACCTCTGGAGGAAACGTTTCGACAACCGGTTCGACCTCTTTGTCTCTGCTCAGGCCGTCACCGAGAGATTAGGATACGATTTTTCTCCTAGGAGGACAGCTCTCCTTGTAGGTTACTTCCTCCAGCTTTCTCGCGACCTTCCCTGCTCTCTGCTGAAACTGGCTCGCATCCCTCTCTCCCTCTAAAAACAGAGCGAGTTCGCTGCTCTTTCCCTCCCCGCTTTTGCTCGAGCTTGCCTCGAGGCTCCCATGCATGTCGAGCAGATTTTTTGGGGGGTGTTCCAATGGCTGGTCAGGTACGTGCAATGTACTTTTATCTTTTTCCTACGAGCTCCCGCTGATCTCTTCACCTCTCCACCCTCAGGGAACCCGTCTTTGCGAGGTGAGCTCGACCTCTCCTTCCCTCCTTTCGCTCTGTTCGCTCATCCTTCCTTCCTCTCGCCAGATACTTCCGTGATTGTCCCGAGTCCAAGTTCTTCTTCAAGACCTACACCGAGAAGTTCCTACCTACCATTCCTACTTTCGCTGAGATGACTGAAGACGGCGTTCGTTCCCTCCCTCCTGCTCCTTTCCTGGCGCGTCTCTCTCTCTCGCTTACCTTTCTTCTCCCTCTCCCTTGTTCTTCTTCTAGCACCTGTTTCCTCCCGAAGCTACTCTCAACAGAGTCATTGCCTGGGGATTGATATCTTGTACGTCCTCGCCTTCCTCCCAGCCACTCGCCAGCCTGACTAGCTTTGACCTCTCTGTTCTTTCCTCTCCTCAGACGAAATCTGCCTCCACGTCGCCGCTCCTCCTCCCACCGAAGCCACCCTCCTTGGTCTCTCCGCCTCAACCAAACGAGCTCTCGTTCTCAAGCTTCAGCCTCTCGTTCTAGCCGGCGAAAATGCTCTCCGAGCTCGAAGATTTCGCCCTTCAGTGCACGGCAAGCTCGACATCGCCACCTCCTCCGCTCGAAGGATGTGCCACTGGGCCATCGGAAGCAGGACGGAGAAGGGCTTCTTCGACAGTGTTAGTGAGGGAGGGACGGTGCTGCCCTTCATTCACTGCGCGTCGAAGAAGATGGGAGGGTGTGTGAGTTTGAAGGGAGGAGCTGAGTTGATGAAGTGCGGGAGGGTGAGTGCTTCGTCCACTCTACTCGAAGTGTATTTGCAGTCTAGCTCACTCTTATCGTTGGTCCCATAGTGTCACGCTGTCAGGTACTGTTCGCAAGGTTCGTTCTCTCGAGTTCTCGTCGTCCTCCTCCTCTCGTTCCCTCCATTGCTGATCCGCCCTTCCCCTTCGACTCATCCTCAACAGAGCACCAAAAAGCAGACTGGAAAGCCCACAAGAATATCTGCTTCGAACCGACCTGGTAACAGTTCAATTTCTTTTTCTCTCCCTCATCCTCGTGAGTTCGACTGTTCGATTCGACGCGTTTCCCTTTCTTCCTCTTTTTTACGGAACGAAAGCGTCTCGCTCACTCCCTTCCTATTCTCTCCATCTCCTGCCAATTCACCTTTCCGTCTCAGTACCTAGAACTCTCTCTCGCTGGCCTCGACAGTAGAACTCCCGTCCTTTCTCGTTCTCTAGTTCGGTCCCTTCGTTTCTCTGTTGCTCGATCTCATCTTTCTCTCGATCTCTAGCGTTGTAGTAGCAGTACAAACAACATTCCCATGACGTGATTCCCGACGACGATGGATGTGACGAGCGAACCTCCGAAAGACTATAAGGAGGAAGAGAGGTTTCCCGAACGAACGGCTCCCGCTCTCTCCCTCCCTTCCCTCCCTCCCCTTCCAAACCATCCTCCGACCCAACCAAACCCAAAGCCATTCCAGCGAGGTTCCTGTGAACGATGAGGAGGAGGAGGAGGGGATGGGATGAGGGCGAGGAGGAATCCGTTTGAGGGAGGTTCGTTCGAGTTGGTTCGTTTCTTGTCCGTCGGAGGAAGGGGATCGGGTTTGTCGTCGTACCTGTTTGGAAAAACAAAGCAAAGGAGAAGGAGAGACTGGGATGATAAAGAGAGAGAGAGAGGTATGATGGGGGGTGGGGGATGATGCAAATGGATGTGGGGAGGTATGGGTTTGGCGAAGGAAAGGGAGGGGGAGTCGAGACGCGTCCTTCCTTCGATTATCGATCCGAGAGGGTCCTGGAGGAGAAGACTGAGTTGTTCCTCCGAGCCGAACGAGCGAGGAGGAGATACTGGTCATCGAGTCCGAAGCGGGAGATGCGTGGGCCGTAAGGAGGAAGGGAAGGGCTTGTTGTCGAGAGGGGACGGAGAGAGAGAGAGAGGAAGGGTTGTCGAGAGAAGAGTGTGGTGTTGGTTGATCGAGAAGAACGAAGGGAGAGGAGATGTCGATAGGTTTTAGAGCTGTCCTTTGATGTCCACCTTGACGTTCTTCTGAGCGGCCTCCACCAACGCAGCTGCCGAGCTTTTGCAGTCCCAGATCCTCTCGGAGGCGGGAGGGAATCGAGGACCTCCAGCGGCAGGAGCGACCCAACGATCTGCGTTGTTGGCGGCCAAGAAGGCGACTGCTTCCTGAGCGTCCTCGAAGGCGAGTTCCGAGACGACGAACGAGATGGGAAGATTCGGGTAGCTGTGAATTTGAACGAGTGGAGGGAAGGGGTCAGCTCGAGTGTTCGAACCAACGCAGGCGAGTCGAGTCAAAGACTCACGCTTTGGACATGGTAGCAAGAGCAGCGATTCGTTCTCTCGGCACGAAGTGGTCCATCATGTAGGCACCCATATTGGGAGCGTCGTTGAAGAGCTTGAAGAAGGCGTGATAGTTGGAAGCGGCGAGAGCGGTCTGGACCTTGAGAGCATGTTGGACGCAGGCGGGTTCACGTTGCTCAGGAGTGAGATGAGCCAGCAGAAGGTTGAGTTCTGATAAGAGGAAAGAACGTTGAGGGGAGAGTCAGCCCAAAGCGCTCGAAGGATGGAAGAGAGCGTTGGTCCAGACGGAAACGGAGGACGAGAACGAACCACTCTTGTTCTTGGTGTGAAGCATGTAAAGGATACGATAGGCTAGGAACTCTTCGGGATGACCAGGAATGTTGTGCTCGTAAAGATTTCGAAGAGTTGACTGGCACTGATTGAGTTCTCCGAGATCTTTCTGCGAATCGGAGGAGAAGAGGGGAGAGGGATGGATCAGCGAACTCGTTTCGAGATCTTCGTGCAAAGGTGACCGAAAAAAGACTCACGGATTCCAACGCGATACGAGCGTGAATCTCGTAGACGGAAACGGTGAAGTAGTTCTTGATTCGTTGGACCTGGGAGGAAGAAACGAAGACAAGAATCAGCGCGTCGTTCGAAGAGACGACGAGGAAGAGGAGAACGAAAGCTCACCGTCAGATCCTGTCGAACACTCTTGAACTGGTCACAAATGTACGTGTAGTTGAGTTCCTTCCTCCATTTCTGTTTGAGAAGCTCGAGCGTTTGAATGAGGACAGGAAGAGGACGGATGGTCGCAGGATCGGGTTCCTGTTGGGGACGAACAGAGAAAGACGATCAGCGAGAGCTCCTCTCAGATGAAAGTGAGGGGAGAAGGGAGGCTCACTGATGTCAGTCGAAGATATCTCTTCTCCAGAGTCGTGCTCGTCCCAACAATCGTGTGCTTATCCCAGTCGATAACGTTCTGTGAAGGAAGGGAGAAGGGGGAGGTCAGCTCGACTCCCGTCCTCGTCAACCTCTTCCTTCCTCGCCCCAACCAAACTACTTCACCAGAAGAACAGAGACGGAATACTCACAGGATCAAACATCGGCTCCGGCTCATCCACCGCATACCCCAAGTTCCCAAACTTCTTCTTCCCTCCCCTCTTCATCGCGATCGACAAATCTCCCAACCCTTGAACCATCGGCGACACCGCTCGACCTCGAGACTCCTCGATATCGTGCTCCCTAGCGAACCGCTTCTTCCTCTTCTCGTTAGCCTCCTCCTCGAACCTGAGCGCACCAAAAGGAAACAACAGAAGGAAGCGTGAGCTCGGAAGCTGGGAGGGAAGCGAGGTCGAGGTCAAAGGAAAGCAAGAACGTACGCTGCTCGTGCACCATTGGTGATTCCGTACGTCGAGATACCCTTGTGGTTGTCCTTTTCCATCCTGAGAGGTCGAAGGGAGGGAGAGTGAAAGGTCAATTGAGTCCTCGAGGAAGGAGGGAGGAGGTGAAGGGAGGACTGACTTCTTCCTCTTTCCTGTGACTGGAGCGATCAGGTCAAAGTCGGCTTTGGGAGGGTTGTTGTTGACCTTGACAGGTTTTGAGAGCTGTTCTCGCAAACGTTGCTGCTTCAAACTAAAAGGGAGGGAGAGGACAAGGAGAGGTCAGCTCGAGCGAGCAAGGAGAAGGGAAGAGAGCTCACGAATCAAGATCCATATGCGACCAGTCTGTTGTCGTGATGGATTTGTTTCGGTAGGCTTCGAAGATGACCTGGATAGAGGATAAACCACAAATAGAGAGAGAGAGGGGGAAGGCGAAGGGGAAGCAGAGGGAGAGGGCGAGCTCATCAGCATCGGTCAAGGGACGCCAACAGAGGGACAGAAAGGCTCACTTTCTTGAGTTCAGCGTGAACCTTATCCTTGTTGGTACTGCTAGCCTCGGCGAGACATTTCTGAACCCAATCCCTACGAGAGAACGAAGGAGGAAGACGAAAGGTCAGCTCGAAGGGAAGGAACGCGAAGAAGTCAAACAGCAGAACTTACTTGAGTGGTGGTGGCCACGATCCGTTGTTCATTTTGCAAGATAGGCGAGCTGCTGACTTAGGATGTGAAGAGGTGGACGAAGATCGAATGGAGTGAAAAGGTCTGGAAAAGGAAAGGATGGGGTTGAAGGGGTGGGAGAGCTGAAGGACCTCGAACTGAACGAGCTTCTCATTTCGGTCGTTCTGCTTCTAACCCTCAAGACGCAATCAAAACACTTTCTCTTCATCTCCCTTCAAGTTCTTCAAGCTGTCTACCAAACTCATGCAAACGGTCGGGAACGTCGTTAAAGAAGAAATATCAACGCTCTCCCTCACGGCGGAGTCTTCCGTCCTCACCACCTCCTCCACTCGCTCCCTCGTCTCAGCAGCTCCTCTGCGAGCTACAGCAGCAGAATCTCTCGCGGGTGGATCGAACGGTGAACTCAACAAGGCTCTCTCAGGTTCGTATCAGCTTCGCTTCCTAACTTTCCCAAATGCACAGGAGAGGACAAACGAAGGAGAAGCCGACCTCGTTATCTTCGCTCCCTCACAGACACCTTCGGTTCCTCCCTCTCCCACTCTCCCACACCGTCCTCTCTCGCAGCGGAGATCGATTCCTCACTAGCTTCGATACGGCAGAACGCTTCGAACGCCCTTCAGACCGGTCTGGAAGACATGCTGGACCAGACAGTGAGCTTCTTCTCCTCCCTTCAGTCTCGAGTGGAAATGACGTCGAGCTGACCTCTCTCTCCTCTCTTCTCTCTCCTCCCACTTCTTTCCCGTTCTCTCTCAGAAGGGAGCTGGACCTGTTACCGAGGAGGTCAAGAACCTTCTTTCGGAGTTCCGTGCTTGAATTTTCTTCTCGTCTTCACGCTGCTGGTTTCACTGCCCCTCCTCCCTTCGACTCGCCTCCTCCGTCACGTCCTTCTCCCTCGACTCTACTAGTAGCTTAATCTCATACAATCTCACAAACGAATTGAATTTTTTACGAACCCTATAGACATGGAATAACGAACTCTCGCTTGCTTTGTTTTTGAGGAGAGGACGAGAACAGAACCGTCGAGGGACGAAGTAGAAGAAGCAGCATCGTGATAGGGAGACCAAAAATGTAGATTGATGAGAACTGGGAACCAATGAAAAGATAACCTGAAGCCTACGAGAAACGTTAAAAGGAGGAGAAAGAGAGGGGAGGGGTTCGAACGAGGGACGCGACGCGACGGGTCGAAGCGGCGAGACCTTAGATCTGCTCGACGACGGCGATGTGGTCTCCATCGCGCTTGATGGCAACCTGTGAAAGTTTGAAATCAAGCGGGAGCAGATGAGCTAAGGGAGAAAAGGAGAAGAAGGGAGAGAGGTAGAAAAACGAACCGTGTCTCGGTGCTTTGAAGCTTTGACGGGGTTGGGAGCATCGAAGATATCCTGAAGTTGCTCGAGCGTTCGACCTTGAGTTTCGACTCCGAAGAGGTACCTGTAGCAAGAACCCGAGGGAAAGGAGACGGGGACCAGGCGAGAGTCAGTCAACGCTTCGAGCTGTTGAGGGCAAAGGAAGGTCGAATGCGCACCAGCAAAGAGCCTCAACACAATCCCATCCAACAAACACGAAGGCATAAGAATTTTTTATGTTTTGAAGGGCAATTGGTCCTGCGACTGAAGGGGAAGAAATAAAAGGTCAGCGACGAGAGCGAAGGAAAAAAGGATCAGGAAAGGAAAGTATAGACGTACACTGGTTGATGAATCCGATTCCCGATACGATGAATCCGGAGATTCCCTGAGAGAGAAGGAGGAGATTGTCAGCGTGTGAGTCGAATTGAGACGCGTCGAAGGTCGACGGCTCACCATTCCTTTCGCTCGAGCGGTCGATTCGAGACACTCCGCCTGTGGATTACAAATGGCGTTAGCTCAATCGATTAGGAAGAATTCAAGCAAGAAGAAGAGACGAACGGGGTAAGCTCCTTGAAGAGGGGTGTAGCTGGAAAAAAAAGGAGGTGGCTGATCAGCGACGAACAAAGGAGACGAAGGGCGAACTTTAAAGCTCACGAGAACGAGAAGACGACCTTGAAGAGGAAGAAGAAGGTTACGGCCGTTTGTCCGAGAGCGAGGTTCGGGTTGACGTAGATCACCTCTCCTGGCCTGCTGGGATCTGGCGTCGTGTCTTGTTGAGCCCACTTTAGCGAGAGAACAGCGTGGATGAGCAGACATAGGGCACTTCCAAGAGTTCCCGAGATGAGGACGGGTCGTCGAGGCATTCGGTCGGTGAGGCAAGCGGCGGTGACGGCTGGAGGGGAGGGGAAGGTGGGGACAGAATCAGAACGCGTCGGACATGTCGGAGGGACAGAGTTGGGGAGAAAAGAAAGAGAGACAGAGATGATGAACTATTAAGATAAGAGGATCGTTGGACTCACCTGCGATGGCACTGATTCCCTCTCCAACGAGGTTCAACTGGAGAGACGGGAAGAAGATCAGCCCTGGATCGTCTTTCGACGTTCGGAGGCAAAGAGCAGGCGCAAGGACTCACCCCGAGCTGCATAACGGATGAGGTGCAGCGACGGTCATGATGCTGTGGGAACCAAGATGATGTAGTAAGCTTCAAAGTCGAGGGAAACTTTCCAACTTCAAGGAAGATTCGAGCTCACGAGATTCCCCAACCGAGGATGAAGCGACCGACGACGAGTTGAGGGATCTTCTTCGCAGTACTGAGAGAGTGAGAAACCTCGGGTTAGAAAGGGTACGGGAAAATGAGTAGATAATTTCACTCACGAGATTACGATGGAACCGAAAATGATAACGGAACCTGGGAAGTGAAGAGGAAAAGATCAGGCCTGATAGTCGGGACGGGCTGAGAGAAGAAGAGGCTCACCTCCACAGAACATTCCAACTCTCCTTCCGAACCTATCAGAAAGAGGACCAGCAGAGAAAGCTCCGACCATGCTTCCAACGGTGTACATCGAGAAGACTGGAAAAAGAGGAGGGAACGAAGCGTCAAATCGAGTCGCGTCTTTTTCTTTCCTTCCTCCTTGTTCAAACTACTCACTGACGGACACGGTGGAACCCGTGGTGCCGCTGGCGAACTGCTCTTGGAACCATTTCATGGCGATAATAGATGTCATGAGAGATCCGTCGTCTGGAAGAAGGAAAGACGCGTGAGCGGGAGGGCGCGCAGGAAGGAGAGGGAGAAGAGCGCTTACATCCATTTGCACAAGCGCAGAGGAAAGAGACAGCGCAGGAGAGGTAGAGGATCAAAGATTCTGTGAGTGAAGGAGAACCGAAGGGAAGGTCAGACGAGGAAGAACGGGAGGACGACGGAAAACGAAACAAGACTCACCTCGCGATTTTCCGTTGACAGCGTCCGTTCGGACGGCTGCTGCGTATCGAGCGTTGAACTGAGTGTGGAAACGATCCCAAGGAATCAAAGTCAGCTCGGGTTGAGGGAGTAGAGATAAAGGAAGAGACGCGAAGAAGTCTCGGAGAAATGGCTGCAAGAGTCGAGGCGACTCGACTCGAGATCAAGACAAGTTGCTCGACTGTCACCGCCTCCTCTATCACCAGACCGATCTGCTCTATGGAGATCGCCAGCAAGTCTACGAAGGACAAGAGAGAGATATAAAACTCACAACATGCAAAACCTCAACGTTCTTTGCGTTCGTATCGAGGTGTTGAGTCTTGTCGAGCTTCTCGATGTGTTGACCTTCGTGAAGATCCTTCTCGTCGATGTCGGACATTGTGGTGGTTGCGATCTGCTGGGTGGGTAGAAGGTTTGGTTGATGATGGATGTTGAGAGGAAGAAGACGAAGGAAGAGGTTTTGAGGAGGGACGATTTCGGAGTTAATCTTGCGCGGAAGATCTTCGGTTGCTGGTCTCAGGGGTGGCGGACCTTGAGTGTTTTCCATGGTGACCGTTGGGAAGGAGAAACACGAAGAGCAGGTTGCAGAACCTCGGAGGGATGGGGCTGAGAGGCAAGGAGGAAGCGAAAGAAAGAGGAGGAACAGGGAGGAACCGAGATTTGAGCGGACTCGACTCACGACTCACGAGAAGTTGTCTGTTGACCTGGCTCCTTCAGAAGATCTGCTCTCTCCGAGGATGCACCTGGGTAGATACGATGCGAGGTAGGAGTCGTCTGGTGATGGAGAGAGAACAAGGGCTGCGAGCAAAGGAACGATCGGGAAGATCGAAGACGCGACGCGACGGAGTTCGATTCTCCCCGCCGAACTCGTCTCGTACCGATCTTGCTTGCTGCCTCAGGTCGTATGAAAATATTGATCAGAACCTCAAAAGCATCAAAATCCACGAAAGAACCAAAGCAAAGCAAGGAAAGGAAAACAGACAGACCGAAAATCTCTAATCGAACACGACCTTCTTTCCCTCCGAAGCCACGATACCCGTAGGAGCCCTCTTCGCCATCGCCAACGCAGCTCCAGGTCGTGCCCTTCCAGCAATCTCCCACTTGGCCATCTTTCCTCCCCTCCTCTTCTCCTCCCTCTCCCCTCCTCCCTCCCTCCTCTCGCTCCTCTCCGCTCGCTCTCCTCCAGCTCGCTCTCCTCCCTCGTCCTCTCCCTCTCGTCCCCTCTTGGCCTTGAGTCTCTCCCCTCCAAAGTTTCTCGGAGGAGGCATAGGGTTGTTGGGCGCGTCGACGGGAACGGAAGGAGGGAGACCAGCAGCCTCTCGAGCAGCGGCTCGTTCCTTCTTCTGGAGACGAGGAGGTTTGAGGGACGATTTCGGGGTGGGTGGAGGTCGGACTTTGACGGGAGGAGCGTTTGGGTCGGCGTTGGGGTCTTCTTCGACGATGGGGGTGTTGAAGGTTTGGGTTCCGGACCCTGAACGAGCGGCGGAGGAAGGGGAGGCGTACTCGAGCGTAAGGGCTCGTCCGTCGAGTTTGTGGTTCCTCATGTCGATGAGAGCGGCGGTGGCTTGGGCGGAGTTGTAGAAATCGAGGAAGGCGAATCTAGAGAGTCGAATGAGAGTTGAAGGGATCGATCAGCTTCTGCAAGAAGAGAGGGAAAGGACGAGGGAGAAAGAAAACGACGCGACTCACCCTTTGCACCGTCCAGTATCCTGGAACTGACCCATCCTGATCTTCCTCAACCCAGCTCCACTGACCTCAACCTCCTCGACTTTCCCATCCTTTCCAACAACCTCGACCTTCTCCTTCTTCTCTCCCTCCTGTCCCTCCTCCGCGTCCTCTCCCTCAGCAACGACAGCAGCAGGCTTCTTCTCGTCTCCTCCCTCGACGGGTTCAGGTCGGAAGACCGACTTCTTCTGCTTCGAGCTGTGTTTCGACGACGAGAGAGAGGTCTGCCAGTGCTCCTCGATCAGGGTTCGGAGGGATTCTTCGGTGGCTTCGAATCTGGGCGAGTGAAGGGGAGGGAGAAATGGTGAGCTCGAGCGAAAGGAGAAGGGAGACGACTAAGAACTGGACTCACCCAAGGTTACCGACGAAAAGGGAAGTTCCAGCGGCGTTCTTCTGCTTGGCGAGGAGAGCTTGAACGGTTCGAGACTTGGTCTTGTTCTCGGGAAGAGCGACGGTAGCAGGGGTGATGGGTCGAGAAGAGAAGTCGGAACCGAGTTTGATGAGGAGCGCTCTTCCGTCTGAGGTTGACAAACAGAGCAGGAGGAGAACAGGGAGAGCAGAAGGTCAGCTAGAGCTCAGGATAGACGAGGGAGGACGAGTAGCAGAATAGCTGAGGAGAGCGGGAGGGTGTAGAAGAGGGAAGGAAGGGAGACGAACCGAGGTGACCTTCCGAGAGCTTGACAGCTCGATGACAAGCCTCAGCCGTAGAAAAGTCGACGTAGGCGAATCTATTCCGTCGAACCCAAAGCAAAATTACAAAGTCAGAACTTGGTACAGTCTCCATACGAGCTCGACGAAAGGAAGGAAAACGAAAGCTCACCCCTTGTTGGCACCCCACTTCCCTCCACTCCCCGTCTTTGGCAGATTTATCCTGGTAATCATCGCATCCGTCGTCTCGGTATCCTCATCCTCCTCAGGCTCCTCCTCGTCCTCCTCACTATCGCTTCCAGCCTCACTGCCTTCCTTCTTCTCCGCTGATCCCTTCCCCCACTTCCTAGGCTTCTTCAACGCGGAACTCAAGAAATCCCTGACCTGCTGCTCGGTCGTCTTGAACGCCAAGTTACCGATCCAGATGGAAAACTTTTCAACTTTGGGTTCCTTGATCTTGGGAGGAGCTTTGATCTCGTTGCCGTCCTCGTCGAGTTTGACGACAGGGACGGAGGAGGAAGGCACGGGCAGGGGAGGAGGGAGCCCTTTCGCTTTGGATTTTCGGAGAGCGGCTTTGGAGAGGGGAGCAGGGAGGGTGGTGTCGATGGTGAGAAGGGAAGGGTCGTCGTCGTCTTCGATGGTGGTGGGTTCGGTGATAGGCTCGGGAGCTGAGGCAGAAGGAGGAGGAGGAGGAGAGGAGGAGGAGGAGGAGGAAGCGACTGGAGCTGATTCCTCTTGAACGACGGCAGGGAAGACCTCCTCAACGACCTCTTTGGTCTTCTTGGACGACTTGTCCTTCTTGGAGCTCTTGATGGTCTTGTCCTTAGGCATAGCTGAAAAGGGAGAAGGGAAGGGGAGGGAGGGATGGAGAGAGTTTGGAGGAGGAGAGAGAAAGGTGAGCTTAACGAAACCTCCAAATTGTCCCAAGGCTGTGAAGTCGAACGTCGCGTCTGTCTTTGGTTCTTTCGAAGTTTTTTCTGGTGAGGGAAGGTGTGGGGATGAGAGAAGCAAGAGTGCAGGAGAGGTCGTGTATTCATGAGATTTCGTGTGTACAAAGAAAGCAGGTCCTTAAGCTGATCCATTCTGCCCGTCCGCTTCCTTCCCTCGCTCCCTCCCTCCCTCGCTCCTTCGGTCTATGGATCTAACCTCTGAATCGATGCTCCTCGATAGTCTCCGCAAGGAACCTCTGAGCCTCCTCTCGCTTCAAACTCTTCCAGACCTGTGGCAGCGGAAAAGACGAAGGAAAGAAGTGTCAGCGGCTGAGACTCGGTCGACGCGACTCCCTCCCACTCTCCCTCCTCAAGTAGCCAGCCTCGCCGGATCCAAACCGCAGAGGACTCACGTTGAACGTCGATATATTGGCCTTCCCCAGCTTGGCGTGGACGAGATCCCTCCTAAAGATGCCAGCTCCAGCCTCCTTCTTCTTCCCGTGTTCGTACAGATGAATGATCGATTTGACTTCCTCGCTCGTGATGGCTTGACCAGTGGGACGCTGAGCTTGAGCGTAGAAGAGGGCGTCGAGAACGAGAACGAGATCTGAAAGTACAGATGGGGGAGGAGAAGCGAGTCAGGAAAGGCGACGCGTGTGACGGGGACGACGAAAGAGGGAGAGAGCGAAGGAGAACGAACCAGCGATAGAGATCATGATGGTTCGAGCTGAGCCAGGTGCTTCCCAGAGACCGGAGATGACGGAGAGCTGAGAAGAGAAGGAGAGAAGAGGAGAGAAGGGAGAAGAGGGGAGAGGTCAGTTGAGGACGAACGAACGAGAAAGGAAAGGAAAAGGGATAGAACTCACTCCAACGAGCGAGACGAGCCACTTGACAGGCAGACCGGTCGCCACCTCGTAGAAGATATTCCCGAGAGTTTTGCTGAGAAGGATCTGAAGGAAGAGAAAACGTCGTTCCGTCAATTAAAGCCGGCCATCGTTGGAGTCGAAAGAAGGACGAAAGGAACTAACTCTGCCGGGATCAGGAAAATTGTAGATTGAGACGATGTCATTCTGAAGAAGGGTGAGAGTTCCAACTCCAGTAGCACCTCCGATGAACTGAGAACGAAGGGAACGCGTCAGAAGGAGAAGAGGAGCGGCGACGAGCTATAGAGGAATCGAAGGGAGAGACGCACCGGAATAGGCTGAGCAGAAGCACCAACAGCGACGGAAAAGAGCTTCATTCCCTTCCTGATGGAAGTAGCGACCTACAAGGTAGAATACAAGCAACGCGGACGAGTCAGCACGGCGAGGCGACTCGCTCAGGAGATGGAACGCTGAAACCGACCTTCTCGTCTCCCGAGACTCGCTGAGCAGCAACCCAGAGTAGCCTCAGATCAGGTTGATCCACGAGAGCAGTCTCCATTCGCTTCGAAAGAGCAGCGAGAGACTTGAGATCTGTTCGAAACGAAACAAAAACGAGAGATGAGCTCGAGGAGTCCCACCTCCCGTCGTCGAGATAAAGGGAACGCACCGTTCACATCGACGGGCACGAGATCCTGCGACACTCCACTGAGCCGAAGGTTCACAGCCCAGGAGCTGAAGATGGACGACGAGGCAGGTTTGGTCGAAGCAGAAACGAGAAGAGTTGGGATGCCTGCAAGAACGAGGACGACCAAACATGTGAGCTTCAACGGGACCCTCTTCACCTCTCTACCCCTCCAGAAGGAGAACTAGACTCACCACCAAAGTTGGTCTCCTCCTTCGCTACTCCAGCACCCTCCTTACTCCCCAAGATGACCCAAACCGCATGAATCCGCTTCCTCTCCCTCTGTTCCACCTCCTTCTCGCTCTCCCCAACAAGGGGAGCTCCCTGATGCGCTTGAATGTACTCCTTCGCTGTTGAAGTCGAGGGAGCGGTGACGATGGTGATCCTACTGTTGGATCTCGGGGTTTGAGGGGAGAGGGTTTGGGTGGTGAGGTTCTGTAGCAGAGTCCATCGAAAGCAACGACTCAGCTCATCTGCTCCTCCCTCAGCTCCCCTTGTTCTCCTCCTTCTCTCCCGAACCCTCAGCCTGGACCAAAAAAAGAAAACTCACAACGTCTTCGACTCCGAACAAAGCTTTGATAAGCTTGGGAAGCAAGTCTCGCTCGGAGGGCGTATCGGCGACGAGAAGGAGATTGAAAGAAGGGAGTCTCTCTAGAACGGATTCGGCTCTGCGAACGAACAGAACAGATTAGATTTCAACCTTGACCAAGAGATAAGGGAGGAACAGAGAGAGCTCACCGTTCGGATGAAGAGGTTTTGTTTCGGTTGAGAAGGGAAGACATGGCTGGAAGAGCAGGTAAGGGTTTGGGGGGAAGGGAGGAGGGGAAGCAGGAGGTGCGAGCTCGTCGTTCAGTGACGTCACAAAAACGCGTCCTGGAAAATCTGAAAGGATTATTTTATCTCTCCTTGGGCACGAGGAAGGGAGAGGTCATCAAGTCATCAAAACATACCGAGAAAAAAGGCTAGAGTATCACTGAGAAGGCGCAACCGAAGCGACCTTCTTTCTCCTCTTCCTCCCTCCTCCTTCCCCAGCAGGAGCAGCTCTCTTCCTCCTCTTCTTCTTCTCCGGTGTCTCCACCTCCTCGTCCTCGTCCTCTTCCTCTTCCTCTTCTTCCACCAGAACGATCGCCTCCGCCTCCTCCTCGACCACCATCGCCTCTCCGGCCAAAGCAGCAGCAGCAGCAGCGACCGCCCGTCTCTCCTCCTCCTCCTTCATTCTCTTCTCCCTGGCTCTCCCTCTCGCCTCCTCCCTCTCCCTCTCCTCCTTCTCCCTCCCGTCCCACTCTTCCGGGACCCCATCGGCTCCCTTCACTCCTCCTCCTCCGACGTACGCCCCGAGTTCCGAGCTGTATTTCCACTGCTGCTCGAGGAGGGAGGTGAGGGTTTTGTAGGCGGAGAGGTTGGCGTAGGGTACTCCTGAGCGAGGGTCGAGGTAGAGCGCTGGGAGACCGGTGAGAGGGCAGAGGGTCGGTCGACGGGCTGAAGTAAAACGAAAGAAAAGAGAGGGTCAGTTCGACGCGTCGGAGGGAGGAAAAGAGTGAAGAAGAATGGAACTGACTTTGAGGTCTGTTTCGAGCTGGAACGACCTTCATCTTGCTCCAGGAGACGTGAGAACCGAAGAGGACTCGCAACTCTTTGGACCAGGTGGCAGGCGCTGGTTCGAGGAGGACGAAGTTTCGGGCGTGTCGTTCGTCGGAGGGTGGGCCGGGTAGGAGGGTGGTTGAGGCTGAAGGAGACGCGACGGAGTTGGAAGGTGAGAGTCGACTGGGTCCAGCGACGGCGTTGGTGGTTGAAGAGGTGGTAGCGTAAGGATGTGCGGTGATGGATTTGAGTGCTGATGCTGTCGACGAGATCTCGACCTCCTTTCCCTTCCCCTTGTCCAACTTCTCTCCTCCCTCTCCGTCCCCGTCGCCATCCTTGATCTCCACCACCAGCTTCTTTTGACTATCCCTCGAAATCCAGCTGACGGTAGGACCTTCGAGCTTCTTCCTCACCACCCTCAGAGCCAACCTTCTCGCCTCCTCCTTCTCGAGCCAGTCCTGGAGGGATTCGTTGTTCATCTCCTCAGTGAAGAGAGCCTCCTCGATGAGTTCGTCCTGGGTGTAGCGAGCTTTCTTGGCTGGTTGTTTGTATCGATGGGGAGTTTTGGACTGTTCAACGAAGGCGAAGGAAAGGAAGTCAGCTCGAGCTCAAGAGGCAGCGACGAGGTCGAACTCACCCTTTCCTCCGCCTCAGCAGCAAGCCTAGCGTCGACCTCCGACTTGAAAGCAACCGTCGCGGTTCTCCCACTAGCTCTCCTCCTCCGACGAGTCTCTCCCTCGTCCTCCTTCTCAGCCTGAGCCTCGGTAGCTTCGCCTTCGATGGGCTCCTCTCCCTCAGCGTGAGCTTCGACATCTCCTCCCTCCCCAGCCTCCCCTTCCTCTCCTTCAGCACCAGCAGCCGAAGCAGATCCTTCGCCACCAGCTTCACCTCCTTCGAAGATGGTGTCGACTTCGGCGAAGCTGATCCTAGACTTCCTTGGAGGTGCACGAGGAGCCGGCGAGGGAACCGATCTGTCGAGGGAGGAGTGCATGGCCTTGGGTTGAGCTCGAGGTTTGAGGTAGGCCATCGAGGGGTCTTTGGTTGGGTTGGAGCGAGAGAACTGCGAGTGCAGAGTGAGATGCGAAAGGAGATCAGCTTCCGGCTCTTCGACTTCAAGAGAAAACTGCAAAAGAAGAGAGGGAGGGAAGGGAAAGCCAAACGTGAGCTCGTACTTTTCTCGCCTGCTTCTCCTGCCTCCTGAGATCCTTCTCTCCAGCATCCTCGTCGTCGTTGGCACCTTCCTCCTCGTCAGTAGAAGCGAAGTCGTTGTCGAAGGCGTCCTCCTCCTCTAAAGGATGGCAGAAGGAAGGCGGAGCAGGGTCAGGTTTTAGAGAAAAGGAAGGGAGGGAGGAGGACGTGACGATGGAACTCGTCTCTCACCTTTCCCTACGAAGTCAACATCGTCCTCGATCTCCTCGAATCCAGTATCGGCTTCAAGTTCACTATCGAGAAGAGCTCTCATCTGGAGAAGAGATGCGAGTGTCAGAGCTGAAAGAGCGAGAAGGAGAAGGAAAGGGAAGGAAAGCGACTGACTCTGTTTCCTGCCGTCGACCTCTTTGCTCTCCCCTTGACGAGCGTTTCCTCTGGAGCAGCATGAGCCTTCACTGGAGCTGACCTGCCTAAGCTAGTCATCGTCTATATCGTCCCAAGTAGAAGAGAGAAAGGGGAAAGGAAGAAGGGAGTGCGATGGAGGGGATGGAAGGCGTTTGAGGTCAACTCGTTGAAAGTGAAACTCGTGGAAAGAGCTTTCAAGCTCCCCTCCCTTCGTTTCCTCCCCCAACTCCTTCCCACCTTCCCAGCCCATATTTCACAGAACAGCATGGCCGCTCCCGCTTTCGATCGACGTCGTGTGAACGGACCTGAGGTTTCGTTCCCTCCCGTTTACGAGGAGGACCTCCCCTCAGCGGAAGCTTCAAGCTCGACGAGCGCTCAGAGGATGAGCTCCCTCAAGGAGGCCGCTCAGGTTTACGCTAGGCAGGACAGATCCAAGGATGCGTTTAGGCCAATCTGTGAGTTCCGTGTAGCTTTGGTTCAGTGTTATCGATGCGATGGAAGGAGGTAGAGGAGCTCGAGAAGGAAACTCCAAGCTCACCTTCATCCTCTCCTTCCCTCCCTCCCTTTCAACCAGTCCTCCAAACGGGTCTCATCAGCTCAGCTAACGGATCAGCTTACATCGAGATGGAAAAGACAAAGATCGCTTGCGCTGTGTGAGTCTCAATCACGAACATATAGAGTTTCCTCAGCTCAAAGAGGAGCTCAAAAGAAGGAAGGAAGAGCTCAAGCTGACCGAAGACCTTCCCTTCCCTCCCTCTTTGCCTCAGCTACGGTCCTCGTCCCAAACTTCCTCCCTACTCAGCTCACGGAACCCTCAACATAGAAGTCAAGTACGCTCCCTTCGCTTCAGACCCTCGGAGATTCCCTCTCAGGGTGAGTTTCTCTCTCCTTTCTCTTTCAGCCCACCTCGCGAGCTCGTTTGAGCTCACTCTTCGTTTCTTGTTTCGTTCCTTAGGATACCGAACCCCCAACTCCCTCCACTCTCCTCGCCCAATCCCTCCTCCCAGCCCTTCGTCTCCAACTCCTCCCCAAATCCCAACTCGACGTCTTCCTCCTCGTTCTCGAATCCGACGGGATGGAGGGGGTCGTGAGCGCTGGAACGACCGTCGCTGGAGCTGCTTTGGCTGGCGTTGGAGGGGTGGTGGAGATGTCGGGTCTGGTGGTTGGGGTCAGCTCGGTGAGTCGGTCATCCTTACCCTGTTGGATCAAGAGTAGAAAGGGAAGAACAGGCAGAACGCTGAACCGTCTCGTTTCTTCTCGACAGGCCACCATCAACTCCTCTCTCCACGTCGATCCTACCTCCCACGAGTCTCTGATTGCGACGTCGAGAGTGACGCTGGCGTGCATGCCTGCGCTGGGGAAGATCACGAATGTTTGGCAGACGGGTGAGATTGAGGGAGAGAAGGCTATGGAGGTGAGTGTTTTCTTTACTTCTCGTCGCTTTAGCTTTCCCAACTTCGATGAGAGGCCAAGCTCCCAAACCCGAGTGCTGACTTGCTTATGTTCTTTTTCTGAGCGTCCCAGGCTCTGGAGAAACTGATGGAAAAGAGTCGAGAGGTGCACACGGCCGTCGCTCAGTCGTTACGCGAGGGACTGCAGGCTAGGGAGGCGAAGGAGCTGGTGGAGGCCGAAGGGTTTAGTGCTTGATCGATAGATGGTCGTATCCTACGAGCTTGCTGGCGGAGTGCGGAAAATAGAGAGTCGAGCGAGAAGACGAAGCGTCGAACGCAATACGATCTGGACGCGCGTCGTTTCTCATCTTTCCTTCGTTCTTTCCGAACGCGTGAACTCTCGACAGCTCCCGCTTCTACTCTGAGACGCGTCACGCAGCTTGGTTTGTGTTGTAGCTCCCTTTCCTCGACGACGAAGGAGAGTTTCGGAGCAGAATCCAACGTCGGGCTCTCGCTCCCCTTCATCCTGTCCTTTTGACGAGATCGTCCTCTTCCTTGCCCTTTTCTCATGAAAACTGCTTCGTTTCAGATACACGCCTCTTCTTCCTAGTCAGGCCCAAGAGAAAAGTGTGAAAAAAACTTCTTCTCGTGGGAGCTTTGAGAGGGACACCTGCCTTTGAACCTCTGAAGCTCGCGCACCCTGAACCCCCTTGAACCCCTGAGAGGCGTGAAGAGGGAGAGAAGGGAAAGGGAGAATGTTCCTTCTCTTCTTCTCTCTCTTCTCCTCAAACGATCACCATCCTCGGCAGCCTAAAAGAGGACGTTGCTCGTTCGATGGGGTTTCTCAGCAAGAAGAAGAGCTCCCCTCATCTTGCCAACGGATCCTCCTCCTCCTCCTCCTCCTCCTCTCCCTCTCGACCTCCTCCCCTTCCTTCCTCCAAATCCTTCTCTCCTTCCTCCTCTCGCCTTCCACCAACAGGCTCCAGATATACTTCTTCGCCTTCGCTCTCTTCCCTCGCCGCTCAGGATCGAGGAGGAGGACTGGACGCTCCTCTCAAGATCCACGAACGGTTCGCTTCAAGGTCCAGCTCGTACGAGGAGGTTGGTTCCTCGAGGTCCAACACTCCTACGACCGATTTCTCGAGAGGTGTAGCCGATCCGAGGATGGGAGGAGGGAGTTTGAGAGGCGGAGGAGCTGGGATAGGAAGGGACGAGGAGGCTGCTTTGTTGGCGGCGAGGAAGAGGAGGATGGCGAGTGAAGGGTCCATGAGGAGTGGGAGGTTGAATGAGGGAGAAGGAGGAGGAGCAGAGCATCTCAGAGGGAGGTTCAAGAGTGAGGTGTCGCTCGTATACCCTGAGGTGAAGGTCATTCAGACGAGGAAGAGGAGAGCTACAGAGTCCAAAGGGTCGTCAGCAGAGGAGACGACTTCTTCACCATCTCCCTCGACCAGTCGCACCAGACCGGTTCTCAAATCGACAACTGGATCCACCTCGTCCTCATACGTCCTTCCAATCTCCATCCCTCGACCTCCTACTCCTCCTCCACCCTCACCAGAGAAGATCACCTTCAGCAGGTCCAACTCCAGCAACCCTCCTCCTCCAGCTCTCGACAGGTCCATCTCTTCCCCAGCCAACCCTCGAGATTCGGTCATCACCTTCAACTCCTCTTCCTCCTCTCTCCTCCACTCCTCCGACTACCGAACCAACTCTCCACCTCCTCTCCCTCAGGTCTCCTACCTTCCCTCTTCAGCACCCGAGTCAACGTCAGACGCGCGGAAGGCAGCCCACGACATCGTTCTTCGTCGAGGTGTCTCAGCCCACTCGACCTCCTCCTCCTCGGCCACTCCTCCCTTCTCTCCATCTCTCGCACCAACACTCAACAACCCTCTACTCTCCACCCCGTCGTCTCTCGATCCTCTTCTCTCGTCGGCCGGTCCCGTGAGGAGGAAGAAGTGGGATCCTCTCGCCGCGTTCGGAGCAGGAGGAGGAGGCGGAACGAGCCCTGGTGCGACGAGCTCACCTTCGACTGGACTCGCTCTTCTAGGAATGGAAGCGTCGAAGAGTTCGGTCAGAGCTGAAGGATCATCGTCGACGAAGGAAAGGAACGGAGGAGCAGGAGATCAGTGGTCGCCTCCGAACAGAGACGCTCCTGCAGCTCCCTCGGATGCTAGCCGTCGGGAGGCGCCTCTCATATCGAAGAGCAGGACGTCATCGTCCTCGGGAGGGTCGCATGAGGCCTACGAGCCTTGGTCGAGGAGTCAGGAGGATCATTCGTCGCAGAGGACGGGAATCGCAGCTCCTTCAGCCCATCCTCCTCCTCCTCCCCAACTCCCATCGATGCCCGTCGCCGTTCAGACCTCCCAACCCGCTCGACCTCCTCCTCAGTCTTCTTTCTCGATACAGACCACTCCTCCAATTCCTCACTCCATCCTCAAGAAGAAGT
Organism: Mrakia frigida; assembly: GCF_051309035.1. Lineage (NCBI taxonomy): Eukaryota > Fungi > Basidiomycota > Tremellomycetes > Cystofilobasidiales > Mrakiaceae > Mrakia > Mrakia frigida. Next base: position 1,001,559 of record NW_027481275.1, read on the forward strand.
CTCGTTCCGACTCGTCGAGCACACAGTCTTCCCTCCCCGACAATCTCCCTCCTCCTCCTCCTTCTCACCCCCGCGAGCTCACCTCTTCCTCCACTCCATCAAACTCTACTTCGAACACCAAATACTCCCAAGCCTACCCTATCTCTCCTCCCGAGTCGGAATCCACGTCGTTCGAGGCTCGAGCAAGTCGCTCAGGATCAGGATCAGGAATCGTCCCTTCTCCTATCTCGATCCCAGCTTCGAAGACGAAGGAAAAGTTCGTCGCTCTCAACTCTCCCATCGCTCCTTACCTCCAACACGTTCCGAAGGAGTCCTCATCACCTCCTCAACATCTCGAATCGCAGGTCAGCGGCGCGTCGAGTCGAACGACCAGGGAAGCGAAGAGGATGGCTTCTCCTCCGTCCGCTACTCCGCTGGGATTCACTGCTGGAGAGAGGAGGTTGGAAGAGGAAGGCACAGAAGGACTGGGGTTGGTCAAGATGGAGGAGAAGACTGGGCAGAAGATCTTGAGGAGGATGGGGAGCTTCGGGTTTGGGAGAGGAGGAGTTGAAGTCGACGCGTCCCTGGTGAGCTTCTCTCTCATATCCAGTCGGATTTCGGAAGCTTCAGCTAGCACCCTGCTTATGCTTTCTTCTTTGAACAGGTTTCGAGCTTCGGAAACCCTCCAGGCTCTCCAACGACGTCGACTCCCAAGGTTCAGCCCGTCACGACACCCTTCTTCCGAGGCTCAGAAGCGAACGAGAGCCACGATGTACGTCGATCCTTACCTCTCGTTTTAGGCTACCCAGGGCTCGATTCGGCCCCACTAATCTCGGAAGCTGAACTGTTCCCTATCGCTTTCGCTTTCGATTGTTGCTGCGTGCTTGGACAGACTCCGCCTTCCCCAATCTCGTACTTCTCGACCTTCTCCCCAACGCCAACACCTCCTCAAGGTCAACCTTCTTCGCTTCCATCTCAAGAGGAAAATATTGACCCGTTCGAGAAGGGAGCTCCTCGATCCCCTACGATCAAGGCCTCGAAGAAGAACGTCACCGTTTCCCTTCTTCGTTCGAACGGAAAGGAGGTCGAGCCCAAGGGACCCAATAAAGTGCGCTTTTTCTTCTCTCAGACATCATACCTATCTACACGGAGTGGACGAGAGAGCTCAGAGGAGACACAGCTGACGCTCTGGCCTCGCGTCGTCTTCTCTTTCCTCCTTTCTTTTTCCTGCTCGCCAGGTTTTGCAGTCAACCACCGAACTTACCTCTTCCTCAGCCCGGTACACCAGTCGAGCTCCTTCTCCCAACGGTCTCCCTCGATCTCCTCGACCTTCTCCCAAACCCTCGCCTTCGTCGTCTCCCAAACTCTCAACAACCGAACTTCCTTCGTCCCCACCTTCACCTCGGACCTCTTCCTCCACCGCTCGCCCCCTTCCACCCCAAGCTCCCCCCCCCTCATCTACGATGCTTCCTAAGACTCCTCTTGAGCTTCAATCAGTCCAGGTGGACTCGCTCTCGAAGGAAACCGTTCGACAGGCTCTCCCTCAACCCAATCCTCCAGCACCAGCAGCAACGGCGCACGCACTCCGTCCTCTTCCAGAACCTACTCGACAGCAACTCCCACCACTGAAGACGAACCTAGCAGGAGGATCAGTCGGAGCGAGGAGGAACTTCTTCGAGCAGGCAGGAGGAGGACTGAAGAAGTCGGCGTCGATCAGGCAGGAGGAGAAGGGAACGCCTCGACGAGACTCAGCTCTCATGCCCAACTCTCCTCCTCTCACGCCTCAAGCAACACCAATTATCGATCAGGTCTCCTCCCCTTCGTCCTCGATCGGATCTCCAGCACTTCGAACGGCTTCCTCCCCCAACCACGCCCTCCAAACCCTCCCCGTCCACGCTCTTCCAGGTCAATCGCCTCCTCCTCCTCCTCCCTCCTCCATCGTTGCAGTCGCTCCTCCAAACAGTCAACGGACTTACGAGAGCTTGCATCTACCGGAATCTCGTCCGGAACCGTCGTCAAGCGATCACGGGAGCGAATACAACCCTCACTGGTCCGCGTCGTCCACCAACTCCTCGAGCACCACCGTCGAATCCTCCACTCCTCCTTCCTCGGTCTCAACTCCCGTCTCCATCCCTCGAGCAGCTCCCGTCACGTCGAGAGGTACTCCTCCATCCTCCTTCCTCCCCTCCTTGGTCCCTTCGACACCGTCCACCTCCTACTCCCCTCCCTCCGCGGACTTCTCCCCTCATCTCAACCCTGTCCTCGCTTCCTCCGCCCCCGTTCCTCAAGACGACTCCAAGGCTTCGTATCCCCTCGTCCACCACATCGGGAACAAGGTGCTCTTTGAGGCTCTCTTGTACAGCTTGAGCTTCGGAGCTTGGTTGAACCTCTACTCGACGACGAGAGCGATTCGAAGGCTCATCAGTCTCGATCGAGATTTGAGGGAGGTGGTGATGGAGAGGTTCTTGGGTAGCGTTGGGTACAAGAAGTGGGAGGCTGAGGTGTGGGGACCGGAAACACTTGCTTTGACGCCGAACGTGAGCCTTCCTCTCGTCTCAACCTTTCTCGGCTCTTGAGCTCATTCGACGCGGCTGACTCCTCGTTGGTCTCTTCCTTCTTGACTCGAATCCTGCAGGACCTAAACGCCTACCTTCGATGCGTCTCTATCCCCATTCACGAGTTCGCCAGCCGCTCTCAAGCCGTTCTCACAGGCCAGGATCGAGACCCGTCAACCGTCCCTCTCCTTCAAGCTCTCACTCGTCACTACAGCCGAGTCGTCGCTCGAGTCAAGCTTCAAGCTGCAGCTCAGGTCCTCTCGGTTCACAAGGCGAGGAAAAGGTCGTCAGCCTTCGCGTCCTCGGGAGCAGCTTCGGTTCGAGGGAGTTCAGCAGCGTCGATCCGGTCCCTTTCGGTCAACAAGACGGGAGTCAACTTCTCGAGTCCGCTCTATCGTCTCAACCATGCTCTCCTCGTCCGAGTCTTCGTTCCGAGTCCGGAAGGCCCTTGGCTCTCGGACGCTTCGGTCGTTGCTTGCGAGAATGGTGAGTCGTCTCGATTCATGCTTCTCTTCCTCTTTCTCGCCTCCAGCTCACTTTCGTCCCTCTTCTTATTCCACAGAGCTAAAGACCTCCGAGATCTTTTCCGTCTTGAAGCCTGGGGACTGCGTGTGGAACACAGCGGTCAACGAGGAAGGAAATGCAGGTTCGTCGCGTCTCTCCGGCTTCACGACTCCCTCCTTCCCTTTCTCCCCCTCCCTTCCTACACCTGACCACGCTTTTTTTTGCCTCGTTTTTATCAGGCTACCTCCTCTTCGACGGCTACTACCTCGTCGATCTCGATTTCCAGTTCTCGGTCCTGGGAGAAATCCCTTCGTTCATCAACGCGTTCCAATTCCCACCCTCGTACTGGCACAAGGTCGTCAAGTCTGCTGGAAACCCTCTGCTCTACCTCGATCTGTCGGGTCCTATGGGCGTCGAGATCAAGAAGAACACGAAGGTTTGTCCTTCGTCTATCTTTCCGCTCGATCTCCAAAGTCGAGTCCTCGTCGTCTGACTCTTCTTCTTTCTTCTTGTCTTTTATCAGCTCATCCTCGACAAGGCTCCCCTAACAGCTCCCGATGGACGAGAACGACTCGTTCAGTCGTGGATTCATCGATCGGAGTTGGTTGTTCGAGAGACGAAGGGGATGATTCACGGCGATTGGGCGGGAATGCTCGTGATTCTGGTGAGTCTTCTGCTATCGCTTTCCCTTCGAAGCGGTATCTGACTCTCTTGATCCCCTTCTTCCACAGACTCAAGGAACGAACGAAGCCGTCGCTGATCTCGGTCGTCGTCTGGATCGACCTGGCAAGACACCGTTCCGTCTCCTTCGTGAGAGGTCTCGACCTGGAGAGATGTGAGCCTGCCCTCTTCCTTCTGCCTCTCGAGCCATTGGGTAGTTCTGACCCCGTCCTTATCTTCTCCTCTCAGCTGGATCCGACCCGTTCTTCAAGAGGAATCTCTCCTCGCTCGAGGTTGATCGATTGATTCGATCCGACCTCTTCCTTCATCTCTCTCCTCCTCTCTTGTACATCTCTTTCTTTTGCGTTTTTCGTATACACTCACGCCGTGCTAGTAACCTCCTTTTTCTCCTTCGCTTGAACTTAGGCTCCTCCTGTCGTACTTTTTCTCTCTGGTTTGGAACACTTCTCTCGCCCGCGCGTCGCTCTTCGGTTTCCTTTCGTAGTCCTCTCGTTTCATCAACTCCTCACCCTCGTAACCCTTTGTCCTTCTTCTTATTTCTCTCCAGACATACCTCGCATTGATCCGATTCTCGATTTCTCTTTGTCTTCTCTGCGCAAGAGCCGAGGACGCGTCGGGTCGAGATCGACGTCCGTCGTCGCTGTTTTCCTTTCCCTCGTCTTTCCTTGCGAAGACTCCGTCGAATCCTTCAGTTCTAGTGCGAACTACTGCTAGCTCTAGGTCTCTACTGAGAGTCACTTCTCAGGCGCACAAACAAAAACAAAGGCCCAGAGATCGGAACGAACGAAGCTCATTTTCGAAGTTGACCTTGAACGACTTCCTTCTTTCCTTCTCTCGATGTCCTCCTCGTCCTACCGGCTCCTCTCCCGCTTAGCGAACCTCGATATCCCCTACCCCATACGCGCAGCAACCAAAGCTTCCGTCATCACCGTTCAGGTGAGGTCTCTCTGCCTTTCGCTTTTCTCTCTTCTTCAGCCCTCTAAGCTCACTTCCGATTCCCTTCCCAGGTCGCCTGTCTCCTCCACCTGCTCACGGATCGGATAGGCTTCATTCAAGAATGCAAAGGAGAATCCATGCTGCCTACTCTCGCTCCTGAAGGAGACTGGATCATCTACAACCGTCTCCCTTACTTCTTCCCTTCCTCTCCAACGTCCTCGAAGCTCAACCCGATCCATCCTTTCGGACGAGGCGATCTGGTCATCGCTGCCCACCCTTTCCTCCCCGACCGAACCGTAGGCAAGAGGATCATCGCCATGGGAGGGGATACCGTCGAAGTCAACCCGGGGAATCTGAGACCTCCGAGGAGCGGGTTGGCGAGGGCGGCGGCGATGCAGGAGGGCGAGTGGAAGGTCGCTGGGGAGGAGGGAGAACGAGGAGGAGGAGCTTGGGGAGGAGGTGATTATCTGAGGGTTCCGCCGGGACATGTATGGTTGCAGGGCGATAACTTGAGTAATTCGACGGACTCGAGGGATTATGGACCGGTGCCGTTGGCGTTGTTGTTGGCGAGGGTGGAGGGAAGGGTGAGTGAAGGAGAAGGACAAGAGGTTGAGCTCGATTCGAGGGCTGACTTCTTTTTTTGCTTCTTGGTTTCGACAGGTTTGGCCGACACAAACGAGGTTTAGGAATACACTGAGGTGGTTGAGTGATATATAAGATCATTAGGAACTAGTCAATCTCAGTCGAACTCGAAAGTCTGGTGCTTTGCGACGAGGAGGAAGGACGACGAGCTCGCGTCTTCTTCGCTCTTCTCCTCGTCGTTTCCCTTTCCCTGTCTCTCTCTTTCGACACGCAGAAACGATCAAAAAGACTCGACATGCAAATGTGATAGATGAGTGATGAGAGAGAGGTGCAGTGTGTAGTAGCAAAAAGAAAGAGCAACCAAGAGGCAAGGAAGAACGAGAAAGAACGAAACGAAAACACAACAAAGAAAGCGAACCGAAACTGAACTAGATCTAGAACTGCCTCTTCGCCCTCAAATACCTATCCAACGCTCCCTGACCCCAAACCCTGAAGATCTTGGCCTCCACCGTCCCCATCTTCACATCCTTCGGTTTCCTCCCGAACCCTCCTCCCCTCTCCATGTCGCTCAAACTCTTCAATCCCCTCCTCCCTCCCAGATCCTTATCCTCCGCTCCAGGGTGCTTCTTCTCAAACACCTCCCTCGACACCTTCTTCAGCTCCCGATCGAGCTTCTTCTCCTTGGATCGCGACCGACCTTCAGCGGTTTTGCTGTCGGAAAGTTTCGTGTGACGATGCTGGTGGATGGCTTCCGCGTAGGCGCTGGTGAGCCACTTGATGTAGGCCAAGGCGGCACCTTGTTGGAGGAGAGCGCAGGATGCGTGAAGGTCTCGGATGTCGACGAAGAGGATGTGAGGAGGGAGGGGGTCGGGTCGGTGGGAGGATCGAGGGACGAGGCGGATGAGAGCTTGGGAGGGTAAGGGAGGGAGGATGGCTTTGACGATGAGGGAGGGTGGGTAGAGTTGGGCGAAGCGTTTGAGCATGGAGAGGGCTATGGAGAGTTGACCAGCACTGGCGATTCGTGAAAGGAAAGGACAGGAAGAGAGTCAGCGAAGAGAGAAAACGAAACGAGAGACGCGTCCGAACACTCCGAACGAAACGAGATTCACTCACAGAGTCATGATCGCAATTGACGTCACCCAAACCTTCTCCACCAATCTAGGCTCCAGTCCCATGCTCCTCCTCACCACCCACTCCCTATCCTTCCCCTTCTCCTCCCTCACCCTCTCCAAATACTTGTTCCCCTCCTCCTCGAACGCCTCCCACTCCTTCCAAAGCCTGAAGCACTCCTTCGCAGCCTCCTCCCTCTCCTCTCTCCGAGGACTACACCTCAGCATCCCAAACACGTCCGCGTAACTCCTCGCATCCCTCCTCACGCCGTACTCCTCGTGGATCGTGTCGAACGTGGCGACCTTCTCGGCGAGGCTGTCCGAGTGTTGGTACTGGACGCTGAGGAAGGCGTTGATGATCTGGCTGTCGATGATGACGTGACGGAGGGAAGGGAGGTTGCCGGAAGGGGTGCGTTGGTTGGGGTTCGAGAGGAAGATCTCGGCGTCGTCGTGGGCGTGGGAGAGGAGTCGGCGAGCTTCGTGGAGGATTTCGTTTTGGGATTGAGGGATGGGAGAGGTTTGGACGGTTCCTTGAGGCTGCTGTTGAGGAGGAGTAGGTTCGGGTCCAGGGATGTCGGTAGTGGTGGTGGTGGCGGTGGTGGCGGTGGATTTGGTGTACGAGGAAGAAGAAGATTCGTCGCGAGAGAGGGGAGGAGGAGGAGTGTAATCCGACGCGTCGAACGAAGACCAAGCGTCCGATTCTGCTGCTTCAGCTTCCGAAGGGACTCGACCCACATCCAGAGCGTCCTGAAGAGTTTCCGAGTCGATAACGGTCCAGTCCTCCTCCCCAGTGAAGTCCTCGTCCCCTCCGTCCTCCCAAGCTGTTCCTCCCACCTCGACCGTCATCTCCTCGACCTTCGTCTCCTCCTCCTCCATCGCCTCCACAGCCTCGCTGCTCCCCCTCTCAGCCGTCGAAGTCTCCCCTTCCTCCACCCTCAACAACCTCTCCCTCTCCTGCGCCTCCGCAAAGTTCAAATCTCCCTTCCTGATGTTGGGCCTCGCCGCCGCGTAGGCCTGGAAGATCGACACCATCGTCGACGCCGTCGGGGAGATATCCGCTCCATCGTTCTTCATCCCCGGGTGGTTCGAGAACCTGATCATCTCCGTCATGATCCACCTCGTCCTAGCGATGTCCCCGTTCTTCTTCGCTCCGATCAACAGGTTGTCGAACGTCCTCCTGTCCGGGGTGTACATCGCTCTCTGAGCCGAATCAGGCACCGACGTGTGGTAGAAATCCAGCATCTGCCTCATGAGTCTGAAACTCTCGAGGTAGAACTTCTTGGACGACCCCACGGCTCGAATGATGGCGTTGAAGGAGGCGACGTCGGGAGGGACCTTGTTCTCGATGGTCATTTCCGTCCAGAGGTCGAGCGCTCGTTCCGGTTCGGGGAGGTTGACGTTCGAGCAGGCTTCGATGATCATGTCGTAGGTTTCCTTGGACGGGATGGGGTGAGCGACGAGTCGCATGTGAGCGAAGAGATCCCATCCTGTGGCTCGGTGGGCGTCGATGTCCGAGTGAACGAGAGGTTGGATGAGGGCTCGGTAGGTGGATTCGAGTGGGTAGAGGGAGCGGGATTCGAGGTTGTGAAGAGTGGCGACGGCTCCGTGGAGGTCGCTCAATCCGAGGTGAGCGAGAACGAGGTGCGAGTAGGTTGAGTAGTTGGCGGGGAAGCCAGCTGAACGAAGGGAAATGGACGACGCGTCAGGTTCTCGTTTTCGTCCTCGGACCTTGGAATGAAGAGAAAGAGACGAACCTTTCTCCGACTGAGTGATGACCATCTGAACTCCGTTCACGTCTCCAGCGTCCGAGAGAACCTTCAGGATATCGAGGAACCACGAGAGCTCAGGCGTCGATCCGGACCTCTGCGAACGAACGAACGAACGAACGAGAACGAAGAGAGAACGGTCAGCGGTCGTTTCTTCCTCTCCTCCTCTACTACACTGTGTTCCTGCCCACTCCAAAAAGCTTCTCAAAGGTTGCGAAACACTCACCACCATCAACTCCAACCCCTTCGCCGCCAAAAGCGCATACCCAGCCTTCTGCAAACTCCTCGCCTGCTCCTCCTTCCCTCTCATCGGCAACCTCCCCATCCTCGTATTATGCTCCTCCCTCAACCTCTGCTTCATCTCCCTCTTCTTCTCCATCTTCACCGCCAACTCTCCTCCCGCTCCTCCTCCTCCTGCCCTCCTTCGCCGTTCCTTCCACTCAACCTCCAACCGTTCCGGCTCCTTCAGCGTCTTGTACACCACGCTCTTCCACTCCCCTTGCGTGATCAGTCCCAGCGGAAGAACCATCGGTTTAATGTACGCTCCTTCGGACCGAAGTCTCTTCCTCACGTCCGTCGGAAGAGGGATGGGCAGGCGGACTTCGTTGGGGTTGGACTTCCTCGTCGTGGCGGGTAGGACTCCCTGTGGCACCGGTGGACTCGAAGAAGGTTCTCCAGGGAAAGTCGTGGCGTTGTGCTTGGCTCTGACTGCTCCTTTGAGGAACGACGCGTGAGGTTGGATCGGGGAGGTGGGACCGTGGAGGATGGGATCGAGAGGAGGGAGGGAGAGGTAGTCGGGTGAGGAGTAGTGGTCTGCTGTGGTGATGGCTCGGGCTTCTTCGGCTGCTAGGATGGATTGTTCGAGGGAGAGGAGGAGAGGGGTGGGAGGTGGGAGGAAGGAGGAGGAGGCCGGAAGGAGGTGCGGTGGGAGGTGGGACAGTTGCGTGAAGGTTGAAGGGTAGGTCGAGAGGGAGAGGTCCGAGGAGGAGGAAGGTGAGGAGAGAGAGAGGAAAGCGGGTAGGGAGCGGGTGGTGATCGATGTGGGAGGAGATGGGGAGGAGAGTTGTTGAGGAGGAGGAGGGGGAGAAGAGGTCGTGGTGGATTTAAGAGGGGACGCGGAGGACGATCTGGGTCTTTGGCGAGGCTGGGAGGAAGACGAGGACGTAGATGGTGTAGAATCGGCGAAGGCAGACTCCTCGGTCGAGTTGTTAGAAGTGATGGTGGAAGAAGGAGGGTAGGAAGACGATGAAAGCCTCGTCGCGTGAGGGTAGCGTTCCTCGAAGGACTGAGTGGAGGAGGGATCGCTTGTCGTCCGAGGCGAGGAAGAGGAGGAGGTTGAAGGTTGGGAGGAGGATGCAGTGGGTGCTGATTCCGTCGAGGAAGAAGAAGCTGGCCGAAGGGATTCCTCGAACGACGACGGCGACGAAAACTTCCCGAAAGACCCTGCGAACCTCGACTCGTCCTCCTGGTCCACCGCCTCTCCGTCCTCGTTCACCTCCAGCCTCCTCGCCTCACTCTTCTCCTGCCCTCTCGACTGCACTCCAATCCTCTCCAGCATCTGCTCCTCCTGCTCCTCTCCCTGCTCGATCCTCCCTGTAGCTTCCCTCTGCGATCCGAAAGCTCGTTGCGGCTGAACGACGGAATGAGCCTCGAGCAACATCCGCTGCCTCTTGTTGACGCCCTCCTGGATGAGCCTGATGTTCTCCTCGGTCTGAAGTCTCTTCTTCTCCTGCTCCTTCGACTCGTGCTGGAGGATGAACTTCTTCTGCTCCTCGATGCTGGCGGCGGTTCGATTGGGAGAGGCGAGAGCGGGGAGGTTGGAGAGCTCGTTTCCAGAGGCCATCAGGTTGACGTAGAAGTCGTCGATGTCCTTCTCGGTTAGAGGAGGGAGGCCTTCGAGGACGGACTATTTTATACACAAGCAAGAGAAGAGTCAGCATGGAGGTTCGAGAAGCGGAAGGAGAAGAAGAAGGCGAGGGAGGAAGGAGAAACGAGCGAGCTGACCTTTGTCGCCTTTTCTCTGTCCATCCTCATGGCTTCCTTCGTGAAGTATTCGGTTTGGCGAGTGATTCCATACGAGAGTCGCTCCTTCCACGTGGTTCCAGCTTCAGCAGTAAGTTGCTCGGTCATCTCCTTGTCCCTGAGAAGAGAACGAAGAAAGAAGGAGCAAAGGGAAGGAAGGAAAAAGGTCAGCTCGACTCGTTTCCTTCCTCTCCTCCCTTCGCTCCTTTCTGACGGCCTGTATACATTTCGAGAAGATCTGAACTTACTCGATCTCCCTCTTGGTCATAGGATTCACCCTTTCCGACTTGGGAAACATTTCCCTCTCGGGTTTGATTCTCCCTCGAAGCTGCAGAGGAGGAGAGGTCGAGAGCTGTCGACCGATCCACAACGGCGAGAGATAGGACGACGAAGCTTTCGCCGCCAGAGACGAGCTTCTCGAACCAGGTCGTCGTAGCATCCGAGAAAGAGAGAAAGAGGCCGAGGAGGGGGAAAGGTAGGTTTTTTGTTGAAGCTGGACGTTGAGGTCAACCCTTTTCCCCTTCCAATGAAGTGAGAGGTTTGAGATTTCGAGCTGCCTCGAAGTTTCTCGAGCTCGCCCTGCTCCTCCCCTTCTGAGCTCCCAACCACAACCATGTCCTCCAAAAGAAAGTCCCAGACTACCCAGTCCGGTGAGAAATCAAACAAGGTACGTCCTCACGGAATCAAATCTGTCGAAAGAAGCTTTGCAAGGCGAGCTCAGAGCTGTCCAAACGAGAGTTGACCTTCGCCTCCTCCTTCCTTTCCCTCCCTCCCTCCTTTCAGGTTCAGCGTTCTGCTCCTCCTGCCGTTGCAGCTGTCTCGGACGACGACGACTTCATCAGTGACGACGGAGACGATCTCATCGCTGGTGCTGTCGGAAAGGAAGACGAGGAGGACTCTGGAGACTCAGCGGACGACGACTTCGCCATGGGAGGAGCTCAAGACGTCGACGAGGGAGAATCTGGCTCGGAAGCTGCTGAGGACGACGAGGAAGGAGACGATCTCGACGATGCTATGGAGTCCGACGGAGGGGACGATGAGGATGAGCCTGTCGTTGCTAGGACTTACGAGACCAAGAAGGGAAGCTCGTTGTATCAAGCTCCTACGAACGAGGAAATGCAGAGTGAGCTTCTTCCTTCTCTCTTTCTCGCCTTCGTCTCTACATTTACTGAACTCGATATATTTCCTTACAAACCTACAGCCCTCAAATCCGGTTCTACCTTGTTCAAATCCTCTCTCTTCTCCCTCCAACTCTCTCTCCTCCTCCCCTCGATCCGACCTCTCTCGGCTTCCTCGCATCCAACCCCGGCTCCTCTCTCTCCTCTCCTCTCAACCCTCCAACTCCTTCGACCCTTCCTGCTTTCCCTCCCCACCCTCCAACCCACTACGCCTCGACTCTCGCTCACGCAGTACCCGAACCTCCCTTACCCTTCGCCAGGACCTCCCGACGACGCCAAATGGCTCATGACCTTCCTCCCGCCCAAGGAGGTCCAGATCGTAGGAGATTGGGCTCTCGAGACATGCTCCCACTCGGCTGCGAAGGGAAAGGGAAAAGGCAAAGAGGGAGGAAAGAAGGGCGGGAAGAGCGGGACGGTGGAGATGGCCTTGATGATGGACGAGGAAGGCTTCCAGGAGAAGGACTTTTTGAACGGAAGGTACTTCTACAAGAGGGTTTACTGGTTGGCCGTCGTTGGAGAGGCGTTGAAGAAGGGGATGGAGAAGTTGGGATTGGGAGGAGTGGAGTGGGTGGTGGAGGGAGAGAGTGAATGGAAGCCGGTGTTGGTGTTGAGGTCGAAGCAGGGTGAGTCGCGTTCGCGTCCTTCTTCTCGTCCTTTCGTTCCAACGCTGAAACTGACGCGTCTAATCCTTTGTTCCTCGTGTTCTTCTACAGACAAATCCGCCTCGGACTTCTCCAAACTCAACCTAACCATCACCCTCCGACCTACCATCCCAACCTCTCTCTTCGCACCCACCAAACTCTCCCCTGCTCGAAACTCCCTCCGACCCCCTACCACCACCTCCGCTCCTCCTCCTCCTACCCCTCTCTACAACACCACTCTCCTCTCCGATACCCTCTACCCTTCGCACCTCCTCTACCTCCACAACCTCTCCCTCGCTCTCCCAGCTTTCAAAGACGCGTCGCTCCTCCTCCAACTCTGGGGGTCCCAACGAGGCTTTGGAACGTCTCTGCCTTGGCCTTCTACCACCGGAGGATGGTCCACTTGGAGCGAGATGGTCCTCGGATACCTCGTTTTCGGAGGAGGAGGACTCGGGAAGGTCGAGGGAGGGAAGAGGTTGGGCAAAGGGATGTCGAGCTACCAGGTGTTTCGAGGAGCGTTGGATTTCTTTGCGAAGCACGACTTCTTTGGAAGCTCGGTCTTCATGAAGAACACGCTCGCTTCGGCTGGAGATGCGAAGAAGATCCCTCAGGAGGAGTTTACGAGTGCAGGAGGAGCGGTGTTCGTCGAGCCGACGGGGAGCGTGAACTTGCTGGCGGGAGTTGAGCAGGGAGTGTTGCAGTTGATGATGCAGGAGGCCAAGACGACGCTGGTAATGTTGGATAGTGAGGAGGGGGAGGGAGAGGGGGAGGATGTGTTTGACGGAGTGTTCTTGAGGGATTTGAAGAGCGGGGTGGTGAGGTTCGATTTGGTTTTCAGGTGAGTCTTTCTTTCGACGCGTCGACTCTCTTCGTTCGCTCTCGTTCGTCGTCGCTGATGCTTCTTCGCTTGTTCTCCGCAGGATCGATCTCTCAACCGCCAAACCTCTCCTCCAACCTCCTCTCGCTCGACTTGACCAACCCTCTCGACTCCAACACCTCATCAACTCCCTCTCCACCGTCGTCCGTCGAGCGCTCAACACCCGAGCCAAAATCGTCGTCGTCCAACAACCCAACACCTCCAACCAAACCTGGGCCATCGGATCTCCTCGTCCTTCGCCCTCCGAGGAATCGTACATCGTCGAACTCGGAGTCATCCTCGACCCAACCGAGTGCACTCGTCTCGTCGACCACGGACCTTCCGCCGAGGACGTCGAAGGATCGACCGAGTTCAGAGACTTCTGGGGGGAGAAGTCGGAGCTGAGGAGGTTCAAGGATGGAAGGATCTTGGAGAGTGTGGTTTGGGAGGTGGGACAGTCGACCGAGGATCGAAGCTTCATCGTTGGACGATCGGTTCGACACATCCTTCTTCGACACTTTGGACTCGAGGAGTCAGCCATTGGAACCGAGTCCTCGACGGGTTACATCCCTTTCGTTCGACTTCCTACGTCGGCCGTCAACCTCGTCGCTACCGAGGAAGGGTCCAAGGTCGAAGGATTCCGTCCTGTCATGGCTGCGTTCGCCGAACTCGTCAAGACCCTCAAGGGAATGGAGGATCTCCCTCTCTCGCTCCTCAACGTCTTCCCCGTCGCCGAAGGACTTCGATACACCTCCGTCTTCCCTCCCGTCGCCATCGACGTCGATCGGTTCTCCCTCACGCCCGACTGCCTCAAGTTCGTCGAAGCGCTCGACGTCGTCGTTCAGTTCGAATCCTCCGGACGATGGCCCGACGAACTCGCTGCGATCCAGAAGATCAAGCTTGCCTTCTTCGAAAAGATTGCTCGCTCCTTCAGGGACAAAGTCAAAGGGTCCGTCGTTTCGGTCGCGATGGACGACGTTCTGGACGGATCGGATTCAGCAGGGTTGATCGAGGACAACTGCTCCCTCGAGATCTTCGTTCCCTCAGGCTTCGCCTTCCGACTTCGAATCCACCACGACAGGGAGAAGACCCTCCTCGATCGAATCATCGCCGACAAGAAGACGACCAAACCCAACCTTCGACGAGCAGCCCAACAAGCTCTGGATCTCCACCTCGTTCGATTCACCCATCTCCCTCGCCACCACTCGGCCATCTCAGCTATCCACCACCTCTACCCTTCCTTCTCCACCACCGTCCGTCTCGTCAAACGATGGTTCTCCTCCCACATGCTCGCCACCCACGTCCCAGCGGAACTCATCGAACTCATCTGCGCTTCCGTGTACCTCACTCCTTCCACCCACCTCCCTCCCGCCTCCCACTCAACCGGATTCGCACGGGTCATCGCTCTTCTCGGACGATGGAAGTGGAAGTCGAGCCCGTTGCTGGTTCCTCTGTACTCGGTCGCTGGAGTTGAGGCGGGGAAGACGGTAGTGTTCCCGAAGGAGAGGAGAGGGCAGGCGATGGAGAGTTTCAAGAAGATGCGAGCGGCGGATCCGAACGTGAGCCAGGGGGCTTTGTTCGTTGGGACGGAGGAGGATATCAGCGGGAGGGTGTTTGGAGCGAGGAAGCCCAGTAGGGTGGTGGCGATGAGGATGGGTCAGGTGGCGAAGGCGACGTTGAGGTATTTGGAGGAGAACGAGAGGAGCGGGGAGTTGAAGGTCGAGGTGAGTTCGACGACGCGTCTTTCTTTCTCTTTCTCCTTCTGCTTCGAAACTCTCCCCTGACTTCGATCTCTTCCCTTTCTTCTTCTCACGCTCCAGCACCTCTTCAAAACCCCTCTCACCGACTACTCCTTCCTCCTCCACCTCGACCCTTCCGTCCTCCCTCGTCTCTCCCAAGCCGTCTCCCCCGATCAAGCTCGCTGGACGTCCAAGTACAAGAACGTCGCCTCCATCCAGGCTTCCAACTCGGTCTACGGAAAGGATCTCAGGATCGACTTTGACCCTGCCAGGCAGTACTTCAAGGATCTCGAGGTTGGTCGCATCGCTCGTCTCTCTTCCTGTCTCTCGTTCCCGTCGCTGATTTCGTTCCTTCGTTTGCAGCGAATTTACGGCGACTCCTTCATCCTGTTCCACGACCCTCTCGGTGGATCCGTCATCGCTGGAATCTGGAACCCGTCTCTGCAGGAGCCGAGGAACTTCAAGGTTCAGCTTGGGTTCTCTAGCAGGCCGTTCGCTCTCGAGGGGGATTCGAAGGTGAGTCTCTCGCTCTCCTTCTCTCCATATCTTCCTCTCTCCCTCGAGTAGACGTATACTGACTCTAGTTATTGTGGTGCGTTTTCGCAGAGTCAAATGGTTCGACTGAACGAGAAGGGAGTGATTGCGGAGGCTGCTCGACTCGGGGAGGGGTTGGTCGAGAAGGTTGAGGTTGCTGCTTGAAGGGTAGCTGGGTAGATCTTGTTTTCTCGTTTCTCGTTGTTAGGTCGATCGTAGATTAGTCTGTTTTCATCTTTTGCATCTCTCCGTCTCGAGAAATCCCTTGCGACGAACGGAAAGGTCGAGCTCAGCGGAAGAAACGAGAAACGCGTCGAAAGTCGAAGTACAAGAAGCAGTGCGATAATAGATACTACAGCGGTCGGAGAGTAACGGATACAGTGATTTACAAAGCTGCAACGTAAACGATACGAACGCCATCTAGGAGAAGGGAGCCGTGGACGGAGAAAAGCTACTACTACGTCGAAGTGCTGTTGAGGGAGGGAGCGGACACGCGAGAAGAGTCGTACCAGAGCGACATGAGGTAGGAGTTCCCACCGCAGATTTCGGTTGAGTCTCCTGGGCAGACGCTCGTGCTATAGTAGAAGGAGAAGGTCGCCGTCAGCTCGGGAAACAGGAGGTGAAAAGGAAGATGAAGGACGTGGAGAGAGAACGAACCAATACGTCGTCGAGTTGTACTGCCCTCCTTGTCCGCTGGCCGTGTTGATCTCGTTGCCGCAGTAGCATCTACAAAGACGAAGGATTATTAGTTTCCGAGGTCAAAAGGAAGAAGATAGAGAGGGAGGCTCACTGTTTGGAGTCTGGGAAGAAAAGAAGACGCGTCGAAAGTCAGCTCGACTTTTCATTCGTTTTCCTTTAAAGAACTCACTTTCCATGCCCGCGTAGTTGTACTGGAGCGAGGTGCACGTTGAGGTGCAGAGCTCCACCGTCTGAACGTCACTGAGGGAGTAGTCGCTGGCGAGGATCCTCGTGTCCGCATCGAGCAAACAGAATCCGCTGTCGAGCCAGGCCGAGGTGGTTGATTCTGCTGCTTGAGCTGAGGCCGTGCAGGTCCCTCCGGTGAACGCAGAGTCGGGAGAGACTTGGGTGGTAGTATCTCCTGCGTCGTAGCAGATGAGGTAGGACATCGTTCCCTCTGCGACAGGAAAGAAAGAGAGTGAGAGAGAGATATGTTTCAGCGACGGATCGTGCTCGAGAGCGAAGGGTAAAGGAAGATCAACTCACGAGTCCAGCAGTTGGCATCGTCCCCGAGAGTCGCAGTGGACTTCGAAGTGTCGATGATGGCGAAAGTCGGAGCCACGCTCGCTGAGAGTCCGTGGCATTTCGATCCTCGAACTGAAGAAAAACGAAACGGCGACGCGTCAGTCGAGGACGACGAACGGAAGCGGAAAACAGAAGCACTGACCTCCTTCGAAACGTGTGGTAGATAGAGCCACGTTCTCCGTGACCGACCAATCTTCCACTCCAGCTATCGCAAGTGCGAAAGACATGTGAGTTCCGCCGAAGGTGTTGGCGCGAACGTTGGCTCCAAAGTTGACGTTGGTGGTGCTGTCTCCCCAGATCGAAGGTCCCATCGCTATCCCCACTTTGATCTGAGTTCCAGCAGCGGTGATGGTGTTGTCGTAAACCTGGACGCCTAGAAATTGGAGAAGAAGAAGAGGGAGGGTTCAAACTTCAGCCTCGCCCGAAAAAGACTTTCGATAAGATGAAGGAGGAAGATGTGACTGACCAGTGTAGTCTCCGCTAAAGGGCGAGTAGTCTACGAGATTGATTCCACCGAGAAGGATAGACTGAGAGACGGAGGAATCAGAGGGAAGCAAGTCAGCCTAAGTCGACGCGTCGAAAATGAATGAAAAGCGACTCACACTTGTCGACGTAATGGTGTTGCCTGAGATGTCGGATCCGGGAGATCCGAAGATGACGATTCCACCGTCTGTGGCGTCGGTGATCTTTCGATGAGGAACAGCTAAACGTCAGCGGGAGGAGGGAGACCTTCGTCGAGAACGGAAAAGAGGACGATCAAGATCGATTCGACTCACCTCGTTGCCCTGGACAATACTATTGTTGCAAGCTAGACTGATCCCATCTGCGATGGATGCTTCTGTACCAGAAGGACCGATGACGTTGTTCTTGATCACGGCTGGATGTAAAAAGGAAGGGGAATCAACATCGGGAGAAATCGAGGGACGAAAAGAAAGTGGTGTGTTCGAGGTCTCTGCTTGAGCGATTCTGGTCTTCGTTATCGACGCCGCACACCAATCACTTCTAGAAGACCCTGGAAAGAGCATTCGACCTCTTGAAAGAGACTCACCATCCGAACAAGTGAGACCGGTTCCTTGAATGATGTGGAGCGACGACCACCCTCTAGTGTTCGAGAGTTGGCAGTTGGTGACCGTATGTCGCTGGGAGGTACCTCCTATAAGAGGCAAGTAGTAGGGGGAAGATGAATCAGTTGAGAGTTCACAGAAAATAAGGGAAGGAAGACAGATCGATGCTCGACGCGTGCGAGAAATCAAAGTCGACTCACCAAGCTCGAGCAAAGCTGCACCACCTGACAGCGCACCAAGAGTTCCTCTTCCTCCGTCAATGATAATGCTGTCTACGAGAAGATCGTTGCAGTCGACACCTGAAGCTTGAATAGCGGTCGAGATGTCGGAAGATGTGATAACGAGTTGGGCGCGCGACGTCAACGCGACGGCGCTTCCTCCCTGAGTCTGAATCCCTTGTCCTGACGCGGTGAAGAGGATGGTTTCATCGATGTTGATGACTTGTCCAGGGCAAAGAAGGATCGTCGTATTCTCGCCTCCACTGACGAAAAGAGAGTTGAACAAGGAGGCAGTGGCTGAAGAGTCGTAGCACGCGTCCGCGGTTGTGGTCGCGAAACCTAGAAGATCATCGATGGATAGAGCTTTGTAGTTGGCAACGAGTTGAGCCAGTCCTCCGCTGATGGGTTCGGGAGTTGGACGAGGCGAGGTAGGTGAGGAGGAGGAGGTGAGCGTCGAGACGACGGAGGAGAGGGTTGCGTTGAGCTCGGAGAAAAGGTCTCGATGTTTGAGACCGCGAGGTGTGTGATCCAGAGGTGGATGAGGTAGGGCGGAAGAAGGACTCGGGGTAAGGAGGAGGAGAAGGAAGGAAGAGAGGAGGAGGAGAGGGGAGGACGGGCGAAAGATGGCGGACGTAGCAAGCATCTTGTTGGTTGTTCGGGAGGGTGGTGGTTGGGAACGAACCTCTCGAAAGAGGGAACAGACGAGAAGTAGAATGCTGATGGAGAGATCTGACGTAGAAAAGAATAAAGTGAGACGGAGGAGCCTGTTAGAAGGGGAGAGCGACAAGGTTCAAGGGTGGGCGAGTCGCGGTTTTGTTCCACTGCTGTTTCTCCGTCGAATTCTGTGTTCATCTAGAGCTGGTGACGACCTTTGAAGGCACTTCGATAAGCTACGGGACCGAAATAGAATAGAATCGAACTGCAGCTCGGAGAAGAGTCAAAGGAGGGATGAACGGAGGATGAGCGGGGCGCTGCTGATGCATTGATCGGAGGTGTTTAGAACGGTGTTTTAATAGACAAGGTGCTGGATTCGTCCAAGAGGCTTCTAGCATCCGCTTTGTCGACGAGTTCACTTTTGTGTGGTGGGCGTTGGGAAGGAAGGAGCAAGACCGATCTGCTTCAGAGGTATTTCGAGCTGATCAACGTCTTCCTCCTGCTCTTCCTTCCCCTCAACCGCCAGCACAGAGGCTACCCGACCAAGCCTACATATCTTTGGGACCTCCCAATCTTTCTGCTCACCAAGACCTCCAAAAACAGCCTACTTAGGAAGATGGCTCCCACGATGGTCGCCGTCGCACCTCTGGTCGCTCTTGCTCTGGTGACGCTGCTCTTCGCAAAGTATTACTTTTCGCCAGCTCCCTCTCGCCCGACACGCTCAGTCGTACTCCTCGTCCTTGGAGATATGGGGTGAGTTCATCTTCGCCAGTTTCAGTCGTTTGGGAGCTCAAAGAGGGGAGTAGGGAGGGCGAGAAGAGAAACCGAGCGAGCTGACCATCTCTCCTTCCCTTCCTTCTTCCTCGTCCGCTTCAGCCGAAGCCCTCGAATGATGTATCACGCCCAGTCTTTCGCTGATAACGGTTTCCAGACTACTCTGGTTGGATACGCTGGTTCGTCTTCGCATTCTGGGCGCGTTTTAGGTAGAGAAAGGAGGGAAGGCGAGCGAGACGAGAGCTCACACTGTCTTCCCTCCTTTCCCTCTTTGCAGGCTCCTCCCTCCTCCCATCGCTCTTGTCGATGCCCAACTTCCACACCATACCTCTCACCCCACCTCCGAACATCCTCCTCAAAGCTCCCAGGTCGCTCTTCCTTCTCACAGCTCCGCTGAAGGTCTTGATGCAGGTCGCCGGAATCTTGAAGGTCTTGCTTTGGGAATTGGAGGACCCGCCCGAGTTCGTGCTAGTACAGGTTCGTCTTCGACCATTCAGCATCTCGATGGTGCCCATGTCTTAACTCTGGGCTAACCTTGTGGTTGCTTTGATCCGTGATCAGAACCCTCCCTCGATTCCAACGTTGGCACTCGTTCAGCTCGTCGTTCTCCTGCGAGGATCGCGTCTGATCATCGACTGGCACAACCTCGGCTTCTCGATCCTCGCGATGAGACTTGGGAAGGATCATTTGCTCGTCAGGGTCGCCAAGAAGTGAGTCTTATCCCAGCTGTCACTGTCGAGGGCCCGCGGTGCTCACGAGCCTTTCTTCGACGCGACAGGTTCGAACGGACTTTCGGACGAACCGCTTTCGTCCATCTTTTCGTTACGAAAGCGATGGAGGAATGGCTAACCAAGGAATGGGGACTGAGGTGAGTGAGCTGTAGACCTTCGCGTGGTACCGAATCTGACGTCGTCCCTTTCTTTCACCTCTTCAAGAGGGCAGAAGATCGTGCTTCACGACCGTCCGCCAGAACACTTCCGTCCTTGCGGACCAGTAGACGTCCATAATGTGACTATCGACTATCACTTCTTCCCGCTTGGTCTAGCATAATCTGACCGTCTTCCTCGGTTTCGCCTCACTTCAACAGCTCTTCAGCCGCCTTCAACCTCTCCTTCCAAAAAACGTCACCTCGCTCGTTCCCAAACCCAACACTACCACGTCCACCACCTTCACCGACCTCCTAGCCCCCTCATCGATATCTCCTACTCATCTCCCTACTCCCCATCTGCGATCCGATCGTCCAGCGGTCCTCGTGTCGTCGACTTCTTGGACGGCCGACGAGGACTTCAGCATCCTCCTCGACGCCCTCACCCTTTACGAGCTCGAGGCTCGGAAATCTGTCGATAGAACGTTTTCGGAAAGTGTGCGTCTGCCTCCTTTGGCCGTGGTGGTGAGCGGGAAGGGACCGGGACGGAGGTTGTGGGAGGCTCAGGTGGAGAAGAGGAGGTTGGGGGAAGGATGGAAGTTCGTTGGCGTTTGGTGTGCTTGGGTTGAGGTGGAAGATTACCCACGGCTGCTAGGTGAGTTACGATCGACATCCATCGCTCCTCAAGCTGTTGCCTGAGACCTCTTCCGCTCCCTCGTTTCTTCAGGTTCCGCCGACCTTGGAGTTTCTCTTCACTCGAGCTCGTCAGCTCTCGATCTTCCAATGAAAATTGTCGACATGTTCGGCTGTGGACTTCCTGTGTGCTCGTTGGACTTTGCTTGGTGAGTCCTGCTCTTCGCTGTCGCTTTCCTTCAAAACGCGTCGCTGATTTCAACCCCTTCGTTCTTGACTCCTTCCAGCCTCAACGAGCTCGTCGAAGACGGAGTCAACGGCCTCATTTTCTCCACCTCTTCACAACTCGCTTTTCAGATTATTGTGAGTATCTTCTCATCCTCTTCTCTGCTCTCTTCTCAGAGATCGAAATCTCAACCCTGACGCGTTCCCTCTTTCCTTTCCCTTCTTCTCCTCCCCAGTCCCTCCTCCGAGGCTTCCCGTCCTCCTCAGATTCAGCGCAACTTCAGAAGATCAGAAGCAAGATTTCTGAACGACAGCAGGACTGGGGAACGTGGAGTCAGAACTGGGATCGAGTCCTTCGCCCTTCGTTAATCAAAGGAAGCAGGGGAGTCGAAAGCGAGCTGGACGATACGAAGGCGATGTCATGATTCTACGGGATTTTCCTAACGAGGAACTTGAAAGCAGTCGAAATCCTTAGCCGAACCTCTTTCTTATATAATCCAAGGCTGTGAGAGCGAACGCCTTCTCCAAAGCATCGGAGAACTCGATCAGCCTTTCAATCTCTCGACTCCGAGCCCCCGTCCCTCCCAAGCTCCTCCCAACACTCATCCAGCATGCCAAAGCCTCTCAACGTATTTCTTGTGAGTGGTCGAACGTTCATCACCTTCCTGAGATGTATACTGACCCATTTTGGTTTCGGTAGACGACCTACAACGCGAATCTTCGAGCTCGAACGGCAACGATCAAGGTGAGCTCTGGCTCCCTTCCCTCCCTTCTTCTCCTGCTTCGAAGCTGACCTCCCTCCCACCTTTTCGTCCATAGGATCTGACAGAATGGCTCACTTCCGGTGTAAAAGACTTCTCAGACAAGAAGGGATCGAGTTCTCCTCCTGATCTGGTAGTGATTGGGATGCAAGAGGTCGCTGAGCTTCACCTCGCTCGTCAGTCTTCATCTCCTCCTTCGTCTCCTTACGCTCTGGCTCTTGCCTCTTCCTCCTCGCTCTCGGCTGATCTTCTTCCCTTTTATATAACGTTCTCTTTTTACTTCAGTCGCTGGAGCTACTTCCTCGGTCGTAGGTCCCTCGCCAAACTCTACAAGTGGAAAGAACCGAGCTCACGACAGCCCGTCCATTCCCTCCTCCCTCTTTCTCCCATCAGTACTCGCTTCTCACTCTCCAAATCACCTCCATCCTTTCAGCTCATGCCAAATCCCTATCCCCCACCTCCGTTAAAGAATCCTACACCCTTCTCGGCCTCACCTACCACACGAACGTCGCTCTCTTCGTCTTCGCGCTGGATCGAACCCTCCCCGTCTCTCAGAAGGCTCGAGGCGAGAAGGGGATGGTTCTGGGCTCGATGGTGAAGCGTTCGATTGGTCTGGGGCTCGTAGGAGGGCTGATGGGGAACAAGGCTGCCGTCGGAGGGAGGATATGGATCGAGAGAGGTGCAGGAGAGTCTCCCGTCGTCGAGAGCTTCACGTCAGTCCATCGTTCCCTCACCTCTTTCACCAGCTCGATGTGACCCCGAAGCTGACCGAAAGGCTCTCTTGCATGCTTCTCGCAGGTTCATATGCGCTCACTTTGCTCCTCACGCCCAGAACATCGCTGATCGCATCGCCAACTACGACCGCCTCACGTCCCGACTCCTCTTCCCTCTCCACCCTCCCTCCAACCAAACCCCCATCACCACTCAGATCAATGCCTCCTCTCACCTCTTCCTTCTCGGAGATCTCAACTATCGCCTCGGTACGACCCCAGCACCAGGAGGAGCCTACCTTCCTGCTCCGAAGGACCTCCGAGACCTCATCGTCGCTGGAGTTTCGATCGAGAAGGAGGGACAGCTGGGCTGGGAGAGTTTAAAGAAGTGGGATACTCTGAAGATGATTCAGACTCAAGGGAGAAGTCTTGGTGGATTCGAGGAAGGGGACATCGCTGGGTTCCCTCCGACGTACAAGTTCGAGATTGGGAAAGCTGGGGTTTACAGGTTCGTCCCGTCTCTTCTTCTCTCTCTTCCCCTCCCCCTTCTCTCCCTCTCAGGCGTGGGTTTCCAAGCCGATCATCTCTCTTCTTTTCTCGTCACGACCACAGCACCAAACGAACTCCCTCCTACACCGACCGAATCCTCTTCTCCTCCTCCTCGACTTCAACCACGACTTCTTCCATCCTCTCCTACCAAACCATCCCAACCCTCACCCTCTCCGACCACACTCCCGTTTTACTTTCTCTTCTCCTCCACCCTTCTCACACCTCCATCAACGAGAACGCTCTCCTCGACGTCCAACTCTCGCCTCGAGCGTCCGACAACCAGATTCAACTCGAGAAGGTCCTCGGTACGATCCTCGATACGGGAGCTGGGCTCGGATGGTGGCTCTTGGTAGTGCTCGGGGGAGGTCAGGGCGAGGTGGTGGGCGCTGGTGTCGCGGTGGTGGTGGCCCTGATGGCTTGGTTGATTTTGGGAGAGCCAAAGTGGTGAAGGGATGGTGTCGACTGTTTTCGCTTCTCCTCCCTCGGTCTCGTTCGCTACTAGGTTCAAACTCGGCTGTACTACTCTACTTAGGATACGACTCTGGTATAATATACAATCAAATGAAGGTGTACCCTATCCTACTGCGTCTTCTTGCTGCTCCCTCCCTTCGAAAGCAAAGGTCCAAACCACTTCCATCTCCTCACTCCTCCCATCGACCCCTCCTTCAACACCTCGGCATCCGTCCATTCCTTCCTCATCGCCTTCAAGACCTTGTCTTTCTCGACCCAAGCATTTTCAGCCCAAGCAGCGACTTCCTTCGGATCATCGGGAAGGGAGGAGATGAGGGTTCTGCGAAGAAAGAAGACGGAGGGACGACGCGTCAGTCCTTCGACCAGGGAAGCAAAAAACGAAGACGAGAAAGACGGCTCACCTTCGAACGTGAACGTGGAACTTGTATCCAGCTTTGGTAAGATCCGAGATTCCATAGAGGGTCATGGGGAGGAAGGGGACCTGGAAGCCTTCGGGCGAAGAGATGGCGATGGTGAGGTCGTAGACGGCCTTGACGTGGGAGTTCCGAAGACCTTGGACTGTAGCGACGAAACCTTTGGTTCGGGGAAAAAGGACCTGGGGGAGGAGAGAGGAAGAAAGAGGAAGCTCATCAGTCAGGATTGGGACAGGATGTAAAGTCAAAGGAGTAGAGAGCAACGCACCTCGGAAAGGACTGGCTTGCCCGCTTTCTCGCAGAAAGCTTGGCTCTGTAGGTGCGGTAGAAAGAGTACGAATCAGCAGAAGCTCATCGAGAAAGAAAGAGAGCATATTACAGCAGCGATTCCTTTGGGAGTTCGACGCGTTCCCTCCTGAGAGACGAGACGACGCGAGGTGAAGCAAGAAGTCAGCTTCATCACGATCTTCAAGTCGAAACGAACGAACCAAGTAAGTGACGATCCAGATCGGACTCTTGTTCTTCTTGATCCTTCGGAACGTAGAGCTGAAAAGGGAAGAAAAAAAACGATGTGAAACTCTCAGCCCTCGGCTTCACTCCAGGGGGGCAGAAAGATGAAGAAATGAACGAGACTCACTCGATCTTCTTCTCGTCCTCAGCCCAGTTTCTATCGATCAAGAGGAACCCAATCAACCAGAAACCGAGTCCAAAGAGAGGGATCTGCCAAACCAGCTGCCTCTTAGCGAAGTAGCGGCAACGTGAAAGCATCCCCGCTCGAACGGCGAGACCTTGAACGAAGAGGTAGTCGTTGAAGCTGATGGACGGGGAGAGAAGCGGGAAGGGGAAGGGGGCAGAGGTGAGCTCGAGATCTCTCTCCTTCCTCGCTTGTTCATCCGACTTTGTCTCTTCTTCACTCACGATTGATGGTTCGCTGCGAAAGAGAAGAAGCGAGGTCAGTGACCTTCACATGCTCAGCTTGAAAGAGGGATCTCGACTCACCAATAACGATCCCAGATTCTCCTTCAGGGATCTCATCTCCACTCCAGGTCAGAGCCTCCTCCCCTCCATGAGAGACCTCGAACATTCGCTGCATCCAGTTCCAGAGCACCCATCTGAAATCGAAAAGAACAAGAACACGAGGTAAGATTCTCAGCGCTCTCTCCTCCGCCCGAAAGAGCGAAGCCGGCAGCTCGAGGAAGGATCGGGGGGAGGGGAAAAGAAGAAGGGAAGGAAAGGTCGAGCTCACGCGAAGGTCGAGGTTGCGTCCCATGCCAGAGTAGGTGAGAAGGGCTCAAAGAACAGTCGAGTAGCGAGTCCAAAGTTGCAGAAGGTCCAGAGACAGGCGACTTGGATGGTGGCTGAGATTTGACCTAGGAGAGGGAGCATCGTTGTTTGAGTTGGGGAGGAGAAGGAAGGAAGAGATTCGAGCTCGACTTCCTGGCTCGCTCCGACCCCCCCTGCGGGTTTTGACGCGTCATGAAAGATTTTTCGAGTCAGTTTCCTAGTGACTCGCGAGATGCAGGTACAGAAGAATTGGTCGCGAGGTGGAAGATAATCTGGGGAAAGGTTGGTGGGAGGAAGACTGCTGAACGAAGGGGTCGCGTTCCGTTCGAGAGTTCAAAAAGGGCATGGATTCATTGCGTGAGGAGATAGCGGAAGAGAGCTAGATCGAAAGTAAGGATAGTCAAATACTAAAGATAGAGAGAGCGGAACTAAAGCTGTGGATCATGAAACTGAAGAAAAGCGAGATCGAAACCAAAGCAAAGAAAACGTCGCGTCGTCGTGAGCTCCGAACCTTCCTCTCCTCGAAGCTCAGTCTCCCGTAAGATCGATGACTCCCTGATCCTCGAGCTGGGACTTCCTGATCTTCGGCTTGATGTCGGGTTTGACGTCGTCCAAATCGGCTGCAGTTGAATCTCTCTGTGTTTCGTCCACGCGGAGCAGAGTCGACGTCAGCATTCATCCTCTTCATCGTCAGGAGCGAGACCAAGGAGTGGAGAAAAGTGATCGGGAACTCACCTTCCCTTGAGATCTATCTTGAGCGGCCTTCTGTTGAGCGAGTCGGAGTTGTTCCTGCGGAAAGAAAGAGACGAAACGCGTGGATGTGAGAACGCGTCGAAAGAGAAGGACGAGAACAGGCTCACCTTGGCTTCCTCCACCTCTTGAGTGTCGAGGTCCTTGTCGTTGTCGTCGTCCGAGGAAGGGATGTCGATGATTTGAGAAGGTCGTTGAGCGGCTCGAGGACGAGAAGGACCAGCGGCGGCGGAAGGGAGAGCTTGAGGTCGTTGAACTGGAGAGTCGGCTATGAAGCGAGAGAGAGAGAGGGAAAGGAGGTTTCGAAGTGAGCTTGTGTCGGAGTTGGTTTCAGTTGATGTTAAGGGACACGTACGAGGGATGAATCCTAGGGCTTGAAGAACGGAGTGGGAGCGATAGATGAACTTGAAGGTGACGAAAGGCGAGTTCGGAAGGTCGGTGGAATCGAACTTGACGTTAACGGTGTTTCGAGACACTAGTTCCCCGAGACTGTAAATGTTGATTAAAATAAGAAGGGGTCAGAGTAGCGAAAGACAAGAGAGGAAAGAGAAGGATCACTCACGTCGTCACGAACGACGCCTTGGACTTCTTCGCTTGAACCTCGTTGTGGACTGTTCCAGCGACGGATCCGGTGAAATCCCTGTGTTCTTTCGATGGCGCTTTTGGCTGTCCTCGAATGCCTCGAAAGAGCTTGATTGTGATCGTTCCGAGCTCGGACGTTGATGTCGACGCGATGGAGATGTCTTCGTCCTCCGTCGTCGTCTTTGTACAAAGGAGAGCACAAAGAGCAAGAAAATCAGATCTTTTCTGAAGCCTGCCCGTTCCAATGCAGATGAAGACTCACGATGGTTCCGAAAGAGAGAAGGCGAGCTTGCCCTGGACCAGCGTTGACGCTGTCTCGAGTACTGGACCTCTTCCTCTCATATAAGCGAGCGGTCAGGAGGGACTTCCCGGCTCCGTCAAGGAAGACCCTGCCTTCTGTATCTCCATGAGGGACATGCGAGTCCTCACTCCAGCAGATGGCGAAGTTCTGCGAGAGAGTCGCGAAGGGTCAGGTCGAGACCTCCATTAGAGAAAGACTCAAGGGACGAACCTGGGTTTCCTTCGCCTCGATGTAGCAGGTCGCTGTAGATCCGTCTACCTTGACGTCGAGCTCCTCAAGAGACTGTCCTCCGACCTTGATAGACGATGTGAAGGCTCCGACTTTCATCAGTGAAGAAGGGAGGGAGGAGGGAGGGAAGCGAGGTGAGGTCGAACTGCTGAACGCCGTAGGACCCCAAGAAAGGAAGCAAATCAGCTACTCCTTGTCGAGGAGCGACGAGACCTGAACGCCAGTCCGTACCAGAGAAGTTGCGAAAATCGACTGTGATGGTTGGGAAGGAAGTGGGGAACGAGCAGCAACGAAACCAAAACGCTTGAGGTCAAGTCGAAGGGACGAGATCTCGTCTCCCTCCCAACCGCATTCTTCTCCTTCGACCCCTCTCCCTCTTTGGTGGACTCTCCTACTTCTACCCTTCTCTCTCGCCACTCCACCCTCCTCAAAAATCCTCCGGGAATGTCTTCTCCCATCGCTGCGAGGTCTTCCTCTCCCAACGCAGAAGGAAGCCGTCAACGAAGTGGATCTCCTGACGCTCGACCCAAAGTAGACGACGAAGAGGAAGAGGAGGACGACGACGACGAAGAGGATGACGGTTCTAGACCTCGAAAAGTGAGTCAAAGCTCAAAAGAAGGAGGAGGAAGGGGGAGAGGGGAGGAGTGGCGAGAGGTGTTGAGCTCAACTCGAGAAGGAGAATCGAGACAACAAGAGGAGCTCATCCCTTCCTTCCCTTATCTCTCAACAGCCTGCTGATGACGATGACGAAGACGACGAGGAGGAGGAAGACGAGGAAGAGGAGGAGGATAGGCCTAGGGATTCGAGAGGGAACAAGAGGGTAAGTACAACGAGGAAGGAAAGGAAGGAAGGACGTGCTTTGCTCGAGCTGACTTCCCTCCTCTCTCCATCCCCTCCCGGTTCTATAGAAGGCCAAGAAGCAGAAGCGAAACAGATTCATTGATATCGAAGCTGAGGTCGACGACGAGGATGAGGATTTGGACGAGGATGAGGACGACTACATCAAGGAGAGTGAGTTCGACCTTTCTCCTTCCCTTCCTTCACCACCTCCTCCCTCCCCTTGGCCTTTCCCCCTCTTTCTTGTCGCTGATTCACCTATCTCTTCTCGCTTTCGCAGCTGCCGACTTCATCGATCACGACGCCAACCTCGAGGAACCTGGAGCGGATGCTCGTCGAGTCGGAATGGATCATCAGCTCCTGGATCGTCGCAGAAGGGAGTTCGACGACCGAGACGCAGAGAGGATCGCTGAGGAGTTCAGGGAGAGGCACGGTCGGAGTCAAGCTGCTAGGTTCAAGGGAGATCAGGATCAGGTCCCTCAGAGGCTCTTGATGCCTAGTGTAGACGATCCCAACCTGTGGCAGGTTCGAGTCAAGGTGAGAGCTCATTCCCTCCTCCTTCCCTTCCTCCGACGTGAGACGACGCTTGAGCTGACTCTCCCATCCCTCCTTCTTCCTTCTTGTCTCCTCTAGGCTGGACGAGAACGAGACATCATCTTCAGCATCATGCGAAAATCCATCGACCTCGAATACTCCAACTCCCCTCTTGAAGTCTTCTCCGCCTTTCAACGAGACTCCCTCCCCGGTCTCATCTACATCGAAGCTCGCTCGGTCGCCCACGTCGAAGCCGCCATCAAAGGTCTCGTTGGAGTCTACGTCAGTCGAGGAATCAACCTGGTCCCCATCGAGGAGATGTCGTCCCTCCTCAAGCTCAGGAAGAAGGTCGTCGAGATCATCCCCGGGTCGTGGGTTCGAATCAAGCGAGGAAAGTACGCCGGAGATCTCGCTCAGGTCATCGACATCACCGAGAACGGAGAGGAGGTCGGGCTCAGGTTCATCCCTCGAATCGACCTCTCGCCCAAGGAGGAGAACCTCGACGGCAAGAAGAGGAAGAAGGGAGTCGTCACAGCCGCGTCGGTCGCTCTCGCAGGTCGACCCGCTCCCAAGTTCTTCTCCCACGAGGAAGTATCTCGAGCCTACGGAGGAAGGTCGGTCGTCCCTCGAGGAAAGCAGTACGTCTTCCAAGGAGAGACCTACACCAAGGACGGATTCATCGAGAAGGACTTCAAGATCAACGGAATCTCAACGGAGCACGTCGACCCTACCCTCGAGGAGATCACTCGTTTCGCTGGAGCGGGACAGGAGCAGGACCTCTCGATGATTGCCGAGGCAGCGAGGAAGGCCGCCATCGTCGTTCTTCAGCCTGGAGACGTCGTCGAGGTGTTCGAGGGAGAGCAGACGGGTCTGTTGGGAACGGTCGATTCCATCGCTGGAGAAACCGTCAGGATCAAGGCGACTCACGGAGAGTTGAAGGGACAGGACATCGAGGTTCCCGCTAGGAGTGTTAGGAAGAACTTCAAGCCCGGAGATCACGTCAAGGTCATGGCAGGAAGGAACGTCGACGAAACGGGAATGGTCGTTTCCGTCGCTGAGAACATCGTCACCTTCCTCTCGGACCTCTCGCTGCTGGAGGTGAGTACTTCCTTTTCTCCCCACTCTTTCGAACTAGTAGCTGATCTTTCTCTTCCGTCGTCTCAGGTCACGGTCTTCGCTAAGGACATCCGAGAGGCTTCCGAGGTCGGAAACGGGATGAACAACGTCGGACAGTACCAGATTCACGATCTCGTTCAGATCGAGTGAGTTCCTCTCTCCCTGCTCGTTTCTACGATTGGAAGCACGAACTGATTCTTCTCTCCTTCTTCCTTCAGCGCTCAAATGGCCGGAGTCATCTTCAAGACCGAGCGAGATACCTTCAAGGTCATCGATCAGAACGGAGCCGTCTCGACCAAGACGCCTAGGCAGATCAGTCTCCGACGAGACGCCAACCGAGCTCTCGCAGTCGACCACGACAGTCAGGAGATCAAGGTCGGAGATGCGGTCAAGGAGATCGAGGGAGCCGTGAGTTCAAACGAGAAACCCCCCCTTCTTCCTTCGAACGACGCGCTGACCTCTCTCTCTCTCTCTCTTCTTCGCTCTCCCCTCTCCCAGGAACGAAAAGGATCCGTCCTCCAGATCTACCAGTCGATGTTCGTCTTCATTCACAACCGTGAGATTCTCGAGAACGGAGGAATCTTCGTCGTTCGAGCTCGAATGCTCAGGTCGGCTTCAGCAGCTCGAGCTCGTCCCATCGACACCCAGAAGATGAACCCGGCCTTCCAGGTCGCTCCCAGTGCCGCTTCGGCTGGTACCTTCCGAGGTCCCAAGGATCCTCTCGTCGGATGCCACGTCGTTATCGTCAAGGGAATCAACAAGAGTCTCATTGGAACGATCAAGGACATCAACGGAGACAAGGCTCGAGTCGAGCTTCAGTCGGGGAACAAGACGATCGATATTCCCAAACTCTCGCTGATGAAGAAGGAGTGAGTCCTCTCGTTATCAACCTTCTTTTCGTTTGGGTTCGAGCAACACTGACCTCGCCTTCGTTCGTTCGCAGTCTCCTCACCGGAAAGACGTCTCCTCTCCTCATGGCTCCTCCTCTCTCGACGAACCGCCTGGGTATGGGTCAGCAGAGCATGCAGCAGATGCACCAACCCAGCCAGTTCCAACCTCCACCCGTCAACAACAACTTCGGTCGAACTCCCAATCCGTACGCCAACGACGGAGGTCGAACTCCCGCCTACGCTCCCGCTGGTCGAACCCCGAATCCCTACGCCGCTGCTGGAGGTGAGTGGATTTATTCTTAGCTTCCTCAACTTCTCTTCTCGTTACTGACCTCTGCTTCTTTCTTTTTCAGGTGCTACTCCTGCTTGGAACGCTTCAAGTGCGACTCCTCGCGTCGCTGGAGGTGAGCCCTCGTTTTCTCCCTCGCTCCCTTTTCTCATTGAAGAGCTTTGCTGACTTTCTCTCTCTCGTCTTCACAAGGTGCCACTCCCGCTTGGAACGCCGGAAGTGCTACTCCTCGAGGAGCTGGAGGACGAACGCCTGCCTACGGAGGAGGACGAACGCCAGCTTGGGCTCCCGACAGTCGAACTCCCGCTGGAGCTGGATCGTCGAGTCGAACGCCTGCTGGAGCTGGATCATCGGCTTGGGGAGCTACTCCCGCCGGAGCAGGATCGTCGGCGTACAGTAGCACTCCCGCTGAGAGCAGCTACACGGGAGGAAGTTGGGCTTCGAGTGCAGAGACACCAGCCTACGTGAGTCTTCGTCTCTCTCCCTTCGTCTCTTTCCTTGAAGCTTCTTCGATACTTCGAGAGGCATTCAACTGAACCCTTCGTCTCGTTTTGGATCTTTTGCAGGGAGGAGTCTACACCCCCGGAGCTTCAGCACCCACCCCTGGAGTCAGTTCAGCCTCGACTCCTGGCGTCTACTCGTCCGCTCCCACGCCTGGAGCCTACGGAGGAGCTCCCACCCCTGGAGTCTTCGCTGCCCCTACTCCCGGAGGACCCAGCTCGTACGCTTCCACGTCGGCTTACACTCCAGGAAACTACGGACCCACACCAGGAGCGTACTCGCAAACGCCAGGAGCTTCCTACGCTACGCCAGCTTTCGGTGCTCCTACGCCAGCAGCAGGTCGAGGTCACGGTGCTGGACCTTCGTCGTCGGTTCAGGGTGAGTTCCTTCTTCTTCTCGAGCTGAATCTGGCGCTTCGATCGAGGAAGAAGTCGACGAAACGAGTTCGAGAAACTGACGACTCATCTCCTTTCCCTTTCCTCTTCTTGTTTCTTTTCCCAGAACTCGCCGCCGACTGGATGATCGGCCTCAAGGACGTCATGGTCAAGATCGTCTCTGGTCTCCACGGCGACCACTACCAACGAGGATCCTACAACGATCGAACGGGGATCCTGCTCGACACGCGGGATCGAAACTCGAAGGACGGTCGAACGGTGCTCGTGCAGATTGGATCCGAGAACCACAACATCGGAACCGACTACCTCGTCCCTGTCGAACCGGATTCGGTCGGTCAGCTCTGCATCGCGGTGAAGGGACTGCACAAGGGCAAGGAGATGAAGACGCTGTACGCGAACGACGACGATTGGCAGGTCGAGGTCGGGAACGGAGGAGAGAAGGTCGTGGTCAACAGGAGGGAGTTGTGCAAGAGGTCGACGAGTTCGTAGCAACGTTTTCTTATCTAGTAGTTCTTGGTGGTGGGTTTTCGCTTCTCTGTTTGATGAGTTTTTTTCGATGAAACCGACGAGTAAGACGCAGCAGGAAAGGGAAAGAAAGGGTCGCTCGAGATTCGAGATTCCGATTCCTTCTCATCGACGTCGACCTTCCCTCCTTCCTTCCTTCCCTCCTTCCCTCCCTCCCTCCCTCCCTCCTCCTCCCATCGCCTCCCTCCCCCTTTCGGAGCCTCATGCAGCTCTCGATGCTCTCCCGCTCCTCTTCTCGACGAGCATGTTCCCTCCTCGCCAACTCCAGCAGCTCTCGTCGTTCTTGCACCAAACTTCACGCTCTCTCCTCCCTCCCTCCTCGTCCTTCCTCCTCCTCTCGTTCCTTCTCCGTCACTCCTCCCACGCTCGGCCTCACCACGGCCTGGCACAAACTCCTCGGCCGCAAATTCCTCCCTCCCACGGATCCCATCGCTCCTGAACCCTCCGCTCCTGCCGCTCCTCCTCCGATCCAACTCTCCCAGGACGACCTCTTCCACCCGCTCTCGTCCTCTCCGTTCGAGGATCTCAGGATGAGAGCAGAGAGGATCAAGTTGATGGCTCCCTGTCCAGTCTGTTTGGATCATTTCGGGGAGAGGAACCTCGTCGCGTTCGACAGTCCCGAGGCTGGCTGGCCGACGCATTGTTCGGAGGAGCATTGGGAGCAGGATGATCAGCATCATTTGTATGTAGAGAGGTTGAGGGAGGCCAACGAGGACGAGCATGATTTGAGGAGTGGAAGGGTCATGGCTGAGTTTGAGAATCTGCCAGGTTAGTAGTCGTTTATATACGTTCGATTCGGCGCGATCTGGGCTTTTGGGAGAGAAGAAGGGAAGGAAGGAGAAGGAGAGAGCGAGCTGACCTCTTTTTTTCTTTTCTTTTCTCCTTTCCTTCGTCCCTTCCCTCGTCTCGACTCTCCCAGGCTACCAAGAATACGACTCAGCCATCAACTTTACGGACTGGGACACGTTCTTCTACACTCGAACGTTCCCTTCGATGGACAACATGCGAGTCTTTCGACATATGACCAAAGTCCTCACCTACCCTATCACCATCGCTTCCGTCCTCTTCAACCTCTCGCCCTACATGAGGTCCAACGGAAGACTTACCAAGGAGGGAGAACGATCGTTGTCTGGTTAGTAATCACTGCTACCTCTTTCAATTTTCCTCCGAGCTCGAAGGCGACGAATCGAGCTGATCGTCGTTCGACTTTCTCCTCCCTCCCTTCTCCTCCAGCCCTCCGAGCGACCCTCCAACCTCCTCAAACCCCTCACCCCATCCCTGGACTCAACAACGTCGTCCGAGTCTTTGTCCTCGGAGCTCGATCGGAATCCGCTCTTCCTCCCGCCAACTGGGAGCAGCTCTCGAGGATGTACCCCGACGCGGTCCTCAAGATCTACTTCATCGGTCCTCAAGCGGCTCTCCCTTCCAACTGGACGCCCGATACGCTCGTACCAGAGTTCGACTCGACGTTGGATCCGCTCTACGACGAGCAGGTGCTCAAGCAGGCGGCGAGGGCGGAGGAGCAGGCGAGAGCGAACGGGACGTGGGTCGAGCCGGAGGAGGTGAAGGAGGGAGAGGACGCGTCGAAGGTTGAGCCTACCACTTCCTCCTCTTCGACAACCACCACCACTGCTCCTTCGTCTACACCAGCATCCTCATCTTCTACCACCACTCCTCCTCCTACTTCTACCACCTCCAACTCCCTCACCTCGACAACTCCTCCGTCCTCCTCCCAACTCGCCACCCGCAAACCCAAAAACCTCGACCAACTCCCTCTCGACTCCCCCGATCGACAAAACTACCCTTTCTCCACGCTCGACGCCTCCCGCGGAGAAGCTCCCATCTCCCCTTACATCGACCCTTCCACCCTCTCCCCTCGCGAAGGAGCCTACGGTCCGACCTTCTACCGCCCTCCCACCCCCGTCCTCGCGCTCTCCTCCTCCTCCTCGGGTCTCACTCAGGGAGTGCCCGGTCGAGACGAATCCGCCAACTACGGAGTCCCAGCCTGGACGATCCCCGTCACCTCCTACCTCACCCTGTCCAACATCCAAGCACCCTACGAGCAGATCCACGAGCAGTTCGGTCCCTTCGATCCGTACTCGGACGTCTTCTTTGCGTTCTCGCCTGGGTTTGGATTCCCCAGCAGTATGACGCCTGGAGCGCTGCAGGTGCAGAGGGACGCCGAGTGGGGGGAGACGTTGCCGTTGGTGTTGGAGACAAAGTGTCCGTTGTTTGTGACGGGGTTCAGTCCGGCGGACGTGGAGAGGGATGTGAAGAGTTTGGAAGGGTTGGACGGGGTGGATGGCAAGTTCGATTGGGTGTTGAACCCGGGAGAAAACTTCTTCAGTAGTGAGAGGTGGGAGGTGGCGGATTTCGATCCGAGGGTGCTGGTGAAGACGAATTGGGGGATTTGGGGGATCAGGTGAGTTTCGGACGCGTCTCTCTCTCCCCTTCGTTCTGGTTTCGATCCGTTTCGAGACTCGAACTGACTCTGACTCTCGCTTTCGTGTGTTCGCTCGTTGTGTTCGCAGGGGTAAGATGAACGAGATCGAGAAGGTCGATCGAGGATCGTGGGGACTCGTCGACAAGATGACCAGGAAGCTTTAGATTCATTTCGATTGATCTCTCTCTCTCTCTCTCTCTCGTTTTGCGTCTCTCGTTCGTTAGATATCTCCCTTACTTCTGCTGTCTCTCGACCTCGTATTTCGCTGCTGCTGTACTTTCTTTACACAAGTTTCTATACCACTCGCTTTTCTCTTTCTGCTCGTCTCTCGGTCGAAAGCAACCCACGCGTCTCGAACTCTCATCCCTTCCGTTACTGCTACTTCAAAAACGGATAAACCTCTTGCTCTTCTCCATCTTCCTTCGCACCACTACGACCCCTCTCCACCCCCAAAACAACATACTCCTCTCCCATCCCTCCTCCATCCACCAACCGCTTCGCTCCGCTCCAAAGCTCGTCCTTCGCTTTCTCGTTCTCTCCGGCCGCGTCGATGAGTCCGTTGATCCGAGGTCCGAGACCCATGGAGTGGAGGAACTGGGCTTGAGGGATCGGGCCGAGGATGCGTGGGAAGGTGGATGAGGAGGAGAGAGAAGAGGAGGTGGGTCGAGGAAGAAGGGAAGTGAGATAGGTGAAATCGACGTTGGCTGTGAGGTCGGACGTCCCTGGGGAGGTGAAAGGGGAGAGGGAAGAGTGGGATTTGAAGGCCTGGAAGACGAACGAGCAGCGGAAAGCGAGAGATCGATCAGCTTTTGGAAGGAAGAGAAAGAACGAAGACCGAGCCTCGACTCGACGCGTCTCTCGAACAACTCACCCTGAACGAATTCCCCGTCCACTCAGCCTTCCCGTAATCCACTACCAGTCCACTCCCACCCTCTCCCTCGGCGATCAACTCTCCCAGAACCTTCATGATCCCAGCAGCAGCGGGACAGATCTCGACTCGTTCACCGATCTGGATGGAGTCGAAGTGAGGGCTGGTGGTTGGGAGGAAAATGGACGCGGGAGTGGGGGTTGGGGAGAGGGTGAGGTGGAGGGTTGGGGAGGGGGGAGTGTAGGTTACGAGGAGTTCGCGGAATTCGGGTTTGGGTGGGGAAGGGGAGGGAGAGGAGGAGGGTTGGGTTGGAGTTTGGGTTGACGAGGTTGAAGTGGGAGCCGGAGGAGGAGTGGGCTCGATTTGTTCGAAGAGATGGATAGGAAGGGCGTCAAAAAACTCGTGCGCTAGGAAGAGGGTGAAGGTTGAGGGATCTGGGTTGAGGGAAGCGGCGAGGGGAAGAAAGGAGGAGGACGAGACGCGTCAGTTCGAGTTCTTCGTTTTCTCTCGCTCCTGTTCGGACGAAAAGATCTCGAGGTAGATGATTTTTTACTCACCCTTAGGTACCTCCTCCATCCAATCAAACCACCTCACTTCCACTCCCTCAGGAAGTCCGACCTTCTCGAGCGCAACCTTCTGCATGGCCTGCATCACCGGACTCGTTTCGACGAGATCGATGGTCGTGATGGATTTGGAGAGAGCAGGGAAGGATTTGAAGGTCTGGGAATCAAGGTTTTAGAAGCAAATCCGAGTCAGCGAGAGTTCTCAGACTTGCGGAAGAGACGAAGAAGAAGCCCAACGACGACGCAGTGAAACGAACGAACCCTTAAAACATCAGCCATGAGCGTCCCTCGACCTGGACCCAGCTCGAGCAGTTTGACTTTAGAAGGAGAGCCGTTCGCTTGCCAGCGAGTCAGGAAGTAGATGGCCAGGAGCTGTACGAAGAATCGAAGACGAACGAGACGCGTCAGGACTCGGATCGAGAAAACGAGATAGGAAGACGAGATAACTGACCTCTCCAAACACCTGCGAGATCTCGGGCGAGGTTATGAAGTCTCCCTTCCTTCCAAACACGTCTCCTCGAGTGTAGTAGCCTAGAGTAGCGTGGGAGAGAGCGAGCGTCATGTACCGAGAGAGAGGCATCGGTCCGGTGGCCTGAGAAAGAAGAACGAGAGCGTCAGGTTGAGCTTGTAGTGACAGAGGAGTGCAGTGAACGTACATCGATGGTCTGTCGAATGATATGAGCGAGCTCCTCTCCTGGTTTTGGAGGTTCTGGGGAGGGAGAAAGGGTGGTGTCGACGTCGAGGGAAGGAGGAGGACGAGATGGCGAAGACGAGGAGTTGAATCGGACCAGTAGAGGAGAAGTGATTCTCGATCTTGGGACTATGAAGGATGAGACGTGAACTGATCTGATGGTGTGGCGGAGGAGGGAGCGAGGAAGCATGGTCGAGCTCGATTTTGAAGGGAGGAGGAGGTCGGTGCAAGGAGATAGAGCTTCGTCTTCTGATGAGGTTGTTGGCCAAAAGTAAAGATCCCAGCAGTACAATTTCTTGTGTAGATTGGAGTCTTGCTCTAGCGAGTTGGGTTACGTCCGTCGGATCGTTGGTCGAAGTAGAGTTCCAGGCGGGGCGAAGGCGAAGGGAGATGGCCGGAAGCAGGAGGGCGAGCTCTGCTGATCGAACTGCCATGTTCTGTCAGCTTTTTGAGCCCGTGGATAGATTGTCTTTACTCCTGAGAAGCTGCTCACTTTATTTTATTGTCTGAAGAAAAGTTTGCTAGAGAGCTGATGGCGGTTTGGAGTCGAAGGACGGCGAAATGAACTCTCCTCTTCAGATTCAGGGAAGGTGACCTCTCGTTCTCCTCCACCCACATTCAGCTATCAAAACCTTTCTTTGACACCCCCACCTTCACTACAACATGGTAAGCTCTCTTCTAATTGCCACTTTCTCCTCTATCTATAGAACCTGATCTTTTCTTGCTTTGTCAACTTCCACCTTCTCTCCTTTCACCGTCCCTCCAGTCCACTGCTTGCCGTCGTCGCTTGATTCGAGACTTCAAACGTCTATCTTCAGATCCTCCCTTCGGTGTCTCAGGAGCACCATGTGCAGATAATCTCATGCTCTGGAACGCCGTTATCTTCGGA
The DNA here is from genome assembly GCF_051309035.1 of Mrakia frigida. Taxonomy (NCBI): domain Eukaryota; kingdom Fungi; phylum Basidiomycota; class Tremellomycetes; order Cystofilobasidiales; family Mrakiaceae; genus Mrakia; species Mrakia frigida. The sequence continues at coordinate 1,038,927 of NW_027481275.1, forward strand.
CCAGGTGAGTCTTGCTAGAGTCTTGTTGGGGAGAGAGAGAGAGGAGGGAAGGGAAGGGAGAAGCTGGGCAGAGGGAAGGTTCAAAGTGGTGGAGCTTGTAGCAGGAATCGGCTCTTTTCGAGAGATCTCGCTGGGAGAAGATCTTCCTCGACATCTCGAGAGGCTTCCACGAAGTCGAGAGCTTTCCTAGACTCGAAGGAGGCGAGCTTTGAGCCAACCTTCCCTGCGCCCAACGAGCTCAGCAACCTCATCACTCCACCTCCTTCCTCTCTCATTCTCCGTCAGCTCTACGGCTCGACCAAACATTCCTTTTCTACGACTCTACTCTTCTGTGCTTCCTCTCACTCTTGGCTGACCTTCTCGCGTTCGTTTCTCCCAGCTGAAACCCCTTTCGAAGACGGCACCTTCCGACTCACCCTCACCTTCGAAGAATCCTACCCCAACAAACCTCCCACCGTCAAGTTCCTCTCAAAGATGTTCCACCCAAACGTCTACGCCAACGGAGAGCTCTGTCTCGATATCCTCCAGAACAGGTGGTCCCCGACCTACGACGTCGCAGCCATCCTGACGAGTGTGCAGTCCCTCTTCAACGACCCTAATCCCAACAGGTCAGTGCCCACCTCTCTTTCTCATCACCTCGTCGCGTCCTGTTGGGCTTCTCTCGAGCTCGGACGGAAGTTCCCTTCCCTCGAGAGAGAGCGTCTGAGACCTTCTCGTGGATCTGAGAAGGACTCAGAAGGCTCTCCTACCCTCCCTTGCCTTCACGCTCAAGCTCGCAAGCTGACCTCGCTCGCTCCCTTTCCTCCTTCTTCGCACCCATTGTTTCCTCTTCCAGTCCCGCCAACGCCGAAGCCGCTCAACTCTACCGAGACTCGATGAAGGAGTACGTTCGTCGAGTCAAGCAGACCGTCGAGGCATCATGGATGGAAGGAAACGAAGGAGAGGACGACGACGACGAGGAGGAGGAGGAAGAGGAGGGAGCTGCCGAGCAAGCTGAGGGTGGGATGCAAGGTGTTCAGGATGGAGGAGCTGGAGCTGGTGGAGTGACGACAGAGAGCAGATCTCCTCCCGGGATGGAGGTCGAGGTGGCTGGAGAGGATGGGAGAGGTTAACGACTCGACGACGGACGGGGGCGCGTTTCGTTCGACCCCTCTTTGCTTTCATCTCTCTTCTCTTCTCTTCGACTAGTTACCTTGGATTCTTCGATGGACTATCCTCTCTCTCACACATAGTAGCTTTCTCCTGCTCTCATCTCTTCTCGTCCCGAGTTCCACTCTCCTCCCTTCTCTCGTCGCCAGCATGTCCCGACCCTCCTCCTTCGAACGTATTTACCATCCTTCCCTGACTCCTCAGCCATCACCACCTCCGTTGTTTACTTTCCCTTCCACCTCGCTTTCGTTTCGTTTGCTTCGTTCGTTCCGTTCTCTTTCCTCGTCCCTTGCTTGTTTTTCTTGACTCGAATCTCGATACGATCTTACCGACCTTTCTCTCTCTCGCTCAGCTTCCGTTCGATGGGAAAGATACACTTTTTTTTTCAGCCGTACGGTAGAGGCTCCAGATGTAGACGAGGAGAGAAAGAGTCGGGAGCTCGAGAACGTCACAGCGACGACGCGACTTCTTTCGAGAGAAAGAGCTCGTGAAACTAAGGCATGAAGAAGTCGTCAAGAGGCAACAAACGCTACGTAGGGGTAGTTACTTCGAGGTGATGTGAAGTGAAGGAATGGAGAGAGAAAACGGGGGGGGGGAGAGGGAGGAGAAGGTCCAGCAAGCTGAAGAGAAAGCGGAACGATGCGAGTCAGCCTCCAGAGTCCCTCTCTGAAGAAACGAAGTGCTCAATTTGACTCACGAGCTCACTCCTTGATCTTAATTGCCTGCTTCTTGATGGCTGAAACGAGAGGGATCAAGTCGACGAGCTCCGTGTCTTCTCCGACCGAGATCGCGTCGAAACACTCGCAGAGCTTGAGGATGGCTTCTCCTCGTCGAGTGAAGCCGAGGAGTTGTTGTTTGGTATCTCAGCTGAGGAAAGTACAAAGAGAGTCAGTTACTAACCTTCGAACAGCATTCGACGTCGCCGAGTGCGGAACCGAAAAACTCGAGCTCGTCCTTCTTTTGCTTGAGCTGGAGAGAAAATAATGGAAGAGATGGTAGAGTCAGATTCACAACCTGTGAGGATATCAGGGAAATTCGGGGAGGAGGGGAAGGAAGCTGACTTGAAGGAGGATGTCGTCGAGCCACGACGCGTCGTGCTGATCCGAACCTTTGAGGTCTGCCTCGAGGCGTGAGATGGAAGAAGCGAGCTGATGAGGTACAGAAAAAGAATATGAGTTTTTCTCGCTCGCAGGATCGTCCAAGAACGGAGAACTCGCCTTCGCTTTCGCAGAATCCGACTGGTCCGACGTGACGTGGGTTCGTTCGACAACGTGAGGAGCGAGGGAGCTTCCAGAGAACGAGACCGTGCTTCCTTCGGTAGAGTCTTGGTACGCCAACTTCTCGGCTTCTAAGAACTTGACCTGAACGCGTGAAGAGGATGTTGATTAGTTTCGAGAAGAAGAAACGGAGACTGACGATGGACGTACTCGAGCAAGCAGGTCTTCGTTGATGAGCTTGGAGCTGACAAGCTCCTCCATCGCGACGGTGTACTTCTCTCTCTCCAGCTCGAGGGAGTTGACGAGCTCCTGCATCTCAGTCTGAAAAGAGAACGAACTCAATCAGCACGATTTGTTGAGCAGAAGGGAAGCGAGCTGGGGCAGATTTTCACCTTGTCCACCTTGATGGCCAGCTCTTTCTCGAGCTCTCGGATCTTGAGCTCTTTTTGAGCCTTCTCGATGGTCACACCTTTCTCCTACAAGCGTGAAACGAGCACAGAAACGGAAAAGCGAAGTCAAGCTCAGGAACGAATAATCCGACGACTCGTCGTGAGAAGCGGTTTGGCATCGTGAAAGAAAGCTCTGTCTACTCACCGAGGTCTGAAGATCTGCAATTTCGGACTCCAAAGAAGCCACCCTGAACTCCGAGGATCTGAGCTGGGAAACGGCTTCCTTGAGGTCAGCTCGAGTTGCGGAAAGAGTGAGCTGGACGTCGGCGAGTTTCTTCGTTAGGGAAGGCATTGATAGATGATGCGAAGGTGTTGGTGTCGAAGGATCGGTAAAGATGCAGGTGACTTCCGAGAAAGGGACTAGAGTGATGATGGAGGTTGAGGGGGAAGAAGTGAAGAAAGAGAGATCGAACGCAAGATTACGAGTTGGTTCCGGACCTCAAGGCTTTCCTCGCTTCATCTCTGGGGGCAGACGACCTTTGTGACTGAAAGAGGGGAGACGAAGAAGAGGCAGGTTTCCAATGCGAGCAGAAATAGAAGAAAGAAACGTTATCTCTGAGTCTCGTCGAGCGTCAAAGGAAAAACTCTTCTCTCAGATCTCAAGCTTGCAGAGTGGGAGGATCCGTCAAGATCGACAGCAACAAAGGTACGACAATGTAGATGGCACCGATTAGACTACTTCGTCAGGGGTGATGATGCGAGAACGAGCTCGCGTCCATCAAGACTTGAGCCTCGTCGTTCGACGACGCGACGAGGGACGGAGGTTGAACGAAGTCGATGCCTAGAAGGAAAAGCGAAGCCAGTAAGCACAACAATATTTGTACAATATGTATACAGAGATCCGGAACTCACAGCTCTCGAAGTACTGATCTCTAGCTGCTTCTACAGACCCGAAAAAGAAGAAACGACGCGTGAGCGTTTCGTCGAAAGCAGCAGACAGAGACGAAGGAGACGTACCCTTTCCCCACCACCACCACTGAAGCACGCACTCTCCAGGCCGTTGACATCTTTAGGCGAAAATAAGAGAGGAGGATTCAGCTCGAGACGGAAAAGGTAGGGGAGAAGGAGGGAGCAAAGGAATCGATTTGCTCACCGTCCCAGGAGGTCAGGCATGTCTTCCACGAAGTCGATCTTCGGCGAGAGGAGGGAAACGACAGTCAGCTACAAATTTTCCTCGGGTCTGAAGGGATCAAGGAGAGACTCACCTCGTTCGACGGAGGGAAAGGAGGTGCGAGAGTGTCGTGCGCGTACGCTCCCTTCCCCCAGTATCGAAGCTGAGCACCGGAGATGACCTGAAGCAGGATGAAGGCAAGACGAGAATCAGCTTCAGACACTCCGAAGGCAAAGTTAGGGAGAGAAGATGGAGGAAAGACGTCTTCGACTCACCTCGTTTCTTTCCACATCGACGACGCTCAAGTTCGCCGTTCCAGCGTGCCCAGCGAGCACAAAAATCTCGATGTGAACCGGTGAGTTGGCAGGAATAGTGTAGACGTTCTCCTGGTTGTCTTCGAACTGCATCCCTCGGCAGAGAAACCTACAAGAGGGAGAGGAACGGGTCAGTCGGTGAGCTCCGTCTTCTTCACGGGAGCCAGGAAAGGCGATGAACGAACCATTTGCATTCAGAGGGTAGATCGCGAGGGAAGATGGGTCCGTAGATGTCTGAGGTCAGCGGACGGGAAGGGGAGTCAGAAGAGAGAGGGAGGGGAAGAGCTCGAGGCTCAGCGGCGAAGGAGGAAGACTCGAGCTCACCGTTTCCGTTCTTCGAGCCATTCCAGTGAGCGTTGAACTCCTCCCCACAGATGGCTTTGGAAGCTTCTCCGGGCTAAGGGCATCAAGAAGAAAGATGGGAAAGGACTCAGCGGTGAGTGAGCGAAAGAAGGGAGAGGGAAGGGATTCCTGTTGAGCTTCGTCTCAACCCCTCCCCCTTCCCTTCCCTTCAGTACTGCTAGAGACTGGAGATCACAAGCTCACCATCCGAGTTTTGTGAGATGCGATGAAACCGTGAGCGTTGACGAGAGGCACAAGGGAGAGAAGAGGGAGAAGAAGGGAGGGCCACATGGCGAGGAGAGGATGGAGGTTTGGTGAGCTCGAGCTGTCCTCCTCTCCTCTTCCTCTTCCCGACTTTTTATTTTCTTCGTTTCCTCCTTCGAGCGAGCTCAGAGCGGGCATGGACTGCTCAGTGTATATAGAAGGCCAGCGTCTACAGCAATCCTTCCAGCCTTGAAGGGAGGAAGCACGGTCGATCCGGCCAAACAAAACCTGCGACCTTCGCTCGTCGACGTCCTTCGATGCACAGCTCAACAGGGAGGATGAAGAACAAGGAGGGGTGGTGCAGCCGAGAAGTAGGCAGGTTGGAAGAGGGGGAGACCTCAGCCATCAACCTCCCTCGCTCAAGAGAGCAAGGAAGAGTCGAGTTCAGAGGGGGGAGGGGAGGGTGAAGAGAAACGGCTCAGAAAAGTCCCACGAGCCCGATGCCGTCTATCCACTACCTCGCAAGCGAGGAGCATCAAGAGTCGATCCACTTCATCGACGGTCCCTCTCCCAGTAAAGAGAGAAGAGACCGCTTGTCCTCCGTGAAGGGCTGTGGGTAGGATTTCAGCCTCGCCGTTGAAATGATGTGGCTAGAGTAAACTAGCGAAATCGATTGTTTCTCTATAGAAATGAATCCTGCAGAGTCTGTGAGGTGAGGAAGGTAAGAGGAAGAGAATATGGTCAGTAAGGGAGAGTGAGAGAAGGAGCAGGAAGGGGGGGAGGGAGGACTAACGTGGTCAATGAAGAGAAAGGAGAGAGAGGGAGGATTCGAGTTGAAGAGGGAATCTGCGAGCACCGCTCTCACGTGGTTGGGTTGAGCGAAGTTGTTGTTGTTGTGGGTGGAGAGGGAGAGGAGAGCACGGGGATGGGGATGAGCAGGTGAAGGAGAGGTAAAGAAAAGTGAGGAGGAAGATTTTTCGCATCGGAAAGGTCGCGACGCGTCGAGCAAAGTTTTGAGCGAGCTCTTCTGTTTCCTTCTCGTGCCTGTCCAACTGCGAGCTTTTCAATCGAACTCGGACGCACATCTCGAATGCTGAAGAAACGGAATCCGTAGGAACAGAGCAGGGATCGAGAACGTACTGCAAGACGGAGGAAAGAGCAGGAACGGCTCGCCTTGTGGACTTAGAACGACGCGACGCACCTTGCCTTGTTTTGACGCTGGCTCTTCTCAAAGAGCGGATCAAGGTCACCTCGACGCATAATAAACTTGACGATCCGATGAACTTTCCTCCACGACATCCGTTTCTCAACGAGAGATCCATTTCATTCCTGCCCATGGGCAAGTTCTCCTTCTACCGCCTCCTCCAGTTGACCTTCCTCCTCCTCCTCCTCCTCGTCGTCATCTCCTTCTATGTCGATTTGGATCAAACCAGAAGCGACTGCAAACGGCGGAAAGGAAGAGAGAAAAGTTAGTCAGATTCAACCCAACTTCGACGCGACTTTTCGTCCCCGTTTTCCTTCTCCTCCTCGTCCGTCGTAGAAGCGAAGATAAGAACAGCTACTCACAAAGATACACCACGAAAGTCGTCGCAAGCCCAGCAAACCAGTACAGTCTCGTCCTCGCAAACTCCTTCTCCTTCTTCGTTTTCTCCTTCCTCAACACCTCCTTCTTCTCCAACGCTACCCCACTCCCCGACCACAACCCCGATACCACCGACGGCAACGCACTCAGAGCCCTCCTCACCAGAACCAACGGCGACGACGACTTTCCTTCCTCTGTCCGATGAGGCCAGGTGTTGGGCGAATCGGGAGGGAAGCAAAGCGACAACACCCTCAGCGTGTGAGCTTGGAGATTGGGATACGTCGTCCTGATGTGATCCGGTAGGGTAGCCGACGGGAAAGGAGGGAGGAGGATGAGGGAGAGATTGGAGAAGAGGTAAAGGTCTGTCGTGGTAGGTGCCCGAGAGTCGAAGAAGAAGTCCGTCGAGCTCGACGCGAGGACGGTTGAAAGGAGGGAGAGGGTGGACTGAGCTCGAGCGATGAGCTCCTGCTCTCCGAATTTTGAAGGGAGGGATTTGGACGCTGATTGGAGAGGGGTTTGAAGCTTTTCGACAGTCCCCGTGATGCCTAGACGTTCGTCTCGCTCTCTACGAGAGGAGGAGGAGGAGGCAGGTGCGTCCGCGATGTCCCAGAGTCCGACGGCGAGTAGACGCTGCTGATGGACTGCTCGGAGTCGGTTGGGGAGATAGTGGGATTGAGGGAAGGAGAGGTTTTGAGCGAGGTGGTCGTGGAAGAGGGCGTAGTTGTCGGTAGGGGAGAAGAGGCAGTAGGACTGAGGAGGAAGGGAAAGTCAAGGTGAGCTTCTTCGTTTCCTTCTCCTTCGATTGAAAAAGACGAGAGCTGCTCACCACTAGATCCGCGAGCTCTCCTTCGATGACGGCCTTCCAAGCTACTCCTTCAGCCCTCTTTCCCTCGCTGAGCTTCTCATCCAGATCTGATCCTCTTGACTTTGAAGCTGTGGGCGAAGTCGATCCGCTGTTGAGCTCTGACGGAGGGAGGAGGGAGACGGACTCGGGGGCGAGCTTTGCGAGGTAGATGAGGATGGAGGGAAGGGAGGAGATAAGATGAGGACCATGCTGGAGGTACGGTAGTTGACCTGGAGAGAAGAAAAGTCGAGAAAAGCTCAGCGATAGTCGTATACGAAGGGGAGAAGGAAGGAGGTCGAACCGTTCGGAGAAGAATCGGGATCGTTGCTTTCGCAGAGACTCCACCGACCAGGGAAAGCTGTAAGAAAGAGGACGTGAAAGATGTCAGCTTGAACCGAAGAAGAAGAAGTAGAATATGTATGAGCTCACCTAGCTGGAGGTAGCAGGCAGCGTTGATCGAAGCTGGATCTACCGACGGCAAGGACCACGAGCCGGAAAAGACATGGACTGGAAGAGGAGCGAGAACGCTGGTCAGTGTCGACCTGCGAAGGGAAAGAGACGGTTCAGACGTACGAGTGAGAGGAAGAGCCATCGATTAAGAAGGCTGAATCCTTTGTTTTGAAGGGAGGTAGGAGTGGTCGGAGGGAAACCAAACGAAGCGTGGCCATTCCGAGCTTCACCCATTTCGCTTCGGCTTCCCTCCCTTCCCTCTTTCCCTCTCGCCACCCATCATGACTTCTACTCAACTAGAACCTCTCGATCACATAACCAAGGTATACATCCTTGCAACGCTCTTGGTCTCCTCCTGAAGGAACTGACTCTTCTCCTTCGATGATGCGTTCCAGATCTCTCCTCGCATCACTCGCATCCTCGGACAGAATCCTGGTCACTTCACCCTACAGGGTCAGTCTTCTCTCTCTCAGCGAAGTATTTACAGACTCTCATGACTATCTCCTCGAAACCACAGGCACAAACACCTACCTCGTCGGCTCTCACTCTCCGTTCTTGCTGGTCGACATTGGGGAGGGAAAGGTCGAATATCTTCCCATCCTCGCTTCTTGCCTCGGAGAGAACGACGAGATCTCGGACATCATCATCACTCATCACCATCACGATCACTGGGGAGGTCTCGCTGGAGTGCTGGGTCTGTTGGCGAAGAAGGGGGGAGGAAGGTCCAAGAAACCTCGAGTTTGGAAGTGGCCCAACGAGGTCGAGGACGACAAGATCGCTGCTTCTTTCCCTGCTGGAACGTACGAGCCGAACGGGGAAGAACGTCTACACTGGCTGAAGGCGGACCAGGTGAGTTCCAAAGGTCTACTTCGTTCCCTTCGAGTCGAGAAGGCGAAGCTGACTTCGACGACGTTCCCTCTTTCCTCTCCAGGTTCTCTCAGGTCCAGACTACTCACTGAAGGTCATCTACACACCTGGTCACACTACCGATTCAATATGCCTCGAGATGGAGGACGATCACTCCATCTTTACAGCAGACACCATCCTGTTCGCTCTCCTCTCTTTGCGTGCTCTCGTCGCGTCGCACTGATCGTCTCGAACTGACTCCTGCCCTCTTTCCCCTTCCTCAGAGGTCAAAGCACCGCCGTCTTCTCCGATCTCTCAACCTACCTCCACTCCCTCCGCTCCCTCGTGGACCTCAGCCCTTCCTGCTTGTACCCTGCTCACGGTCCCGTCATCGTCGATGGTCGCTCCTCCCTCGAGACGTATCTCTCCCATCGGCAAACGCGGGAGGATCAGATCGTCGCATTACTCAAGAAGCATCCTCCCAAGAAGTCACTTCCCGGAGGCTGGGTTGATCGAGAGGGGAAGAGGAGCAAAGGGTGGACGAACGAGGAGATCGTCCTCGAAATTTATCAACACGTCGGTTTTATTTTGAGGAACGCTGCCTCGAGAGGAGGTGAGTCGGCTGGATCACTTTATTCATCTTCAGATGACGAAGGACTGACTCATCGTTCTCTGTTGTATAGTCGACCTCCATCTCTCGAAACTCGAGGACGAGAAGCGCGCGAGAAGGATCCGACGGGCAGGAGATGTTGAGGAGTGGGAGCTGCTTTGATTTTCCGTTCCCTTCTTTATCTCTTTACGACACTTATAACGAACATCTATCCTCCAGCTTCGCACCGTGAAGTCTGCTCTACGTATCTCTCCCTCGACGCCCTCGCCCGTCTCAACTTCGGTCTCCTTCGTTTCTCCTTAAACTCTCACTCTCGCTCTCCTCCTTCCCTTCCCGAACCATTCAGAGATCTCTTCGCCTTCTCAGGATGCCCGTTCGATTCCCCAAGAAGCCTAGAATCGAAGAGAAGCCTGACTTCAAGGCCGGTGAGTCTCTCTGTTCCCTAATCTCCTCTCGAAAGAAAGAAAGGGAGGAAGGAAAAGAAAGCGAGCTCACCAAACTTCTTCTTTCTCCTCTCCTCCCCCCTCCCTCCTCCTTTCCCTTTTGCTCCGCCTGAACTTCTGCAGGCCTCGAATACTGGGCTTCCATCCCAGCCTCCAACAACGGAGTCCTCGGTGGTTTCGGAGACGGCACTCTTCCTCGAGTGGATGCCCTCACCTCTCGAATGTTCCTCCTCTCCCTCCTCCCTCGTCTCTCGACCGTCCCTTCCTCCATCCGCCCGCTCGCAGCAGCCACAACCCCTCCAACTCATCGAACACGCGCTCTCGACGTCGGAGCTGGGATTGGAAGGGTGACGGGATCGGTGTTGATTCATCTGCTAGACACGGTGGAGATCCTCGAACCTGCCCCTCATTTCTTGCAGGAGGCCGTGAAAGCGTCGCCTGGGTGGAAAGGGTTGAAGGAGGAGGACGGAGGAGAACTCGAGGAGGGAGTGGTAGGGAAAGCAGTTAGGTTCTGGGAGGGTGGACTGAGTGGGTTTGATCCCAAGGAGCCTGGAGAGACGGCGAAGGAGACGGGGAGGAGGGGAGTTTGGAAGGGAGTCGTTGGAGAGGATGGGCTGAAGTTGGATTACGATGTGTGAGTCTCGCTTCGATCTCGCTCGAAGATCTGTTGATAGAGCTGACTTATGCTGTTGGTTCGGTTTGATCCTTCACAGCATCTGGTGCCAGTGGTGTCTCGGTCATCTTTCGACGGTCGACCTCATCGCCTTCTTCAATAAGGCAAAGCTCGCTCTCGACGCTTCGGAACCCGACTCGCTCATCGTCGTGAAGGAGAACCTCTGTCCTGATCAGCCCAAGGATGGGGTGCAGGGAAGCACCGTGTTCGATGATGATGATTCCAGTCTGACGAGGTGAGTCGAGTCGAAAACGAGAGGAGGTCGAGTGGAGGTTGAGCTCGAGCTTACCTTCGCTTCCTTCCTCTTTTTCGTAGGTCCGACCTGGCATGGAAGTACGCCTTCAACGAGGCTGGATTGAAGCTCATTCGTGAGGAGGTCCAGGTGAGTCTTCGTTTCCCTTCGCTTCATCTGTTTGACGGGACGACGAGAGCTGACCTTTCTCGAACGCGTCCTCGTTCTCTCTCTTCCCTCTTTTCAGCTTGGATTCCCCGAAGAGCTCTTCCCAGTGAAGATGTGAGTAAACCTCCATGTCGTTTCTCTTTTCGCACATCTTCTGACTCCTCGCTTCCCTTTCTTCTGCTGCAGGTACGCTCTTCGTTAAACGATCTGGATGGCCTTCAGTCGCCCTTTGAGAGTTTTCGGTTTCGTTGGCTTCGCCAGATACTTCTCTAAACTATCTCAGCTGGTCTGGAGAGACGAATATTCGTAGAAAACGGCTCGCCCAAGTCCTCAGGCTCGAAAGTGGAGGAAGACGAGGAGGAAAAACAACAAGGGAGAGGAAAGAGAGACGTCGAGTCGGGGGCTCGGTTTCCCCGTTCTGTCTGGCAATTTCGGAAGTTTTTCAGCTAGATTTCAGCGAAAAGATGAACCGGATCTCTTGAAGTAGACTCAGGATATGCCCTAGTGACAAAACGATAAAGAAAAGAAGACTCCTCTCTCCCACTCTGACTTTGAACGAATTTCGGGGGAGCGTGTCCTTTGTCCCTTCAACGTTCACCTTCGCTTCACCTTCCCCCCTTCCGACATGACCACCACTGAGCACGAGATGGCTAGCTCCTCTTCCTCTTCCTCCTCCTCCTCGGATTCGAGTGCAGCCGAGGCCATCGAGTCCGAAATCGACACTAGCTCCTGGGTCTTCACCAGACCTAACGCGGACGACGAGGATACCACTCCCTTCAACTCTCCCAGGATAATGGCCAACCTTTCTCGTGAGTCTTATCCTCAATATACTCTCCTCCATCCGCTACGGGTTTCAGAGGTGCAGGTGGAAGAGGGGACAAGGGAGAGCTCAATGAAGGGAGAGAAAGAGTGCACACGAGCCAAAAAAGTGCAACGAAGCTCGAGCTCACCTTCCTTCCTCCCTGCCTTTCTTTCCACAGTCAACGGAGACGATGAAGTACCGGATGACCTCAAGCTCGTTACCGAGGAGGATGTAGCTGAAGCTCTTAGACTCAAGGGGGATGCCAACAAGGCCTTTGCTGGTCAGTTCCTTCTTCTCGAGAGCTCCCTCCCTTGCCTCAAGCTCGCGGATTCGTCCGTACTCTCGCTCACTTTCCTATACCTTCTCGTTCCCTTTTGGTTCTGAAACGCAGCCAAGGACTTCAGGGAAGCTATCCGCTTGTACTCGAACGCTATCACTTTGAACCCTAGGGATCCTATCTTCGTCAGTCCAGCTCTCTTCCTTCGTCCAGGTCGTCATTCGGCGCCCTCGTCCCTCCCTTTCTTCAGCTCTGAACTGACCGTTCTCCTTCCTCTGACACAGTGGTCCAACCGATCCATCGCTAAAATGAAGCTCGAGGAGTTCGGAGGAGCTATCTCGGATGCTAGTCAGTCCTGCTGCCCTCTTCAGAGCTTCAAGAGCGAAGTTGAGCTCGAGTTGAACCTCCTTCCTTCTTTGTTCCTCGATCCCTCCAGCCAAAGCCATCGAGATCGACCCTACGGCAGTCAAGGTGAGCTTTTATCGCCTTCTAAGGCATCCGGCTGACATATGGTACAGAGCTGATACTTGTTTTCTTGGCAGCCTTTCTACCGACGAGCTCTTTCTCAACTCGCCATTGTGAAACCACGTCCAGCTATTGCCGACCTCAAGACCGTCCTCAGGCTCGATCCTGCGAACAAGGAAGCTCGTAAACAGCTCGTTCGTATCCTTGCTTCAATCTCGTCCTACTCTCAGTCCCGAAGCTAACACACACCGTCTCTCTTCTCGATTCACAGGAAGCAACCCTCAAGCTCGTTCGTTCCTTCACCCTCTTTCTTTCACCTGACGTCCCTCGCTGACTTCCCACCTCTCTCCTTCTCTCACTTCTCATCTCCTACAGGTCCGTAAAATCGAGTTCGAGCAGGCCATCTCCGTCGGCGATACCGAATCTCCCTCAGCTCGTTGTCGGAGGATCCTGAAGGACGGGTCCTGCGCCCTCGACCCTACCTACACCGGTCCTCGACCCACACCTCCCGGTCCTCACGATGAGGACGGAGAGAACGGACGTTGGACTCTTACCGAGACGTTCATCAAGGAGATGATCGAGTGGTTCAGGGCTGGGAAGGCGCTGCCGAAGAGGCTCGTTTGGGAGATCATCCTCGCTGCTCAGGACGTGTTGAAGCAGGAGAGCAGTCTGGTCGAGGTTGATATCGAAGAGGGTCTGACGTTGGATGTCATGGGAGATACTCACGGTGAGGCTGGTCTTCCTTGTTCGACGTGGTGAGATGGAGGGCTCAGATCGAGGACGCGTCGACCAGAGCTGACTTGTTTTCTTTCCTCCCTTCGCACCTCTCACCTCCGTTCCTCAGGTCAATTCTACGATCTTCTTCACCTCTTCTCTCTCACTGGACCTCCTTCTGAAAACCACGCTTTGCTCTTCAACGGTGAGTCGTTCTCGACCCTCTCGACGCGTCGTCCAGGTTTCGTTGCTGATCTCTCCCCTCCTTCCCACGCAGGTGACTTCGTCGACCGAGGAAGTTGGTCGGTTGAGGTTGCTTTGACCCTCTTTGCATACAAGGTCGTCTACCCTAAGCGAATCTTCCTGAATCGTGGAAGTGAGTCGAACCTCTCCCTTCCTTCTTCGGCCTGGTTCGTTCTGACCCTTCGTTTCCACTTCTTTCCCGTCCCAAGACCACGAGTGCATCCAGATGAACCGAGTATATGGTTTCGAAGGAGAGGCTACTCACAAGCACGGAGATGTCACCTGTTCGTTCCTCTGTTCCTTTTCCTCTCTCGTCGAATCAAACTGACCTCTTTCGCTTTGCTGCTCTTCTCAAATCACAGTCCACCTCTTCTCGGACGTCTTCACTGCTCTCCCTCTCGCCACCCTCATCTCCCCTACCCTCGCTCCTACAACCCCCGGCTCCCTCTCTCTCCTCACTCCTCCTACGCCAGCAATCCTCTCGCAAGCTGGTCGCAAACGATTCTTCGTCGTGCACGGAGGTCTCTTCTCGAAGGACGGAGTCACTCTCGACGATATCAAAAAGATCCCTCGACACGGAAGGGAGCCTGGAACCGATGGATTGATGCAGGAGTTGCTTTGGACTGGTGAGTCGCGTGCAGGAACGAGAAGAGGCAACGACGCGTTTCTTCTTGGAGGCTAAGCTGACCTTCTCTCCTCCTGCTCTTCCCCTTTCGTAGATCCACAAGACGCTGAGGGACGAGGTCCCAGTAAGCGAGGTGTGGGAGTCGGATTCGGACCTGATGTGACGCGTCGTTGGTGTGAGGCGAACGGGGGTACGTCTATGTTTCTCCCTCAGCTTCTCTAGATACGAAAGCCTCCGCTGACTTTTCATCTCCTTTACATCGCCTCCTTCTACCTCCTCTTCAGTCACCGCCGTCTTCCGAAGTCATGAGGTTCGACAGGGAGGTTACTCGGTCGAGCACGACGGTTAGCCCTTTTGTTCATCGTTTTGATTGCCTCCTCGTCTCGAAAACGATCACTGACCATATCAATCCCTTCTCGATCTCAGGACTCTGTGTTACCGTCTTCTCGGCACCCAACTACTGCGACTCCACGGGAAACAAGGGAGCCTTCATTCGAGTCGACGCTGCCGGAGAGTGCGAGTACACCGCGTTCGGAGCTTCTCCTCATCCTCCGATCAAGCCTATGGCCTACTCTCCTGGTGAGTGCACTCCTCATCTTATCTCTTCATCGTAATCGCGTCTTCTAGACTGACCAAAACGCGTCCCTCTCCCCTGTCGAAAAGGATTCAACAACTTGATGTGAAAACCAACGACACCTTCCACCCTCTCCCAAAAGTACCCTCACCACCCGCTCTCCCTTGCTTTCTCCTTGCTTCGCATAATCACCATCTATCTCGTCCTTCGTATACTCGGTCGCCATTCCTCGTCCCGATTCGCTTTCCCTTTGCTCTTGCTCTTTCTCGCCTTCTCTTTGCATGTCCTCCTCCCTTGCCCTGCTTCTTTAAGGAAGCGTCTATCTTCTTCGCTCAGTTCTAGTTTGGTTGTAGTAGCGATCGTTTCTTTGATAGTCCCTCGTTTCCCTTCTGCGATTCTCGCATAATCTAGAGCTGGTTGCCTTTCTCGTTTTCGCTTCGGCAAGAGCTGAGAGAGAAGAGAGAGAGATGCAATGCATAGATCGAGCTAAATCTAGTCCGACGAGGAAGCCTGTCCCTGGACGGTGAGGTAGAACTCTGTGAAAAGAGGAGGGAGGGAGCGAGAAGTCAGCGAAGGATTGAAAAGGATGCGTCGAAGAGAAAAGAAGAGAGACGAAGGACTCACGCTCAGCCATCTCGATGCAGTTCAAGTTCGCCTTCAGCTTGTTGAGCGTCTCGACGTACTCGTCCTCCTCCACACTGTCGTAGACGATTCCTCCACCTGAACGAAGACGGCGAACAGAAGGCAAATCAGTCGGCGCTCGGACGTGAAGGAAGTCGAGAAAGGAAGGGCGACTCACCAGCCTGCAAGTAAGCAACTCCATCCTTGAAGGTCATCGTCCTGATAGCAATGCACGTGTCCAGCTCGTCCTGGTCGAAATCGAACCTCCCGACAGCTCCAGCGTAGACTCCTCTGCGTTCTCCCTCGAGTCCTCCGACGAGTTCGATGGCCTTGATTTTGGGAGCTCCAGAGACAGTTCCGGCGGGGAAGATAGATCGGAAGGCGTCGAATCTGAGTAAAAAGTCATCGAGAGTCAGCGAAAGGGAAGAAAACAGGAAGAAAGGGAAGAAAGGGAGAAAAAAAACGAACCTCGTCTTTCCCTCTCGAAGAACACCAGTGATTTGACTGGTGAGATGGATGACGTGACTGAACTTCTGGACCTGCATGAGCTCGTCGACCTGGACGGTTTCGGGTTTGCAGACTCGGTTGACGTCGTTTCGAGCGAGGTCGACGAGCATGATGTGTTCCGCTCGATCCTTTGGCGACGCGAGAAGCTCGGCTCCCAGGGCGGCGTCCTCTGCGAACACAAACGGAGAGGAAAGTCAGCTCGATTCTTCGCTGCTCGCATGAAGGTCCCAAAGCTCAAAAACTCACCCTCAGGCGTCTTCCCTCGCTTGACCGTTCCAGCAATCGCATGGTTGAACACCTTCCTCTTCTCCACCTTACACAGCGTCTCGGGACTAGCTCCCACCAACTGAAGATCCCCAAAGTCGATGTAAAACATGTACGGACTCGGGTTCAAGCTCCTCAGCTGCCTGTAGGCGTTGAAAGGGTGCAAGGTCGTCGGCCTCGCCAGTCGTTGACTCGGTACGGCTTGAATGATGTCTCCCTTGACGATGTGCTTCTTGAGCTGAGTAACGAAGGCTTCGTATCCTTCCTTTCCGACGTTGGAGGTGAAGCTTTGATTGGGGATGATGGGAGGTTGAACGGGGAGGGGAGTGGTTGACGAGAGAAGCGACCGAGCGAGTGAGTGAACTCGAGCGACGGCGGAGGTGTAGAGGTCAGGGATGGAAGAGGAGGTGTTGGTATCGGGAAGGAAGACGTGGGAGACGAGCTTGAGGGTTTGGTAGAGGTGGTCGAAGATAACGAGGGTGTCTTGGAACATAAAGACTGATTCGGGAATCTCGAAGGGGGAGGTGAGAGGTCGAGCGGTTTTGGGTTCGAAGTGGTGGATGCAGTCGTAGGTGACCATGCCGATGGCTCCTCCTGAGTATGAAGAAACGGTAGAAGAAGAGAATGGTGAGCTGGTGTGATTCTCGATCGGAGTAGGAAGGGAGGTCGAGAGAGGAAAGGGAAACGAACCAGTGAAGGTCGGGACCTCTGGGATTTTGACGTATCGATACTCTGCGAGCTCCTTTTCGAGAGCGATCAAAGGATCTCCTTGGATATCGTATCCAGGTCCACTACGGACGACCTTGAAAGGGTCTGTTGAAGGAACGAAGGGAGGAGGAGGAGGAAAAGAAGGGAAGGAAGGAAAGTTGTGAGCTCGAGTTTTCCTTCCCTCTCCTTCTTCTGCTCGTGAACTGACCTGCTCCGATGAAACTGTAACGAGCGACGTTCTCCCCTCCGTTGATGCTCTCGAGCAGGAAGCTGTACTTGCTTCCTTGACTGATTCGAAGGTAGGCGACGACGGGAGTGACCAGATCGGCCGGGAGAGAGACAAAGATGGGGACACAGTTGCCTTTTGAAGGATGGGAGAGGAGCGAGCTCACAACCTCCAGCGAAGGTGTAGGGATCAGAGACTGGGAAGAGATAGGTCAACGTCAGTCAAAAGCTCTCGAAGGACATGGCTAGATTCCGTGACTCACTGAGGGGTCCATTAGTTGAAGGAGAGAAGGAAGGAGTTAGAGGAGAAGGAAGAGAGGGGAGGACGAGTCAGTTTCGAGCTCACTTTCTCCCTGGGCTGACGAGTCCCAGGGACTGGGAAGATTTGCTGCGTCGCTCAAACTTGGCAGAAGCTTTGTTTTGAGCACTGCGAAAGGTGGAGTTCATCGAAAAGGAGATATTTTCCGAAGCCAGACGATTTGAGCAACCCGAGTTCAAGGTCGACCTCCACTTCTATAGCACGTTTACTCTTTTGCTTGCCGCCCACTGCGATGTAATGTTCCGGTTTGGGTCATATATGGGGGCTACTACCTTCCCCTGCTGGAAGATCGAGATTGAGAAGCACACGCGAGTTTCAACGAGAAGAAAACCCGAGCGCGACGATTCAGCGACGCGTCGAGTTCGTCTCGATTTACTCTCTTTCCTCTCCCCTCCCATCTCGAGGTTCCTACAAACAGGGTGTGATAAACCAAAATTGAAAGGGAAATAGAAGAGCACAAACAAATTAAAAGCCGTCGTGAAAAGGAGAGCAATGCGAAAAGAGAACGAGCGTGATGAAGAGTCGTCAGTGAGGGGCAGAGGAGCAAGCAAAAATAACAAACGGAATGGAGAGGGGGGGCAGGAAAGGGATGGGTTAGTCTAGCAGGGGGAGGGGGAGGGAAGAGGGCACTCGGAGTTTGAGGTTGGCTCGTCCTGTAGCTTGTAGTTGGGAACTGGCTTCGCTTCCGAAAGGAAGAAAGTTTAGAGAGAGGGAGAACGCCTTCTGGTTGAAGCGAGAAGGGGGAGATAGGGAGGGGAGAAGGGAGGAGGACGTTCGAGGAGAACAAAAGAACAAGGGATCAACCCGTCTCGCGTTTCGTTCCTGATCTAGTCTGCCCTGATTATGTGAAAGCAGAGCGAGGTTGAAACTCAAATAATGATCCCGCGCAAGACTTTCATCGTGTTAGAATTGAAGAATGGCGAAGGAGGAATGCTGTTTTGCTGGAGGAAGAGAAGAAGAGCGCGTCGAAAGGAGAAAGAAAGAACGACGCGACGCGACGAAAGAAGAGGTCAAACAAACACCCTGTCTCCTCAAACGGTCTTCAGTTTTTCTAGATGAGGTTTGCGTACTATATTGTCGGATACCACTGGTGAAAAGGCGGACAAAACTTTCTTGGAGAAACTGGAAACGAAAGGGGGAAGCAAAGGGAGCAAAAAGTTGTTTGGTTCACGAGTTTGCCCTTCCTGCGAACTCGCCTACCACTTTTTTCCGAAGTTGAGCTCTTCTTTGCACCCCTTCAGATACAAAACTTCAGCTTAACCAGCCAAAATAGTTACGTAGCCTCTCGAAACCTCACCCCTGTGCAACGAAAGCGAGGCGGTCGATCTCCCTCAGCCCTCGAACCTCCTCCCCTCCCTCTCCCCAACCACGACCCTTCCCCTCACGAGTTTCCTGAATGACTACGAAACCCAGCATCAACCCTATGGCTTCCATCTTCGGAAGCAGAGAAGCTTCTTCGAGCTCAGCTCAAGCGAAGAAACCTCTCACAGCTCTCGCGGCTCGTTCGTGCTCCCTCCCCTCTTTCCCACTGCACCCTCCTCTCTCGCTCGAGCTCACCTTCCTCCTTCCCTTCTTCCCTTCTCATTTTCACACAGTCGTTCAAGCGAGAGAGGAGGAGAAGAGCAAGAGAACCTTCTCGCATGTTTCCTGGCTTCCTGATGTCGTGGTAAGTATGAAAGCGCGCGGAGGGTCGAAGCTCGAAGGTTGAGCTCACTTTCCCTCCCTCTCTCCGTCTCCCTCTCCTCCCCTCAGCGAATCAAAGGCAGCATCATCCCTTCCATCGCTGGACCAGTCTCGACCGTCACTCTATTCGCAATCCTCGTCGCTGGATCCACGAAGTTTTTCAATCTTCCTTTGAGATTGAGTAACAGCGGTAAGTTCTCGACGAGGGAGCAAAGAGGAACGAGCTCCGAGCTGACCTCCCGTTTCCTACTTCGCAGTCGTCCCCTTGTTGTCCGTCGTCGTCGGTCTACTTCTCGTGTTCAGGAATGGTTCTGCTTATGGTGAGCTATGTTCGAGCCTCTACGCACGAACACGTCCTGATCGCTTTTCTTCCGTCCTGGTTTCCCAGAGCGATACTCCGAGTGCGTCGTCCTCTTCCTCCTCATGGTCTCGCTCATCCCTTCTGACTTCTTTCTCGTTTTACAGAGGTAGAAAGGACTTCACAGCTCTCCTGTCCGCTGCTCGAAACCTGTCTCGATTGATCTGGATCCAGGTCACCCTGCCATCGGAAGAATTGAGGATGGGCAAGGATCTCGTCAAGGCCGACGGGACGAAGGGGAAGCATGTCGGTCCCAAGGAGCAGATGACTAGGGAGATCCTCAAGAAGGATAAGATCAGGTTCTTGAAGTGAGTCTTCTCGTTCTTCCGTTCTCTTGGAGGGGTCGTTCGAGATCGTGCGGACTTCTTCGTCGCGTCGCTTTTCTTCGAGCAGGCTCGTCAACGCCTTCTCGATCTCTACCAAGCATCATCTCCGAGGAGAGCCTGGGACTGACTACGAGGTGAGCCAATTTACCGTGAGGTAGCAGATAGACGTCGTCTTGAGACTGACCTGCTGCTCGCTTCGACAGGACTATAATGGTACGCGCTGTTTTCTCCTCTCCCTCCTCGCACACGAGAAACTGACCCTACTCTTCCCCCTTCATTTTTTTCCTCTTCACAGGAGTCCTCCCAAGTGACTTCTCGCGCTTCGACGTCATCGCCTCCGGCTACAGCTCCTTCTCAACCAGCATTCCTCCCGTCGCCAACAAAGACGTCTCTCCTCCCTCTCATCCCATTCATCGAACCAACCCCCCTCTCGACCTCGAATCTCAGCAGCCCACTGGAAAGAATAAAAAGCATGTCGACAAGCTCACGATCAAGGTTGCTCGAGACGTCGCTGGTCGAGCTCTCCCGTCGGAGAGGACGCCCCTGAAAAAAACCCACTTCATCAGGAAGAAGAGCTCCTACGACAAGTTTGACTTCATGGATCGAGCCTATGTCTCGCAAGAGGGGGCTGCTAGCTTACCTTTACCTCTGGTGTGAGTTAGCTTTCTCTTTTCGACGAGCAACGACGCGTCGCTGAATTCTCGTCTCGTCTTTTTGCATGTCGACGTCCAGCATCGCCCACCACCTCTCAAGATCGGTCTACAAGTTCAAGAGGGAAGGTACTCTGGAAGGTGCCGGTCCAGCTGGAGTCAATGCCGTTCAAGTGAGTTAGCTTGGAGACGAGGCTCGAAGAAGTCGAACTCGTCGAAGCTTCCCTGACTCTGCTCCCCTTTCCTTCATCCTCAGGCTCTCATCCAGGAGATGGTCAATCAACTCGGAGCTATGGAGCGAGTCGTACGAACGCGTGCGTTTCTTGAAAAGGCCTCCTTGTCCAAAAATCGAGCGCTGACTCCGTTCTCGATCCTTTTCGTTGCCTCTTCTTTCAGCTCTGCCTCCCGTCTTCACGGTTCATTTGAAGCAATGTGTTCTGCTCTACCTCTTCAGTCTGCCTCTCGTTCTCGTTGACGACATGGGTGAGTTCTGCTCCGCCTTTCGAATCCGAGTCCTCGTCGAAGGAAGAAACAACAGACGCGTCGCCGCCCTTCTTCCCTTTCCTCCCTCTCGCTGACGTTCTTGCCATGATCTCTCTTTTCCAGGATGGTTGATGGTCTTCGTCGTCTCTCTCGTCGCGGTACGTTACCAACTTTTTCTTCTCGAAACCGCCTTCGAGTCCGAGCTCACGACGCGGTGTCGCTGATCGTTCCCCTTCCTTTAGTTCACTCTGATGGGAATCGAGGGCATCGCGGCTGAAGTCGAGAATCCCTTCGGTACGGATCAGAACGACTTGCCTCTCGACCTCGAACTCGCCGAGCTCAGAGTCGAGATCGAGTACATCTTCACGAGACTTGTCAGTTCCTCTTGCACTCGACTTCTCGACGAAGGCTTACCCCTTCTTTGCTTTGTAACTCAGCCGGAAGGCATGGACGACGACGACGTCTTCGCCATCTAAACGAGATTGGGACAGTCGGCAAACGAACCGACGAGACGAGAGGAGCATCGGCAAAATGAGCAAGGACGGAACGGAATGAACGAACGAACGACGAGCAGCCTTTTACTTTCTCTTTTTTTGTCCTATACGAGCACGATACACATCACGATACCTACGAGTTTTCTTTCTCGCTCCTTTCTCGATTCAACTCTCGAATCTTGACGTTGAAAGCAAGGAGAATCAAGATAGCGAAACCTCTCCGAGCGTGTCTAGCAAACAACAACGACCCTTCACAGGACAGTTTATTCGTCTCCAACGGGTCCCGCGCTTCCAGATCCAGACTTGTGCTGAGACATGCCGGGCATGACCTGCGAGGGAGGGAAACGAAAGAGATGAAAGAAAAGGGAGAGGAGTCAGTCGAAGGGAGCGGGAGACGAGACGAGAAAGGAAAGGGAGGGAGAAGGATCGAAGAGAGGGGCTAGATGAGGGAGTACTCACCATGGTAGGAGGAAGAGTGGTGATGGGAGGAAGCAACGAAGCAGCCGCTGTCCGCGAAGCTTGGATGAGGAGAGCGTCCATAACAGCGATGGCGGCCATGGTCTCGACGATGGGGACGGCACTGAACAAGGAGAATATGAAGAGGGAGACAGGTTAGGCGAGAAAGAAGGGGAAGGGGAGAGCATGTGGTCAAGGAGATAAGGACGAACCGAGGAACGACGCAAGGATCGTGTCGACCCTTAGCCTCAAGCACACCAGCAGATCCGTCGTACCTGGCGGTGCTCTGAGGCTGACAGATAGTCGCAGGAGGCTTGAATCCAACTCTGTTGTCAAGAAGCAACAAAGGTGAGCGAAGAAGAAAGAGATCAGCAAACGACGCGATGGAAGGGGGGACGGGAAGAGACGAGACGAACCGGAAGTAGATGTCCTCTCCGTTGGTGATACCACCCTGAATTCCTCCTGACCAGTTGGTGACAGTGCTGAGAAAGGAGCCTGATCAGCTCGAGGTCGATGAAAAGAGAGTACGAGATCAAGAAACTCACGTCATCTTTCCTCCCTCTCCTTCGCTGAACATGTCGTTGTGTCGGCTTCCAGGGACCTCGGTTCCTCGGAAACCAGATCCAATCTCGAAACCCTTGGTGGAGGGAATAGAGAGCATGGCGTGGGCGAGAGTAGCCTCGAGCTTGTCGAAGCAGGGCTCCCCGAGCTGGTCGAAGGGAAGAGAGAGGGAGACGCGAGTGAGCTCTTGCGTTTCAAGCTCTGAGTTGAAAAGGGTGGAAGGTAGGGAGACTCACACCAGCGGGAACGTTCCTGATGATACAGGTGACGGTTCCTCCGAGCGAGTCGTTGGCAGCCTTGGACTTTCGAATGTTCTGAAAGAGAGGAAAGAAGAAACCAAACAAGAATCAGCTCGAGCTCACCTCCCTCTCCTTTTCCCCCCCAAAGATAAATCGAAAAGTACAACTCACATCCTCCATCAGCTGAGCGATCTCCCTATTCGGGCATCGGACCATCTCCTTGTCCACAATCTCCCTGGTAACGGTGTTGAGGAGTTGAACGTACTCCTTGCTCAGAGGCTCGTCGTCCTCCTCGTTTCCGGTGGCAGTCGAGAAGGCAGGAAGGTGGATCTTCCCGACGGACGAAACAAAGGCGACGATCTCGATACCGTGAGCGACCTTGAGGTACTTCTCAGCGATGGCTCCAGCGGCGACTCGACCTAGAAGAGAGGAAGAAGAAGAGGGAGGAAGAAGGGAGAAGGGGAGGGAGGTGAGCTCGAAGAACGAAAACTCGATCCTTCGAAGTGGGTGAGTAGGAACTCACCGATAGTCTCTCGAGCACTAGCCCGTCCTCCTCCTGAGCTGGCCTTGACTCCGTATTTAGCGAGGTAGGTCCAGTCAGCGTGCGAAGGTCGAGGGTAGAGGTCGGTCTCAGCGTAATCGTGAGGTCGCTGGTCCTTGTTGAGGACGATCAACCCGATGGGAGTTCCAAGGGTGACTCCGTGCTCAGTTCCAGATTGGATTCGGACCTCATCGTACTCGTTTCTCTGTCAAAAGGAAGGAAGAAGCAAGAAGTCAGAACGAAAAAGAGGGAGCGAAAGTCGTCGTCGAGTTTCGGAGGAAGGGATCGAAACGAGCAAGAGAGAGAGAGAAGACGAACGGGAGTAGTGATATCGCTCTGACCTGGACGACGTCGAGAAAGCTGGACCTGAATATCCTCCTCGGTAAGCTCGAGACCCTAGCAGAAAGAAAAAGGAAAGAAGGGAGGAGGAAGAAGGTGAGCGATCTGAGCTTGACTTTTTCTGGCGAGTCAGAAGAAACGTTCGAGCTCACCGGAGGGATTCCATCGACGATGGCTCCGACAGATTTGCAGTGAGACTCTCCGTAGGTGTGGACCTTGTAAAGGCTTCCGAAAGTAGACATGGTGAGAGAGAAAGAAAAAGAGGGGGAGGGGGGAGGAAGGAGCGGGTGAGAGTTGGAGGGAAGGGAAGTGAAGCTCGTCGAATTCTGGATGAGATCGACGACCCGCTTCTTTCGGACGGCATATAAAAAACTGACGTAAAAGTTCGGGAGCAGATCGACTATAGAAATATTCTTGCCAGAACAGAATTTTCGCAGAGATGAGATTTGGGAAAAGTTGAGCTAGCGCGAGCATGCAGCCTCTCCTGAACTTCCAGTTTTCAAGCTCGCACTCCAACCATCAACAGCTCCTCAGCTCACCTCAAAGCTTCTCAGATTTCTCCAACTCTCTCTTCTCATCTCACTGTCTCGCCATGTCCCTCCCTGGGCTCCCTGTCCCTGGAAATATCTCCAAGCGGGCTTTCAAAGGAACTCCCAAAGTTCAGGCTCCCTCGTCCTCTTCCCGCTTCAACCCCGAAAAGGATATCCTTGCAGCTGGGTTCGCTTCGTCGTCAACCGGAAACGTTCTTCTAGTCATAATACGCTTCTCAAAGGTGAGTTCAATCTTCTACGCTCCTTTGGTCGCTTCTCAGAGGCGAGGGATGAAAAAGGGAGGAGGGAGAGAGGGAGAGCTCGTGAGCTTCGACCTCTCAAGAGGGAAGCATGCTGCTTTTTCACCTTCTCCTCTGAGAGATCACCCAAGTTTTCTCCTATCTATTACATGTGCGAGCTGAGATATCGCTGATACAATATCACTATCTATCCGTTATCGCAGCCCGTCCGTCTCAAGAATCCTCAGCAACCGTCTCTCCTCCCTCCGCTTCCCTCTCCTCTCTCCTGAAAAAAAAAGAAGCCGCCCGACTGATACTACTCACACTCCTCCTGTCTCCGCTGTGGCTCTTTCAATCTAGGTTCTCAAGCAACTCCAACGTCTCAGCCTCCATCCAGACCTCTCTTCGTCTTTCGAACGATGCAGGACGGAAGTACGGTCGTGGACGTGAGTAGACCTATGCTTTGATTGTATATACGAGCGAACCCTGAATGTGCTTCAGCTGATCTTGAAACCTATTCCTCGCCTCAGCTCGTAGACTCGTCGGACGAGGACGAACTGGCGACGACGACGCGACCGTTGACGTCCCTGCTCCCCAGAGCTCACTGAGAAGTGAGATTAGTTCCGTCGCCAAGTTAGTCATACAGAGCATTTCCAGTAGAGCATACGAGACTGATCATCTTCGATCTCGTCTTGAAATGCAGGATCAACGTCGTCTGCGTCAAACGCGTCTCGAGTCGTTCGCCATCGCCTTCCATCCTCGCAAGAGTCGGACCCACTCGAGATCGCTCCCATCTCAACTCTCACGGGGAAGAAGCTGTCGCTGATGGCTCAAGGGAAACTGTGAGTTTCGACATTCCTCTTGTGCGAATCTCGTCTTTCCGTTGCTCAATCTTTGATCTTTTCGCAG
Source organism: Mrakia frigida (assembly GCF_051309035.1). NCBI lineage: Eukaryota > Fungi > Basidiomycota > Tremellomycetes > Cystofilobasidiales > Mrakiaceae > Mrakia > Mrakia frigida. Next base: position 1,063,713 of record NW_027481275.1, read on the forward strand.
GACAGCAGTGGTCCCGAAACCGAGTCTCAGGTGAGCAGAGAGCGCATGTTTAGTAGCTTACTGAGGCTGATACCGTGATCTTCACTTCGACCAGCAGACCCACCGTCGCGAAGAAGTCTACTTCGTCTCAGGCCGCTCGAATTCGTCGATCAAGCTGCCTCGGAACTACCGACACGGAACGGCTCGCTTGAGCGGGAAGTGATATGACTATGATTTGCTCCCTCTTCCGTTTCACTCTCTCCTTAAATTCGGGGGCCTGCAAGGAAAGCTCGATGCGACGCAAGAGTCGATGGAACGCGTCTCCTTTGCCGACGGCTTCAGTTCTCTCTCTTTATTCAATCGTTCGCGTCTCGGTCCTCTCCCTTTCCAAAAAGTTCAGCCCATGCTGGTCCCGTATATAAGCCAAGGGATCCCGTCTCATCGGACGTTTCAAAAGGGGGAGAAAGCTGGAGCTTTCAGAGAAAGAGAAGAAGGAACCGAGAGGACGACCTGTTTTCCTTCCGCTGCCGCCTCGGGAATGGTGCGATCGGCATTTCGTCGCGTCGTTTCACATCAGAGGAGTGAGAAAATTGATTGGGGCGTTTCAAACTCAGTTTCTTCGGAGAGGAGCCGAGTTGTGGCATAGAGACGAGAGGCAGGACGACGAACGACGACGACGCGCTCATTTCTCCCTTGCCGTCGAACGAAGCGAAGGAAGGGAAGGGTGTTCGATGAGCTTGCGAGGTCTGTGTCAGCGAGGCGAAGGAGAGTCAGTACGCCGTGGCCGTCACCTGTTTGGTTGAAGTGGCAAACTCCAGACTAGGGAAGGAAAAGTGAGGGGAAAAGGCGAGGGCAAAGAAGGGGTCCTCAAGCCTGTCGCGGAAAGGTCCAGACAGGCCTCGACTGTCGCCTCCTTGAAAGTTTTTCTCTCGTTCTTGAACCACCAGCTCATAGAACAGTATCTTATCTCTCTCGTAGGCCAAAAAAGTATGCTGATGGTCGATTTTTTTTGGTTGAGATCTCGTCCAAAAAGAAGTGCTGACCTCTCTCTCTCCCCACTTCTCCTCCCTTCCCCTCCAACTTCCACCCCAGCGGCTCCTTCTTCCCTCCCTCTTTTTTTCGCTCTTGCTCCTCACTCTTCGATCATCAACCCCATCATCAACTTCAAGCGAGCAAGCTCCCTCCTCCCTCCTCGCTATCCTCCTCGTCAGGTTCTTGTAGCAGCAGCAAGCAGGACTCGTTTCCCTCTCGTCTTCACCACCACCAGGTCCCGAACAGAGCTCTCTTCCTTCGTTTTCATCGTTTTCCTTCTTCCCTTTGTGAGTTCTTTCATTCACTTTCTCGCTCGCTCGTCTCTCTCAGCTCGTCTTGTCATATAGAGAGAGTGGTTTATCTGAGACCGCACCGTCATTCAACCAACACTCCGCCTTCGTTTGATGAAGGAGGAGGTCGAGAGGAGGGAGGACGCAGGAGGTGGGAGAAACGGCTGGGGTCTGGGTGGGGCTGGAAGGTGAAGGTTTAGAGCACCATGGAGGTGAAGACACGGGGAGGGGGAAGGAGAAGTTCGAGCTCAACATCAACCAGGAGGATCAAGAGACATCAGGAGGAGGAACGAGGGATGTAGAAGTGCTTCTTTCCTCTCGTTCATGGAACGTCCCCAACCTCCTCTTCGTTCGAAACCGACGAGGTCCTGGTGTCGTCTTCCCTCCCTGGGCCTTCTTTTCGCGTTCGCTCGTCTTCAACCACTCCTTGCTTCTCGTAGAGAGGATTTCTCATCAAGCTGACTCTTTCTCTCGTTCGCTTACGTTCTTCTGCAGGTTTTCTGGATCCTTCGTCGTCGACCTAGGCCAACCCGTCCCTCCCTTCCTCTCGTCGCTCTCCCTCTCTCCTCATCTTTCCACCTCCCTTCATGTCCTGCAAGACGATGACAGCTCCTTCTATGAACGGCGACGGATCCCACCTCTCTCAAGATAGCTCGTCCAGCTTTGCTTCCTCGTCTCAACTCCGGCCTTCGAGATCAAAGTGAGCACCTTCTTCCATCTTCCTAAGACCAACGATCTGGCAACGCCCTTGCTTGCTTGCCTCGGCTACCGGCTCCAAGGAGATTAGGCTGACTTCCGACCTTCCACTTCCTGTTTTTTTCTTACTCTTTGTCTCTTGCCACTCAACAGATCCAGCGACGCCTCGGTCGTTCTCGTCCACCCACCCACTCCCGACGGCAAGATCGCCGAACAATCAGCCGTCTTCTCAGCTCGACCCAGTCCAACACCTCGTTCGTCGTCAACTTCAACCTACTCGAGTCGAATTGAGGAAGTCGCCAGCGGTCAGAACGTCCGACCTCCTCGCAGGAAACGCCTCAGCCCGTCGGGAAGTCCTTCGGAAAGCCCTAGAGGTTCGAGGACGTCGAGTCCAGTCATCAAGGCGGATTCACCTCTTCCTTCGAGCATGAAGAAGAAGGCAGGAAGGTTCGAGGACCTCAGCCCGTCGTCTTCAGCTTCTGTCACCCCTACCTCAACCGTCGCTCCAGCCGGAACTACTCTCCCAACCGTTCCTCCTCCCGCCTCTCCCTCTTCTCCCTCCACCCACTACTTCCCTCCCCAACGTCGAACCGTATCCCAAGCTCGTCCTTCCCTCAACCCGGGAGCCAACTCGTTCAACACTCGTCGGCAGGCATCAGGAAGGCCAACGCTCGTCTCGATGTCGACGGAAACCGCGTCGGTCAGCGCTCTCAAGCTCAACCTCGAAAACCTCGGTCGTCCTCGGTTCGATCCCGCCTCCCAATCTTTCATCACCGACAAGAACGCTCCTCACACCACCTCGGGAGCTCCCCTCTCCTCGCCTCTCATCAGGAAGAAGTCGGGAGAGCTCGTCAAGTCGTCGTTGAAGGTCTCGATGGCTCCCTCTTACGATGCCAACCCTCTGTCGGCCTCGTCAAACGCCTCGACAGAGTTTTCGGCCTCTCCCTTCGCTGGATCCAAGTCGCTCCCAACCACTCCTTCGTGTCCGAAGTACGTTCACTTCGATGCGAGACTCGAGAGGGTCAGGCTCTTCCTCTCCGAGCAGAAGCCAGCGGCGGTCAGTCGGAACACGAGCCCTACGGACGACAACGGTGGATTGGGAGGAAGCGGGAGCGAAGGAGGAGAGTTCCCTTTCCCTACGACGAGTGACGAGGAGGAGAATGCTAGGAAGAGCTTGGAGATTCAGTCAGTACTCCCTTTGCCTTCCCTTCGACGCGACCTCGTCGGCGACGCTTCGCCTCTGACCTTCCCTTTTCTCTTTTCCTTCCTTCTTCTTCCTCAGTCTTCCCAACTTCCCAGTCCAACAACCCTTCGACTCGGATCTCTACGTCGTCTCCATCTCTCTCAACGACGACGCCAAAAACCTTCGAGGAATCATTCACGTGCGAAACATCGCCTTCAACAAGCGCGTTAGCGTTCGATTTACCACGGATTCCTGGTCGACGACGTCCGAAGTCACCGCTACCTTCCAGGACTCGATCAAGGGAGGAACGTTCGATAGGTTCAGCTTCGTCATCAAGCTCCAGGACATGGCTCGTCTCGAGGAGAAGAAGCTCTTCCTCGCCGTTCGTTACCACGTCGAAGGTCGAGAGATCTGGGACTCGAACGCGGGTCAGAACTATCACATCGAGTTCAAGAGGAACAAGGCGATGAAGGCTTCGGAGATTCGAGAGGCTAGGAAGGCTGGGAGAGCTCCTGGAGCCGGAGGAGGAGGGAAGCACTCGGAGTGGAGCGACAAGGGAGGGAACGGAGGTCCTTCGGCGGACAGGATGGCCGATCTCAAGCTTCAGCTTTCGAGACTCGCCGCCGACGACTACGACGAGGAAGGAATCTCTGGACTTGCTCCTCCCAAGGCTCTCGTCAGCCCAGGTCTGGGTCCCGGAAGTCCTCTCGCCGCGAGGTACGACTTCGGAGCGAGTCTCAAGAACACCTCGAAGGCTGGATCCTCGTCGTCGTCGTCGTCGGCTCGAAACTACGGAACAGGATGGGATGGATCTCCTCCCTCAGTCGAACGACACCTCTCCGAGATCTCCCCAGACGGTCGAAACGGAACGATGCTCGGAGCCGGAGCGTACCCCACTCAGTCCTTCGGATCGACGCCAGCTCCCGCTGAGGGAGGAGCGATGGGTCTTCGCTTCGACCCTTCGCTCTCGTTCGGATCTCCTGGACCTTCCCTCAAGTCTCCTCTCCCTCGACTGGACGGTCTTCCTGCCTCCTCCATCTCCAACTTCGATCGAACCCACCCATCCTCCTTCGGCTCGCCTCGAGAGCCCGACTCGTTCGCCTTCGCGTCGAGAGCCATCCCCACCCAACCCGACGCCCAACTTCCTCTCAGGACCTTGACTCCAGGAGGAACCTTCTCACCTCCCAACCTGTCGTCCTCCCTCTCCTCCGTCTCTTCCCTCTCCTCCGTCTCCTCCGTCTCCTCCCTCTCCTCCAACGCGTCCCAATCCTCCTCCCACAGCAGCGGCGGACGAAACCACTCCCGATCCGCCTACGGAACCCAATCTCTCGACTACTTCTCCGCCGCAGCGGTTCGTCGAACGCCACCAGCTTCGCCTCGAGTCGACGGCATGGGAGGAGGTCTCCCCGACGGAGCAGGAGGAGCAGGAACGCGTCTCGGAGGATCGAGGTTCAACTCGTTCCCCACCGGTCGAGGACAGGCCTCTCCCTACTCGGAAGTCCCTCCCTCCCTCCCTAGGAACACCTTCATGCCTTCGTCGTCTATCGGAACAGGAGGGGATCTCGACAGTCCCGCCAGCCAAAGCTCGACTCCCAGCATGTCGGCTTCGAGCGGAGGAACTCCCAACGAGAGCCCGATGAGCCCTCCTCCCTATCCCCTCAGCAACGGTTACGACCCGAGCCTGAGCATGCCGAGGCAAGGATCGTTGAACGTCGGTTCGGTTTCTTACTCGGACTTCGTCAACCAGTGAGTCTGCCCTTTCTTTCGTCGCGTCCGACTCCCGTTCTTGGTTGCTGACCTCGCTTTTCTTCTTCCTCGCAGGTACTGCTTCTTCACCGGCGGCTCTGGATCCTCAACTAGCTCCTCAGCTTCCACTGCTGGATCCGACCTTCTCTCTCCAGGAGGAATCGACGACAACTTCCGAACTCAAACTTCCCTCCCTTCGATCCATCCCTCCGCCTCTTCCTCCTCCGTCGACTCCTTCTTCTCCGCCGGTCCCAGCTCAGGCTTCACCACTCCTACGAACCTTCGATCCCCGTCCGCTCAAGCAGTCATCCAGTCCTCGGCAGGCTACTTCGCTGCTGGACTCAAGGCTCAACAAGGAGACGACGGGACTCCCACGCCCACCATCGTCGGATCGGATCAGTCGAGCGTCACGAGCAGCGACGGCCTCGATATCGAGCTCGAGGAGGAGAGCAGCACCATGACTCCTAAGGGCAAACGATCTCCTCATGCTGCTGGAGGACGAGGAGGACCGGCGGTGGTGGTTTGAGGGGAGGACGGTCGGATGTGGTCGCGTCGACGGACAGTTTTGGTTTCCCTTTCTCTTCTCGGACTTCTCTTTTTCTCTTCTTCTGAATCCTCTCTGAAGACCGTCTCCCTCTCTCTCTTTTCTCCTCCCACGTTCATACACTCCCATCCGTCGCATAGTATTCGTTTCTTTTCTCTCCCACTTTCCCTTACACGTACCATTCATTCGTTCTCTTTCTCTCTCTTCTCGCTGCTACCTACACGCTCCATTTCACGCTTTTTTTCACCTCGTCTCCTGTGCTCTTTCTACCTTTCACACCAAATCTAAAAGGCCGAACCCCCTTTCCTCCCACCAAAGCTCGTTCGCGTCGCTCTTCTTTTCTTCTCTTTTCTTTCGTTCGATTCACTCCACCTACACCTTGTTTTACAGTTTACAGTCTCTTGTCTTTTTCGCATAAACCCATAAACGTCCATCACGTTGCTTCCCTTTCTCCCAGAAGCTTGTAACAGTACGATCTTGATCTTCTTTTTTCTCGTTGTGCTTCTTCTCCCTGTGTGATTCGAAAGAAGCAAAAGAAGAAGGGTCGTCATAGAGAGAATTCCGAGTAGAAAGAGTGTTGAGTGCTAAGAGGCGATGCGGATAAGAGTAGTGCAGCGAAGAAGGGAAACGATGCGAGAAGAAAGAACGAGGACGACGACCCGACGCGATCGAGAAGAAGCCTAGAGTGAGAAGCGTGCTAAGATAAGGGAAGACCTGAATGCAATGGGGAGCTAGAGGGAGAAGGTTTTAAAGTAGAGGAGAAGAAAAGAGTTCCAGAGAAGCGATCTGAGCAGCGTGCGAGAGAAAGTTGAGGACGAGAACGAACAGCGAAGGAACGAACGAAGCGAAACGAGACCAGACAAGACCAAAGCAAAGAAACAAGTAAGCAAGTAAGCAAAACCATCCAGACCCATAACAGTCTACCTCCCTCTCCCTCCCGTCCTCCCTCCAACCGCGCCGGCAGGGTAAGGTCTCGCTCTCCTCGACGCTCTCTCCTCCCTCTCCTTCCCCTGATCAACCCCACCGCCGGCAATCGCCACCTGTTCCTGATCCTCCTTCTTCACCAGCCCTACAACAACGCTCCCTCTCCTCGCCTTCCCCTTCGAAGAAATCGCAGGCGACCCCATCCTGCTCGCCTGGATCTCCATGTGAGGAACGAGGTTCGCCGTTCGAGCCTCGAGGGGACTTCGTCGTTTAGCGATAGGGATGAGGATCTCGTTGGTTCGAAGGAGGGAGGAGGACTGCTGGTGCTGCTGGTAGTGATCCTTGTTCTTGAAGACGTTTGTGCTTGGGAGGAGGTGGAGAGGAGCTGGGAGAAGGTTGGGATCGATGCTGGTGGGTGTTGAGGACGAAGCAGGGGAGCCGTAGTTGGGAAGACCAAAGCTTGAGATCGGGCCAGTCACAGCGAGACCGTAGGAAGAGATGTCGGAGTCGTAGGAGAAGGAGAGGGGGGGAGCGATTGCCAGGGGAGTCGAGACGGGAGAGGGGAGGGAGGTCAGGGCTCTCTCGGAGGAGACTTCTGGATCGGAGGAGAGGGAAGGAAAGAGTAAGACGCAAGTAAGCGTTCAGTTCGAAAGGAGGGAAGAGAAGAAAGCCTGGAAGAGCGTGGGTCTCGTTTGAGCGCTCGACGCGTCGAACTCACCGTAAGGCTGAAGATCTTTGGCGTTTCCTCCTCCACCGAGCTCGATGATTCGGTAGTGGGAGGCAATGGGTCGAGATTCGATCTTGATTCGAGGTCGAAGAACCAAGGGAGCGGGGAAGGGAGGCGAAAGGGATCGAGGGATGTCGATGGCGGCAGCAGGGACGCCTGGGGACGACGCGACGAGAAGCAGTGTGTCAGTCGTCGAGAGATCTCGAGCTGAGAACGAGAAAGATAACTCACGGTTGAGCTGCTCGGTAAGCTGCTTGTCGCTCCTGTAGAAGAAGTCCTGGAGAGGAACAGAGCAAAAACAGGGGGTTCGTTAGACGTGAAGCTTCGATGTCGGAGAGGAGATCGAGAAGGAAGACGGCTTGCTCACGACAGTCACCAAGGGAGATCCAGTGTTATCACTTGAGTGGAAGGTGTAGGTCGTAGAAGGGAACGTGACGGGAACAGGTTCGGCCAGTCTGTAGAGAAAGAAGAACGACGAGTCAGTTCGACGAAAACGAAAACGAGAGCGACGAAGGGGAGACGACTGAAGGGAACGAAGAGCTTCTTAAATGACTGGAGGGAATGATAAGCTTCTTCCAACTCACGCAGTGATGTGCTCGAGTCCACTGCACTCCTCCTGTCGAGGGTTATCGACGAAGAAGAACGGGCAGATGAAGGTCGGGTAGTTGAACTGTGGCACAAGAAGAAACGAGCGAAGGTCCGGTTCGAGAAAGAAGGAGAGAGACGAGACAAGATGGGTTGGAGCAGAGGAAAGAAGAAAGAGCGGAAGGGTTCAGCTCAGAGAACGAGAAGAGGGATGAGACGAGACGAGATGGACGTGAAACGAACGAGACTAGGTTCCCCCGTCTTCTTTGCGATCCCTCGGTAGACCAAGATCCTGATCGATCCAGGAACGGCAGGGATCTTCTTATTGAGATGCTTTCCGTCGACCTTTGGAAAGAAGAACGGAAAAAGAAGTCAGCGTCGTCGTCTCGTCTCCTCTTCGCCTCTCCTCCTCCTTCGTCCAACCTAAACTCCCTCCCTGTACCGAAGATCGACTCACCTTGTCCGCCAGCTCAACAGGTCCCAGACCAGTACGAGACAGGCTCATTCCGCTTATCTGGCACGACGAGTCCGCGTCCGTCTTTCGGAGGATTCGACTTCCGACGAGGTGTCCGTCGACTGGAACAACGAGATCGAAGTCAAGTCAGCTCTCTCGCTCTGTCTATATCTTGCTCTCCATCGCAATGTTCCCTACCAGCTCCCAGCTCGACCTCATCGACCTCTCCTCTCCTCTCTCCCTCTCTTCGTCTCCCAACGAGCTCAACAACGACGACGAAAACAAAAGGACGACCCACTCACCGAGAACATACGCGATCAAATCCGTCTCTTGAAGCTCGGGTTTGATCGTTCGGATTATGATCTTGTAGGGCTGAGCGAAGCGGCGAGAAACCGAAGGGGTCGTCAGTTTCGAGCTCGAAACGAAGCTCAACCAAACCCTTCGCCGTTTCCCGTCTCCCCTCCCCTCGCTTCTCACTCTAGTTTCCTTCGCTTCCCTCTTCCTTCCCTCGAAGCACAGCCAGCCTGTTTTCAGTCCTGCTTCCCTCGATGCTCGAACCCTCGTTCCTGAGAAAGAAGAGACAACGAACGGGCTCACCTTCCCTACCGGACTCTCCACCAGAGAATCGACCGTCGTTCCTGATCCTTGTCGGATCCAGCGGGGTTTGAACTCCTATGTCCATGAAGCAGTGAAAAAGCGAAGGAGGAGAAGAAGGAGGAGAGGAGGAAGAGAAAGAGGTCAGTTTGCGTGGCGAAACGAGAGAGCGATGCTTCCGAGTCGAGAGCAACGAGAGAGGTGGGTGAGAGACAAGGAGAAACGTACCTCCAGATACTTCCCTTCGACGGAGATGAGAGCTTGGAAGTTTTCTACGCAGGGCTGCAGAAGAGAACGAAGGGAGGAAGAAGGGAGGGGTTTGGTTTGGTCAGGACCGAGAAGAGAAGAGGGAGACGGAGACGATCGAGCGGGAGACGAGACGAACGAACCATCGTTTGGTTTGCAGTTTCCTCCTTCGTTGAGAGAGGATGAAGAACCGAAAGAGGAAGAACAAGAGAGCAGGTGGTGGTCAGAGGGAGAAGGAGAAAAATGGGAACGAAGTAGAGTAGTCCAGCGAAGGGAGGGAGGTCAGCAAATTCGTTCCTGGATTCGATGAGAAAGGGGTCTTCCAAAAGTCAATAGGCCTCAACGCGCGACTGCTTTCTCTCGGAGCTCGGCTCTCGACAAGAAGGAATCACTCATCTATAAAGCATCAAAGCCCTCCCAACCTTCCTATGCACAAACTCGATCCTCCCCGCCATGGCCTTGGAGACGAACGCGTCGTTCGAGAGACGGAAGAGCGCGATCCCCATTACGCTTGAGACGAGGATCGTCGAGGTTGTTCTCCAACCGACGGCCCTACTGCTCTTCCTCGTCTTCGTCTGCTTCTCCTCCTCGCCGACCTCCCTCTTCTTCACCCAACCCAACCTCCTCCCGACGACGGCCAGCCCGCCCACCGCATGCCAGACCCCCAACGCGACCAGTCCTCCGTACGCAACCGTGCTGATCCAAGGCCATTTCCCTGCGGCGTATCCGACGTAGGAGAGGTCCAGTTCCGCTGGCGAGAGGGAGGAGATGGGTGGTTTGGACGAGGAAGGCACGATTCGATGGACGAGGAGGTGAAGTGCGAGGAGCGGCGTGAGGAGGAAGCCCGAGAGCGAGTGCGAGGTGAGTTTCGGAGGGAGAGAACGAGGGTAGAGTTGACGACGGAGGAGGGAGGACGTGAGGTGGATCGTGAGAGGGAGGTAGATCAAGGCGGGTTCGAGGAGGGGGTGCTGGTAGGCTACACGGGTGAGCTGAAGGGAGAGGAGAGGGAAGGAGTCGAGGTCAGGTTCGGGTCTTCGTTTCTCTCGCTCGACTGCATCGTTGAGAATGGAAAAAGAAAACGTTTCTAGCTCACGAGCATGAACCCACTCCCACTGGCTTCGTCTCCAGTGACTGCTACGATCGCTGGTGGAAGGAGGTGGACCAGTAGGAAAGACGAGAACACCAAACCCGACGTTTGTTGACTCAGAGTCAAGAACCGAAGGAACGAGCGTCCTTTGTTCGGGTTTGAAGGCGATGGCCAGGGTGTGGAAAGGTCCTCGTCCGATAGAGATGATCTCGGAAGAGCTGAAGACATTTTGTTGTTGAGGGAGGTCGTCGTTGAGGGAGAGCTCGAACGGAAGCGTCGTCGAAGATTCGGATCGATCCTCCTTCCCTCCCTTCTTCTCCCTACCCTCCATCCTCCCCCAAACCCCTTTTTCCCTTCTTTCCTCTTTTCTCGTCGGATTCGTCAGCTAGCAATGGGGTTCGTTCGAAATCTTAAAGTCAAGCCTAAGAAGCGTGAGTCCTCTTCCTCGTCCTCCCTCTCCTTCCCTCTTTTGAAGCGTCGAGCTCACCTCCTTTTTCCTTTCCTTTCCTTCCTTCCTCCTCTTCCTTCGGTTCAGTGGAAACTCCGATGACGTGCGGATCCAACTTCTCTGCGATGCTCTCGTGCTGGGCTGCTTCCGGGGATCTCAGGAACGATCAGGTCTGCAAGGAATCGGCGTTGGCGTTGATCGAGTGCTTGAAGACGACCGTGAGTTCCCTCCTCCTTCTCATCTTCCCTGCCTCGATTCACTTGTATTATCATACAGGACTCTGAGCTGACCCCTTCGTCGTCTTCATCTCGCCCAGACCCGAGCGAAAGCTCCTCCGAAATCGTTCGTCGTCTCCTTCTGTCCTTCCGTCCTTCCGTTTCTTGCGAGCTCACCTTCTCCTCCTTCCCCTTCCCTTTTCCTTCTTCCTTGACAGGACCATCAACGCTCATCTCAACAACCTGACTCGTCTCAAGAGGGGGAAGAACTTGCCAGGATCCCCGTACCAGTAGATGCTCGCTCGCTCGCTTTCTCTGTCTTTCTCGGACGACGAAACGAAGGACGGATGACCTCCTTCAGCCCACCTCCATCGTCTTTTCGCTCCTTCTTTTTGCTTCTGTTTCTCTTTCTGTACCACCTCTTTCTTTCCTTTTAGGTTCCCTCTTTCGTTCGTTGATGCATGCTACGCTGTCTCCCTCCTTCCTTTATATCTCGCTCTCTCTCTCGCCCGCTCGACTCGAGGACCTCGTTCGTTCGTCCGCCGTTTCGAGCTCACCTCCCTCTCCTCTCCTTGCCTTCGTTTCAATTCATCAAGATCATCCCGACGACTGCACTCTACACCCTCCCCAGACTAATCCCGACCCCAACCTCCATCACCCCTCTCGCACACTCCCACACCTCCCTCAAGCTCTCTTCCAAACTCCCTTCCTCCAGGTCTCCTCCCGACCCTCCTCCCTTGGCCCTCTCCCACCCTTCCTCGACCCTCACGAACTCCAACGCGACCTCGTCCCTCTGCTCGTGGTACGCCGGTCCGAGCGCGTCGAGCACCGTCGCTTGGAGACGGAGGGCGTGCAGGTGGGAGGAGAAGAGGGAGATGAGCGCGTAGGAGTGGATGGCGGAGGAGAGGTGAGGGAGGGCGGAGAGAAGGAGGTCGTCTGGTTTGTGGGGGGGAGAACAAGTGAGACGGGGCGGGGGGGGGGTGTGAGTTGAGAAGAAAGAGACAGGGAGAGAGAGAAGGGAGGGACGAGAGGAGACTCGCCTCGTTCGGAAGCAGGGATGCTGGACGAGGAAGATCGAACGATCAAAGCTCGAGCTTTGGTAAGAGAGCAGTACCCTTTCAGTTCCTCGTCTTGGGAGATCATCACCTTAAAAACAGCCAAATGAAAGCACACGAACGAACGTCAGTGAAAACGGCGACGCGACTTCCCGTTCCCGTTCCCCTCTCTTACCCTCTTTTCCTTTCTTCTGCCGTTTTCCCCGAAAAGCGAAGCAGACTCACCTGTCCATAAACCTCCTCCACCAACCCTTCAGCGTACTCAGCCATCCCCATATCGATACTGACGTCGGCGAGCATGAGGACGGTCAGACGATGGAGGCCGTAGAGACCTAGGGAGCGGGAGAGTTCCATGGCGGAGAGGACGTCGGGCATGGCTGAGGTGGGTTGATGGACGGACTAGGTGGGTGGGGAAGTGAATAGGAGAAGGAGGGCATCAGGGTTGAAGGGAGGAGGAGAGAGGTGAGCGAGGAAGGGGACGACGCGTCGTTGAACAACCGAAAAGAGTGAGCCAACGAAACGCACCATCATCTTCTTCGCCCTCCTCAACTCCTTCTTGATCCTTTCCTGACCTATGACACTCTCCTGCTGCTGCCCACCAGCACCAGCACCAGCGCTCAACCCTCCCGCTCCCTCCTCGTCTTCCTCCTCTCCGTCCTCACCCTCTGCGCTCACCTCCTTCCCAGCCCTAACCACATCTAAAAACACCAGCACGTCTCTCTGATCCTTTCTCCGTGCCTGCAAGAGCAGGACTTCCCAGACGGACGCGGCCCAGGAGCGGTACTGGTGGAGGGAGAGGGAGGCGATGGAGCTGGGCAGGAAGAGGAGGGTGAGGGCTTTTTGGTAGGAGCCTGAGCGGGAGAGCTGAGGATTCGGAGAGGAGTGGGGTGGAAGGGAAGGGCAAAGAGAGAAGAGGTCAGGAGGAGGGAGGTCAGTCTGGGGAGACGAGCGGGAAAAGGAAGAGTGAATCGGGACGAACCCTCGTTGCTCTCGATTGGATGACGGTTAAACGAGACTCAGGATCTAAAGTTGGTGATGTGAGAGTGATATCTTCGTGAAGTTCTGCGAGGGTTTCCTCGCCTGAGAAGCAAAGGGAAGAGAGCAAAAGGAATCGGAACGAGACGACGCGTCAGTTTCCACGTTCATCGTTCGTTCGCTGCGTCGACCCCTGCCTCCTTCCACCCGTCTGCTCCTTCAACTTCAGAGAAATCTAGTAGTCGAACTCACCCATAGCTCCCCAAAGCGTCGCCCAAACAGCGTGCCACGCGCCCTCTTCGACGTCAGGTCTCCTCATGCCCGAATCCTCGACAGCTTTCTCCTTGTCCTTTGGATTCGCTGTTTGAGATGCTGTGGGTGGTGGGAGAGGGTGAAGCTCGGCTTCTTGTTTCCCGAGTGCAAGGTAGAGGCGGTGGAAGGAGTTGGGGAGGGGGTCGCCCTGTGAAGAAGGAAGTGAACGAGGACGAGAGGGAACGAGAACGGAATGAGACGCTGTAGATACGGTCGAGAGGGTCGAATCAAGGAACGGCTCGAACTAACCAATCTCAAAGCATTCTTGAGTTCCCAGAGTTGATCGAGAGCGGAGAGGGAAGCGAGGTCTTCGAAGGTTGGGTTGGACGACGAGGCCGAGGAGGAAGAAGCGTGGTTGGGTTGGGCGGCGTCTAGGCGACGAAGGAGACTGAAAAAGTAGAGGGAAAACGGTTGAGAGAGGCGTCAGGAGGTTTGATTGAGGACTCAGGACGAGGAGAGGGAGGAAAGAGACAGGACGAACGACATGCAGGTCTCGAGACAGCTCTTGTCTCCTGCTGAACGAGCGATCTTGATGGCCTCATCGAGAGCCTACGAAATAGTGAAATTGATCTGGATGAGCTTGTGCTCGACTAGGCAGCTTCGAAAGTGAGAGGAAGAGGGAAGACGGTAGGAAGGGAGTCGCGTCGAAGCAAATCAAGGCGAACTCACCCTTCGGCAAGCAGGGAACTCTTCCTCCTGGAGATGGAAACTAGCCATGTTTAGAAGAGCATGTTGATGTAATCCTCTGCAGAAGATCAGAAGATGAAGAGGGAGTCAGCTCGTGCGAGCGTCAACCGAAGAGAAGATTGAGAAAGAAACGAAGAAAGGACGAACCGATCCTGTCGCGGGAACTGATAGGCGAAGAACTTCTGTAGCGACGAGATGGTCTTGGTGTAGTCTCCAGATGCAAGCGCCGCTCGGTAGCTGTCAAGACGAGCCAGAAGAAGCAGAAGTCAGCAACGAACGCGTCTGTCCGCCGCGCCGTTCTCTCGAACGAAGACTCACTCCTCAAAAGCCTTCGTCCTCGTCTCCCGGGTATCATCCAGAGGTTTCACTTCCAGATCGACTGTTCGTCGAACCAGCCAAATCAGAAACCAGAAGATCAGCCCTCTCGCGTCGAACCCAGCGAAACGAAGGTTGAAGTCGAGTGCTCACCATCTTCCTCCCCCGTTCCCTTCCCGACCAACCCTCGAGACCACGCAGCAAGACGAAGCTGGAGCTTGCTGATCCCTTCGAAGGGGATCTTCTGGAAGGCGAGAGTGACTCGTCGAACGTACTGTCCCAGCGGAGAGCGGCGATCCTGTGAGGAGATGAAGGCGAGGGCGACGGAAGGAAAAGTCATCAGAAGCGGAGGGTGAGTGAGGGGGGAAAGAAGATGGACGGACGATGACAAAGATGGCCTGTAGATTCTGTGAGAAGAGACGAGGGGGCGTAGGAAGGAAGTCAGTCGAATGAAGATGGACGAGCGAAGGGAGCAGGAGGAGGAAGAGGTGAGCTCGACGAACTTCATCATCTCTTCGGTTGAGCAGCGAGTAAACGGCTTTGACGAAGTCGTGGATGTGATCTGTTTGCTCTAGCATACGAAGCTACATGAATTAAAGGCGAGAAGAGGTCAGGGTCAGCTTCGAAAAGCTCTTCGAGAGTGAGAAGGAGTGAACGAGGGAGGCGAGTTGAACTGACGACCTCTCTCGTTTCCGCCTCCATCCTCTTGGATTCCTCGTAAGGTGCGAACGAGCGGACTTCATCCATCAGCTCGTCCAAAGTAAGATCTTCATAGGGCTGTGGAGATCGAAGCGAGAAGTTGAAGAGAAGAGCGACGAGTGAGCTCGAGAAGGAAAACAAGCAAGGAGGAAGCTGGACTCACGTCGAGAGCTTCCCTTAGAATGACTTGTAGGATCTGAGCTACGAGTTCTTGAGGGAAGGGTTTCTTGGTGGATGAAGGATGAGGTAGAGCCAGATGGATGAGAGTAAAGATTGCGAAGGAGGAGGGTTTCATCTCTTGTAGAGGAAGGAAGGAGTAGTTGAAGGTCACCTTTCAATTTGTCCCCTTCGAATCTCGTCTCCCTCTTTTCAGTTGCCTCTCAACCGTCAACAACTCATTTTCATACACCATGGCAGACTGGATTTCAGACTCGAACGAGGCCTTCTCCCTCAAGCTCCGTTAGTACTCTTCAATCCTTCTAGATCGTCGTCCAGTAGAGCTCAAACTGACCCTCTTCCCGCCCTTCTCCTTCTCCTTCGTCAGAACGCGACCCTGCCTCTTCATCCGTCCTCACCAGCGACGCTGAACTCGAAACGATCCAAGCCTTCCATCCTACCTTCACCTACCCCATCTTCGGAGAGGAGCAGAAGATCTTTGGATACAGGGGCCTCGATATCCAGGTACGTAGAGCTCATCAAAAGAAGAAGGGGAAGGAGCTCGCCGACGCGACGAAGGAAGGAAAGAGAGCTCACCGTTTCCTTCTCTTCCTTCGTGTATCTCATAGCTTCTCATGACCTCAGGAAGTCTGTTCCAATGCCTTCAAGTCAGTCAGGAAGCCAAGATCGATTCGGAGGCTACACCAGCGGATGACATCGAAGGAGCTCTCAAAGCTCACCTCGCTCCTGGTGAGCTTCGTTTCCTTCCTTCCTTCCTTTCCCTTCCCTCCATCCATCCCCCTTCAGAGCTGGCTTATCTCTTCACAGATGCTAACATCGTCTCCTCATCATCGTGTCTTCTTTCCAGACTACACTACCTCCCTCTCGACCTTCCAAACTCGACTCGCCCAAGACGCTACCTCGTTCCGACCGTTCGGACGCAAGATCGGGTCCTACACTCGTCCCTCGGGAGTTAAGGAGGCTGCATCGAAGGGGAAGGGAAAGGGGAAAGCCTCGAACGAGTCCAACTCGAAGAAGAGGGCACTGGAAGGAGACGAAGAGGAGGAGGAGGGAGATGTCGTGTTCGAGATGTGGAAGGTGAGTTGGGCTGAAGAGGAGGAGGGTTTGGTTTGAGAAGGAGACAGGAGGAGATGAGAAGCTGACTGGGATGATTTGCCTGGTCTTGATAGACGAGCTGGAAGGACGAAGGATTCTTGGACTATCACAGGAGGATGCAGTTCTTCATTCTGCTTTACATTGAGGGAGGAACGTTCTTGGTGGTTCGTCCCGTTCTTCGTTCCATTGTTCCTTCGCTGCTTTGAAGCTGATGCCATCATACGAACTGACTCGACACTTTTCTCTTGACAGGAGGATGAAGACTGCTGGGAGTTCGTGATCCTGTACGTCTTCTCTTCTTCACTCCACTCCGTTCCTCGTTCTCGCGTCGCACTCCCTGCTTTTCTTTCCTTCACAAGACCCACCAACTGAATCACATCTCACTTCACCTCCCTGGCTCTTCCTTACAGCTACGAAAAACGTCGCCTTCCCTCCTCCTCACCCAACAAGCGACAAGCTCCCTCCTCTCCCTCCTCCTCGACTCCATCTTCCACCACCGAGCCATCACCTTCCGCCGAGAAGGAGTACTCCTACCACTTCGTCGGCTACACTACGCTGTATCCCTTCTACAACTTTCCGGATAAGGTCAGGACGCGACTGAGGTGAGTCTTCGTTGTTCGTTGCGAGAGATCTCGACGCGTCTCAACGACGGACTGACCTCGTTCTTGGCTCGTTTCTTTGTCGGATCAGCCAATTCGTCATTCTGCCACCGTACCAAGACCAGTAAGTTTTTTTTATCTTTCGCTCGCTCGACAATTGCGCTCCTCGTTCGAGCTTTCGAGACCCGCACGCGTCCGAACTGACCCTTTCTTCCTCCCTCTTCTTCACTTCTTCCCCTCGTTCGCAGAGGTCACGGATGTACGTCTTCTCCTTTCCCACACCGCTCCTCTCTTTCATGATCACTTACTCGTTCTCTTCTTCTTCCTTTCCCCCGACCAGCCGCCCTCTACTCAACCGTTTACTCCACCCTCATCCTCCCCGACCCACGCATCGTCGAACTCACCATCGAAGACCCTTCGGAAGCCTTCGAGGATCTCCGAGACGTCTGCGATCTTCGAACCATCCATCGGCAGATCCTTCTTTCCACCGCCAAAGGCAACTCGTCGACTTCTGCTGAGGAAGGAGAGGGATGGGAGAACGCTTTGGAGGGAGACGCGGTGCTGAAGGGTGGGAAGGGCTGGGTTGTTGCGGAGCTGAGAGCTTGGGGGGAGAAGAGGAGGAGGGAGGGGAAGTTCGCTGGGGTGAGTCAGAAAAGAGGAAGAGGAGGGAAGAAGAGGAGTTCGAAGCTGACTTTTGTTTCATCTGTCCTTTTTGGAACCAGCGTCAATTCTCTCGACTTCTCGAGATGCTCCTCCTTCAGTACCTCGACGAGGACGATAAG
The DNA here is from genome assembly GCF_051309035.1 of Mrakia frigida. Taxonomy (NCBI): domain Eukaryota; kingdom Fungi; phylum Basidiomycota; class Tremellomycetes; order Cystofilobasidiales; family Mrakiaceae; genus Mrakia; species Mrakia frigida. The sequence continues at coordinate 1,081,159 of NW_027481275.1, forward strand.
GTCGCGGTGAAGGGATACAGGCTTTACGTTCGTACCCTTCTCGCTTCTCGTCGTCTGGACGCGCTTTCCTCTCCTCTCGTTCAAACACTGACGCCTCCCTCCCCCTCGCTCTCCCACTCGCACAGGTCAAGGAAAGACTCTACCGCTTCAACTTCGTTCGTCCATCATCCCTCTCTCCATCTCGTCCATGTCTCGAAACGAACCGAAGACTCGACGGCTGACCCTCTTCTTTTCGCTCGTCGTTCGGCTTCGCAGGAAATCCTCTCGCAGCTCAAACCCAAAGAGAGGAAGGAGAAGCTCGAGGAGACGTTCAAGGCTGTCAAGGAAGACTACGAGAGGATCTTGGAGAGGGCTAGGTTGGATTAGGCGAGGGAGAGGGAGATGGGATGAAATCTTGTCGAACGAACGAGCGGGAAGAGGCGAGAAAGGAGGGAAAGAGTGTTGTTCTTCCGAGCTTAATGTGAGCTTTCCATCTTCCTGGAGCTTTGGTCCTTGCTGAGGGAAGGTGAGGAGGGTCGAGGGCGGAGGACAGCTTCAAGACGACGACCGAAGCGAGTCATCTTCCGACCCTCTTCGACCTTTGCCTTGCGCCTCTTCGCCATCAACTTGCGTTCGTTCAGAGGATGCAGGGTGGGCGTTGTCGTATAGAGATCATCATAATCGTTATGTCGTTCTTCGTCCTTCTCCTTCAAGCTCAAACGAGCTCGTCCCTCCGATCCCCTTCAATCCTTCTGCTCCTTCTGCTCCTCCCCTCCTGCCTTCTCATCCACCTCAACCCTCTGCTGCACTACCTCCCCCTTTTCCCACCCTCCATCAGCGTTCTTCGCTCTCCTCGCCCTCTCCCTCTTCACCCTTCTCCATCTAAACAGCATCCCCCAGCGCACCTTCGCATTCCTCCCGAACCACCAACTTCCCAACCCTGTCGCAGCGGGGATCAACCACGCCTTCCATGGCAGTCCAAGCGTAGCCTCCAAGGGAAGGCATCCCATAACGATGAAGAAGACGAGGAAGACGATGAAACAGCCGATGAAGCCGCACGAGTGGTGGATGAGTTGAAGGAAGAAGATGAAGCGAGAGGAGTTGGGAGGACCTGAGCGAGGGAAGAGGTTGGGTTCGGAGTTGGAGTAAAGAGGAAGAGGGTTCGGAGGGGTGGCGAGGTCGGTCATGGAGAAGCAGGCGAGGGTGTCCCGGATGATCTCTTGGAAGAGGGAGAGCATAGCTGCTGTCGTGGTTGGGGAGGAGGGAAGGAACGGAGAGAAGAAACAGGTCGAGGGGTTGACACTTTCGGAGGCTAAAAATACGTCTGTTCTGAGATCTTGGCGAGGAAAGTTTTCTCTCAGTGATATGATTTTGAGTTTGAGAGCTGATCCGTTTATCGAAAGAGTAGAAATTTGCTGCTTGACGAAGTGTCAGAAGTCCACAAGGCCGTCGCTCTTGAGGCTGAGTGCGTCGTTCCCAACGCGTCTCGTTTTCGCTCGTTTCGAAGCTGGTATGTCCAAGTTCCGACCTGTGAGAACGAAGGTCTGTCTCGCAAGCATCCCTAGATTGTGAAGGTCAGCTTCGTTGGGCTCGTTTCAGCAGCAAAAGCGTCGTTCTGGTTCACTCCGAGAGTGCATTTAGTCGTGTCGCGTCGGAACGTCCCAACTCGGAACCTGCAGATTCACGTCGAGGGTCTGCACGTCTCCACGGAAGGTCACGTTGAGTCAGCTAGATCCTAGGGCAGACGCGAACGAGGGTTGGAGGTGGTTCCAAGGGAAGGAAGAGGTGCTGAGCTGAATGAACGGGTCGAGAGCTGATTGCGGGGAGGGAAGGAGGAGGTCGGTAGAAGAATCGCTCCTACGAGCTTCCTGTTTGAAAATTTGAGACGAAAGTTGCGAGGGTCAGTTCTTTGTAGTCTTGTGCGAATGTAGAAGAAGTGACGAGATCAGATCTTCTCTGTGGAAGATTTGGTAGGAGGACGTACCGAAGGCTGATCGACGCTGAGTCTAATCACTCTCCCCTCATTTCCTCGACATCCTGAGCTCCCCAGGGCCCGCTGATCCTGATCCTTGATGGGTCGACTTGAATAATCCAGAAACGAGTGCTGAGAATGCTCTGGAAGAAAATCTGCCGGAAGGAGAGCAAAAAGAGTCTCTGCTTCGCTCGCGTCGAACCGTTCCTTTGTTTCGTCTATATCTCCCCTCCTCTTCCATTCCCACCCCCCAAAAGTTAGTGGGTCAAAGAAAACAGCCTGCTTTATCTAGTAGGGGTTAGTACGCCCCGGCCCGGCAAATTTTTCGACCGGCAGGCCCCTATCTTCGCGTCGACTTCTTGGGGGTTTAGTGTAGTGGTCATCACGTCGAGTTTGCATGCGCAGCAGTATCTCGAAGGACTTGGGTTCAAACCCCAAATCCTCCATAGAGGCGAAGGTAGGACGTCTTTTTTGCGGTAGGAAAGCGAGAAACCATCCAGCGACGCGTCTCTCGTTCCCTCCCTTCTCCCTCCTGCTCGCGATCCCGCACGAAGTCAAATCGTTCAAGCCATTACGTAAAAGTCACGAGTCGTCCTCGTCCGGTGGATTCGGCGAAGATCCGTCCGGCTCTGGGAGAAGCGAGGGTCGAAGAAAGGGAAACGAGCGGAGAGGAAGAACGTCCTTGAACGCTATAGGGAGACTGGTAGGAGAACCATCGTCGTTTCGGTACGATAGCCTGTGGACGTTGCGAGGGATTTGAGAGGTGAGAGTCGATCTGCAGAGGACGAGGAGACAGAAAGCGTTGGGGCGAGGGCGGAGAGAGCGAGGTGAGCTTGTCCGTTCGACTTCCTTCTTTAGTCCTGCCGAAGAGATTCTTACCAAGAGAGAGACTACGAACATCACATAATCCAGCCTGGGAAGACCTCTGAATGAGATCAGAAAAGAAGAAGGGGAGGAGATGAGCTCAGAGACCGAGGGAACGAAGGAAGGTCGAGAGAGTTGAGGGGTTTGTCGACTCACGACCAAGGTCATGATACACTTCTTATCGAAAGGGTAAGCCCGCTCGTCTATCCGGGGTCGAACGAGGGATATAGAGAAAGGAGATGCTGGTCGTTTGGAGGGAGAAGAGGAGGGGAGGACCCGTCGTTTTCGAGCTCGCATTTCGCCTGCTCCTTCCTTTCCCCCAACAAAACACTCACTCCCAAATCCCAAAAACTGCCTTAAACCTCTGCCTTAAACAAACCATGTCACCCTCTCCTCCTCCCTCCTCTAGAACCTACCCATTCACTCGCTCCCGATCCAAATCCACCAACCCCGAGCCTTTGAGCTCGACACCTCCTCCTCCTCCTCCTCCCTCTCCCTCCTCCTCCCTCACCTCCCTCGCCGCTCGCCCTAGCCTTCCTCGCGCTCATCGCACCCCCTCTCGATACCAGTCCTCTCCCACGCCCTCTCCTTCTCCCTCCGCTCCCAAGAAATCGGTCAACAAAGTCGCTGGAACATCGTCGATGACGGACGAGGCCGGTCGAGTTGGTTCAAGGTCTACCAGCGGCAGAGCGAGCTCGTTCGCTCAGCCCAACGATGCTTCGCCTTCTGCTCCGAAGCGAAGGAAGCTCATAGACACCCAGAGGGATTCTCCGTCTGCAGGGAAGGGGAAGGGAAGAATGACGGAAGAGATTGATCTCTCAAGAGACGACGACGACATGGAAGAGGCAGAA